>NC_135537.1:22151489-22462674 GCF_045843805.1 Urocitellus parryii | reverse complement strand
ACTTAAAAAGTGAGAAAATAATTTTAAATGTCAGCCTTTAAAAAAAAAATCTATTCTAGGAAATTATAAGCAACACACATGGTATTTCATAGATGCTCAAAACGTCTTATCTGTACCTGGTACATTTAAGTCCCAATGGCAATTGACATTGTGACATCTGATGCCACAAAATGGGAAAATATTCTTCTGAACACTTTCCAGGCTTACTCTTGGCCCAACAGTTTGTTTTTAACTAAAATATTTTAAATAATGAGGTTCTCAAAAAAGGTTCACAAAGCTAAGTTTTCTGGTTACAACATGAAACTTTATTTTTGAAGGAACAATGCTAAAAGTATTTGATACAGAATTTTCTTCTAAAATGACATTGGCATACCTGAAGACCATGAAGCATCTGCTGAGTCCTTTTGTTCCATCTCCTTTCTTCTTGATCCTGATCACCCCCTGAAGCATCTTCATCCTGAATGAAAATAACCACCCAAAAAGCTAACAACACTGCTCTGCTGAAAAAGGAATTATTTCCATAGCTCCTGGATGATCTTAAGTTAACTTGGACCATGTAATCTAACAGAAAACTCTCCTAGATGCTAAAATAAATAAATAAAAATAAATCACTTGGCACTAGTATCAACTCTGAAGTTTGTCTACTTAAGTTACAAAAGAAAGCCCTCTGTATGTGCAGGCAAACATTTAGCTGAATATAAGGTTTTATATTGCTCATGAGGATGTGGTGTACCACAGTGTGGTCCATAGACGGCTGCAGGTCATCGGTTTTTGGTTATTGGTACTCCTGTCAAGGAACTTTGGTAATGATATAAATCAACTATGCCATTAACTAGGACATTTATGTCAACTAAATGTATGAAATGTGTGTGTGTATTTGGTAGCATAATTCTAGGTGATTTATATTCTGGCATTTTACCATCATACTATCATGGACCAACACCAAAGGACCTGCAAACTGCTGAGTAATTAGTATTGATCTATATGGTGTATTAAAAAAATGATCTACAATCCTTATTATGTTTTACTTTAGGACTGATGTCTAGCCAGGCGTGGTGGTATACAACTGTAATCTTAGCAACTTGGAGGCTGAGGTAGAAGGATTGCAAGTTCAAGCCCAGCCTCAGCAACTCAGCAAGACCCTGTCTCAAAAAAAAAAAAAAAAAATTACAAAGGGATGGGGATGTAGCTTTAGTGGTGGAACACCCTTGGGTTCAGTCTTCAGTTAAAAAAAAGTCTGCTGCCTAAACAACTTCTTGAATTCTTTGAAATCTAAAGTTGGTGTGAATGTGGGGAAGTAGTTGTGATATTCTCAGGGTACTTGGCTGGAGTAGCTATGAAACTAAATTTTGGCTTTAAAATAATGTATTTATATTAAAGATAAGCATAACTGCTATGACTGACATAATGATAAATTATAAATATAAATAAATACCAGTAAAGCCATATTCAATCCATAAACCATTTGTCTTAGAAGAAATTTTTTGAACAGTTTCAATGCTACCTGAAAAACGTCTTAAACTTAACATTTAAGGAAATTAAATTCTAAAGTGCCTGTCTTTTAAAACATAAAAGTTCCCTAAAATCTTTATTCAGACTACTTTAGCTGAGTCATTTCCTGCCCTGATCTATTTAAAACAAAATAAAAACACAGCCAAATGGAAGATGTTTGGTTATTTAATTTCTAGGCCACAGACAGAAGAGGTTATACCAGAGGCAGATGATAACAGAAGAAAGAATTGACCACTGATCACAAGAAAATGAAAAGCAACTGACAAGCAATTTAGAAGTCAAGTAAGAAGTCAGTGTAGGGACAGTCCATGTCCTTCAAACTCACGAGGGAGCCCATGAATTATAGCACATCAGAACATTTGATATACCTAATGATAAATCTATGCCACTAATAATGTTAGTTGAATTCCGACTCTATTTTTCATCACTTTGATGCCCACTATATGAATTGAAGACAAAATATACAAGAAGGTGAAGACTTTTGCTAAATCTGTAATGAATGGGAATTTATTCATCAGATACCTCTTTTATTATTTTCTTACCTCTTCCTCTTCATCATCCTCTTTCTCCTTCTCTTTCTCCTTTTCTTTTTCTGGCAGAAGTTCTAACTCTGGTATTAGCTGACAGATATTTGGAGGTTCTTCTGGGGGTAGCTCTACAGGTGGTATTTCCATCTGTTCTACCTGCTGTGGCTTAAAGCAATAAAAATTAAGGCATTTTAAGATACACATTTTAAGAATAGCATTTTAAAACATGCAAATATAGTTAAGGTTTTCCAGATGGAAAGATTATATCTCCCCACTTTCCGATTATCAAAAATTGATCTGCTTTTTAAAAATTACAAGTGACAACATTAAATTAGCTTTAAAAAGAAATTAGCCATTACCTTAAAATGCAAGTGTCTGTTTTTTGTACTTTTTAGGAGTCATGGTTAAAAAGTCTATATGAGAAATTTAAAGCTAAGAAAAAATCATAGGCATTAAAAATAAAATAAAGCAAAACCCATTTTCCAATAAACCACATATGGACTCCATGGCAAAATAAAAATGTTAATTATCCCAGTACTATCAAAGGTTACTGCATGAAATCCTTAATAGTAGCAGACAGCAATAAGGAGACCTTTTCTGGGTCTGTTTTCTGTATTTCCTTCCTTTTAGACTTACTGTAAAAGCTGAGAAACATTAAAAACAAAGTCTTTAAGAAACCAAAGAACTATCAGAAGGACAGAGATACTAGAATCACATACCCACTACCTCTCTTCCCATTCTGAGCTCATAAAACTGGCAGTTTCTACTACCAATACCTCTTAATGGAGGCTGAACTAGGAATCCAAGGTTACCAAAAAAGGACCCCTTTACTCAATCTATCCTATAACTTGAGAACCCTAAATCAGACCCTACTATTCCCTCTATACTTTGTTTTCCTGTCCTAACTGAACTTAATGGTAGCTAAGTATGAATGAAGTTGCCAGCTGCTTTACTTTTTTTGGAAAACTATATGCTGATAACTTAATAAGACACCTTAAAACTGCCCAGTATTGGAGACTGCCAGGAAATGTTTGCTGAAGAATAAACCAGAATCAAAGTTCAGAGTCAAGGATTCCACACTGGCCAAGGTTTTGCTCACTTTGGACCTCTTTGAAGCAAGACTATTCAAAAGGAGTCAGGCAGATTCTGTAGACTCCCAGAACATCTTCTCCCACTTAAGGCAGACTACATTCATATCTTCAGCTCCCATCCCTTTCCATTTTCTGCCTAACCCAAGATAATTCAAAAGGACTCCTTAAATACCACTTGCTATGGACTATGAACATCTTCTAATGATGTGCTTACTTACAGGTATCACAGGCTCTGGATCAACTTGTCCAGCTTTTCGTTTAACCCCCTGAGGTGGTGGTGGGGGCATGGCCGACTCATCCAGGTTTGTTCTGCTGGCCTCCATCACTGACTCTTGGAGGCGGCTGGGCTCCTCCAAAATAGGCTCATCTGCAATTAATCATATGAAAAGACTTAAGCCATATAGTTCTGAATAGCATTTTGAGTAATTTACTTTCAAAATTGGTACACTTAGGCACAGGCATAGTTACTCTCAAATTAAGACAGCAGAGGTAAACTTTTCTCTGCTTAAGACTACTTAGTTTATAACATATATGTAAGGGGGGAAAAGGTCTTAAAAATCCAAATCTCAGTCCTGAGGACAATCCTTTAGCAGACAATCAAGCCAATTCAGACAAGTCATAACCCTTACACCATTCTGAACCCAAAGCTTCATATCTAATAAGATAAATGAGATCCAATGCACTTCCTGTTCAAAAAATAAAGGTAAATTCTGGCATTTAAACTTTTGAGAACTATCCCAAAAGAACAGACCAATAACATCTCGCTGTTGATGCTGCTGTTGCTGGTCCTCTCTAGGAACCTCTGGATTTTCAAATTCTTTGAGGAACTCATCCAAATTATCTGCCTCTCCTCCTTTCCTCCTTTTTCTAAGATCTTCTGGTACAAGTGGTGTAAGACAGCGTGTAAAGAGCTATAAAAGAAAGAAAAAGTAAATATAAAATAAATCACTCCAACTGAAAACAGACTGACATTTCTAATATTCATTAATGCTTTACTTTAATAGTTGTAATCAGTATGCCATACTATTTTTTTTTACCTAACATTATATTCACACTCTAGTCTACCTTAAAATGACTCCAACTTCAGTTCTCAAATTGTCAAATAAAGCAATCTTCAGAAAAACTAAAAGTAATTTATCCGCTCCCAACCCTTGAGGTTTTAAATTTAAATATTTGTCTATAGTTTATTTTTACATTCATAAACTGAAAATTCAATCCAACTTTTACCATAATAGTTTTCCATTATGCTTTTCACTTAATATAGAATAATCTTAACTATCATTTAACTATTTTTAATGGTTATAATATTCCTGTGTTTGTGTGAGAGAGGACGTTTCTACCTGAAGAATACTATTTCGTATTTACTGTATTAATATTTTAGGTGACGAACACCTGTAATCCCAGCGGATTGGGAGGCTGAGGCAGGAGAATTCCAAGTTCAAAGCCAGCCTCAGCAACTTAGCAAGGCCCTAAGTAACTCAGTGAGAACCTGTCTCTAAATAAAATTATAAATAAGGGCCGGGGATGTGGTTCAGTGATTAAGCACCCACCCCTGGGGCTCAGTTCCTGGTATCAAAAAAGGTTTTACCATAAATTTCCTACACTGGAGTATTTTATAGACTCAATCCCAGTGACTTGGAAGATTGAGGCAGTAGGATCACAAGTTCGAGGTCAGTCTCAGAAACTTGGTAAGAACAGCAACCTAGCAAGACCATGTTTCAAAAAGGACTATGGATATAGCTCAGTGGTAAAGCACCTCTGGGTTCAAGGCCCAGAATCATTAAAAAACAAAAACTTTATTTTGGAAAGAGCTTGAAATCAGCAGAGGCAGAGAATATTCTATTGGTTAGGAAAAAAAAATTCTCTTAAAGTAGCAAAAATTAGAACATCTCATGGTTTACTCAGAAAATAAAGAATGCAGACTTAAGCACAATACAAATTAAGGCATTATAACTAACAGTTTCTTTTAGGAAGCTGAAAAGAGAACTATTATTAAAAATGTCAGTGGCTTTTTCATATCAGAAACATTCTATATCTTTTAGAAATGCTGGTGTCACTCATCATTATTTCAGATGAGGTCATGGTCAGTATATTGTGATTTACGGATAAAATCAAGAAAGATGCCATGTTGTTGAAAAATATTTGATCAAAAATGATTCAGAGGTTTAAAACATTTTTTAAAAAAATATTTATTTTTTAGTTTTAGGTGGACACAATATCTTTATTTTTATGTGGTGCTGAGAATCAAATTCAAACCCAGTGCCTCACGCATGCTAGGCAAGCACGCTACCACTTGAGCCACATCCCCAGCTCTAAAATATTTTTTCCCTCAAAAAAAAAAACAAACAAACAAAAAAAAAACAAACCAGCAGAAAATATATATAAATAAAAAAATCCATATTACCTTCAGTAGTCTGTTATTCCATAAAGGCTGAGCAGGTAAAGAGAAAAGCTTTTCCACTCCTCCTGTTTCTTTCCACATCATCAATTTCTTGGTAGGTGGTGCCAGATCCAAAGTAGTAACAATATCAGAATAATCACTAAGTTGGGCTCTAATTGTCTTGCTATCCAACTCTTTGACACTGTCAACAATTAGCTTCCTCTTCCTCTTGGCTTTTGTTTCTTTGACTAGAATAAAATAAAATATAGTCATTTTCTTCAGAGGCAAGGATAGAATACACCGCAACTAGACTTGGCATGACTATATCCTTCTTTTCTATGCACAGGGCCCTCATAGGAAAGTTAAGCCTCATGAAGGCAAATGTTTTAACTAAGATTCGCTAAGCACTATTTAGAACAAAGGATGTCATATACTAGGTGTTCAATAAAATCCTGCTGAATGAAAATAATATGTACTGAGTTTTAGCATAAATAGTAAAATAATGCAAGGGATAATACACTTTAACCCATATAGCTTTATGCTATAAACACTGAATGTATTACACTGGATTCAAAGTTGGGCTCAAGTCTTAGTTCTGAAATTTCTTAGTTTCTGAACCTTGAAAAATAATTAACTTCAGCTTGCTTAAGTTGTCTTCTTTTTTCAAAATCTGAAATAAGGCCAACCATTTACAGAAGTTATAAAATAGCATTGCACAAATGGTTATGTTATTTTTATTGGAAAAGTTCTAATTTATATATATGGCAATTGTATAAGCTGCTTGATAAAGTGAACCAAGTCCAAGCCAAGTGATATGGACCTGAAACTCCATCTTAAATAAATACTTTTTCTGTGTGTCTATTTCTTACAACTATACAAAACAGGCAAAATTATCTACACTTAAGAAGCTCGTGGGATTAAATTTCTCAAGATTTTACCCTGCCAGATGTTATACTGTATAACTTTTTATATATAAAACATTTATGAAGATCAAATAAAAAAAATGTAAATATAAGTGATAGTCTATTACCTGTCCTTCAGGTACTGAATTCCTCTTCTTAAAAGTAAAAGTTCAAGATCTTATAATTATCCATGTTTCCCTAATTAGCATTAGAGTCTCATGAAAATAAAGACTTTTCACCTTTATAGCCTTAGTTCTTAAATAGAACTAAGTGAAATGTCCTAAAAGATCTGGAAATGATTTCAAGTATACTTGCCCTACCATCTCCATAAGTCATCAATAAGTTTCACATCCGAACTATGCATCTCAAGTTGCCTCTGTTACTCAGGAGCGGTTCTCCAAGAAAATATTGTTGCCCAATGTTTCTCAGTGAGCACTAAATTCAGAAAACTCTGATTTTACAGAGTAGCTGTTATTTTCACTATTTTTTAAAAGAGTACTTTCAGGTTGTTCTAGATCGTAGCCCAAATGTACAGAATCTAGAACTCTGGAAGATAAATCGTCAATCTTGTACTTTATTGCAAAATGTCCTGCAATGTTTTCTAATTGTTACACACAATTAGAAAGCTAATATCTTGAGAATTCTATGACACCAAAATATACACAATAGCAGAAAGCTTGATCTATATTTTCATACTTCCAGTAACCTGTATAGATAATTCTACAAAATACTCAAACTATAATTGGATAGAATAAAGACTGTGACACTGACTATGCCAAAGAAGAAAGAAGCTTAGTTATCTTCAACACAGGCAGCAGATGATCAGCAGGCAGACCAAGAGCAGAAATAAGATCTTACACATTCTACATGACTGTAAATATCTGAAGGTTTGCTCACCAGTTATATCAATGGGTTCCAAAGCAAATGCTTCTTCCTCGTTTGGAACAAGTGTTGTCTGATCAGTCATAGTTGGCATTGGTTCAACAGGATCCACTGAATCAGGACTGTCAGGCCCACCCACTACAAAAACAAATATGGTTACAATAGGCTTAGGTATAATAATATATATCCCTACAAACAGAAAAAGAAATATCTCTTTGAAACTAAAAGAAACCCCACTAGTACTAACGTACTTTTTCATTTATGAGGCAGTTCCTCCAGAGCTGAACTCCAGTGGACAAGAAAGGGGAGGGACACAGGGTTAAACACATGAGAATTAGAACTAGTCATCAACCATAAGTACTATATTCAAAGATATTTATGGTTCACTGAAAACTAAACCTTTTGGTGTGGTCTTCTATGTTAAATTATCTTTTGGATGTCATATAATCACCCCAAGAATCACCGCTGAACATGAAATGCTTACTTGATACATTATCGTCTTCATCCATATCATCGTGTGCAGGCTGCTCTGGCAACATCACCCCTGCCTCAGAGAGGGCGGGGGGATCATCAAAGATACCGCCATCATTATTACTAATAAGTTTGTCATCTGAAATAGGGAATGTAATTTAGCTAAAATTTGAAAAGGAAATGCTACAAGAATAGTCAATCACTGGAAAAATAAAAATTATGTTAAAGTAGATGAAATTTGGGGTAATAAACCTGAAATAAATTTATATGTGTTTCTCAAGGTACTTTGTAAGCATATAAAATGTTCAGTATACCAAGAATTTGTCATTTATTTTTTAAATTAAGTATCTATTTATTTAAAAATGTTCACTTAACATATACATCAATATAAATAGAGCAGTTTAAAGAAATAGTAAAATTTAGAATTTTTAGATAAACATCTTTTAAAGTTGAGTTATTTTTAACATTTTAGGCTCATTGTACAGAACTTTTACTGAATCCATTGATAAAATTAACATATGTACCTAGTTGCTCAAGCAGAATTTTCAACTGCTTCAAAACATCAGTGAATACAGAAATTAGAATAGCCAACTTTCAGTGACCTACCTAATATTCCACCATCATTTCCTTCTCCAAAATTATCATCTTTATATTGGTCTTCATATTCTAAATGGTTAATTTTCTCATTCAGATTGCTGGTGCTCTGTTCAGGTTCTAGGAGTAGGTTAGAAGCACTTGTGCTTACTAACATGTCATCATCCTCAAATGCACTGCCTTCTCTCATTATCTCACGATCATCCATTCCAAAGTCACCTAAACAAATTTGGTAAAGCATTAAATGAGAAAGGTTGGAAACACCACTGTTAAAAAGACAACAACTGATTTATTAGAATTATGTTACACTTGCTTACTGAAATCTTTGAATATTAAAATATAATTTTTCTTTTTTTAAAAACTAACCCTAGGGGACATGACTATAACAAAATCAGACTTACATCCAAATTTAGGTTACCCTAAATATGTCAGGTAAACCTAAATATATATTATATGTTAGGGTTCATTAACATTCAGACTTAAACTTTACAATGTTTTTTCATCAAGAAAATGTGGCTTGTTATCAGTTTTGAATACCTAAGTTTTGGACAGTGGTTACAAATACAATTAATTGTTCTAAAATGAATAGTTTAAAGGTGAGCATTAGTTCAACACTGGGTCTTTTCACACAAATCAAAACATAGCTTCTTTTGTGTATGAGGAGCAGGAGCAGGCAAAGAGTGAACTCTATAATAAACTGATGTGTTAATGGAATGAAGCTTAATATGCCAACAGGAAGGCAAATTCTTTTCTTGATGAAAATGAATTAGATGAAACTTCAAGTCTTTGTCAGCACAAATGTAATATTAAGTACATTTTTAAAATTGCTAGCAGTGTCACAATATAATTATAATATTATAACTAATAGCAATTTTTTTCTTTTACCAAAATCATTTTCTTGTAGTATACTGATGTTCCCAACTTCCTCTCTCATGGTTATCTCTTCCACTCTACTCTGGTTCAGGCTGAACTGCTGGGCTACATCAATGTCACTTTAAAAGAAGTTCAAATACATGTTAGATTCAAGTCTCATAATAATGTGTTTATAAGGGAAATATATAACCCAATTCTCCCTATAAATACAAACTATCTAGTTTTAGAAATCTGATATTTAAAACTCAGTATTATTTCAAAATAATTCATGCATAACGAGATTCTAAGTTGTATTTAAAGATTTTAAATCACTGATGACCAGCAAGCAAAATACGCTGAAATCACTATCTAAGGCAATCTAAGGCAATATGCATATACTCTTAGATGAAAAAATCAGAAATGATGGGCTACATAGGATGGGTTTTCATCAGGGCCCCACAACTTATTACTATCTGTGAGAACTCTGAAGTTCTTTGGCTTTTCTGAGACTCAATTTCTCTATCAAAAAATAACCACCTCATGTAGTTTAAAAATATAAAAAGTATGTAATGTTCACCAATCTGAGATACTTCTGGCCAAATCTAGATCATAAACACTTTACACAAATGACTGTTTGCTTAGTAAATAAATAAACAGGATGCAAACATAAAAGGGATGTAAGATTCCTTAGAATCTTAAGACTTATGGGACATATTAACCAAATGCAGTCTGTAGACTTTGTGTAGTCTCAAACTGAAAAGAAAATAAACAAACACACCCAAAGAGGAGAAGGATAAGAAAAAGTCTATGTGTCAACTGAGGACATTAAATTCTGACTGGATAGTTCATTTCGGAATCACTAGTGTTTATGAGGTGTGAAGTCACAGGTATATTTTAAACATCCCTTATCTTTAAATCGAGAAATATTGAAATATTAGCAATGAAGTTAGATTATCTTATTTAATTTAAAATAATCTAGTGGGAGTGGGAGGTGAACTTGAAAAATATAGATTGAAAAAAAATAAAACTGGCAAAATATTGATAAAGAAGCTATACATGAGGTATGTAATAGTAATTTCTTAGTTGTTCAAAAAATTGCACAAGATAATTTTTTTAAAAATAAAGGTATAAGGAGTGGGGGGAGGCAGAATAAGTGTTCAGCATAACAAACACACATACAAAATGAAAACAGATCAAAAAATGTACTCAAATTAGGAGTCACAGATCATTTCAAACACCAGATAAATCTGTTATAAAAGAAGTGGTATGGAGGGGTTTCTTGATTAGAAAACCAGTCACATACTCCACACCAAGGTAAAATAACTGCATTTTAAGAACTTGAGAAAAGGGAAACATTATACCACAGGCCTCTGCTATAACTGTAACTTTCCCTGTTAAGTGTGTAAGAGCAATTTTCTTGCTCTTCATAGAAAATTATGTTTATTTAAAAAAATGTGGATCTGAGAATAGTTTGGCCAAGAAGATGATCAGTAGGTGATTTTTATACCTCTGAAAAAATTGATATCATTATATAAAAGTACACCCCTGGACAACTGTTTAGTTTAAACAAGTTTTGGCCTTGTACAAGTACATCAGTATTTTCATGTCTTGGTTGTGTAAAAGTTCATGTCCATGAAATTCTTATAGAAGAAGCACTTTCTAGTTTACATATTTCATATGTATACACAATCCTAAATGAAGCATATTCATTTTACCTAGATGTTAACTCAATGCTGAAACATTCCAAGGAAAACTATGCATGTGGAAGCCAATAACATGCTTCTTATAGGCCAAGCTAAAAAAAAAGAAAAGAAAGAAAAAGAGGGGGTAGTACATACTCTAAGTCTGGCAGCGGTTGATCAAAGTCATGAAATTCTTCAGGTAAAGTAATGGCATTATAGGCTGCCTCCCGATTTTCTTCAGGCAGGTCAACAACACCTAGAAAAGAAATACTAAGTTTCAAGGCCTAGCTATATCAGAGTATGGATCAAAGAGAAGTGGAAATAATTTCCTGAGGTTATATTCTGAAAAGGCTGACAACATGCAAAGCAATTTGAAGAACAAGTAAGTTTTTATATTATCATAAACATAGTACTATTACAAAAAAAGGTTAAAGCACCAATTACACATTAAGCTGATAGGCCTACAGAAATGATTACAAAAGAATACAATAAACGTTTTAAAGGAGTTTTCGTTCTTTTGGGGACAATAAGAATATTCAATTTTAGCTATGGTTAAAAATTTTCATGATAAAAAAATTCAAATAAAATGACAGGCATAAGCAGAGAAAAAAAACCCAAAAGTTACCTACAATAAACACACACTACTTTAAAAGAAAAACAAAACTGCTGGGCATAGTGGCACACACTTGTGATCCCAGTGGCTTGGGAGGCTGAGGCAGGAGGATTGCAAGTTCAAAGCCAGCCTCAGCAATTTAGTGAGACCCTGTCTCAAAATTAAAAACAAAACAAAAAACCAAAACAACAACATGTGGGTGTTGGGGGTGCTGCTGGGATGTGTGGCTCAGTGGTTAGACATCCCTGGGTTCAAGCCCAGCACCAAAAACAAACAAACGAAAGACAAAACTAAAAAACATGTTGTTTCAACAAAATGCACACAGAGGCCACATGTTAGAAACTCAAACATCACAGTATCTGCTTAAATACTTTAAATAAAATCTGAAATCTCAAACATTTATTGTTAATGTAGTAAAATGATATACTAGAATATAACCTCAGTAGAAACTATTGTATAAATCACCTATTTTTTACATTTGGATTATTTCAAATAGAATAAAAATTTCATCAATGCTCAAAAAGTTACAGAATTATTTATTCACAGAAATACCATGGTAATTATGTATTAAGATTATTTGGGAAAAATTTAAAATCTTAAAATTATCTTTTCTCAGTTATCTTTAAGAAGCAAATCATCATATAATAATTAATTTTCAAAATTTCAACCTCTGATGACAATTTTATGTATACTGTTGAAAAAAAGGATAAAAGAATTACTCTACAGACAAGACAGATGAAGTAAAATAAGTTTCCTTTGAAGCAGTGCCTCCGCAAAGCTTGTGCTATCTTTGAAAGGTTCCTGTATTGCAATAAAAATAAAACATGCTGACCTAGAATGTTTAGCAGTTTTCTGCACAAAACATGGTAAATTCCAAAGTTTAAAAAAAAGCAATAATACCTGGCCGAAAAGCCATCTTTATCTTAATGAATGCTTCATTACAGTCTGCAAGCAGATATTTGGCTTTCCTGTGATAGATTCGAACTACTCCCAGCAAGAGATGTCCTGATGTTCGCAGTGCCATCTTCACCTTCAAATGAAACATTAATATTAATCTAATTTATAGTTAATTCTATAGTTTTAGAGATAAGTATGCTTTGAAGTTTGTACTTTGTTATGTACAGGGAATTTTTACTTTCTCTTTATACCTTTTATCATTTAAAGTTGCCTCAAAATCACCTGATTTTATTTTTTACTGTCTTGACCTATAAATTTCTTCAATGTACTCCAAAGTTAGATTAGACAGATGAATAGTAGTAATTTATAATTTAACATAGACATGAAGATAGTCATGAAACAGGAACCATATCATTCCACAGACTATGTCATTAGCACAGTTTTGGCAATTACAAATAGAGCTGTTAGAAACCTATTCATAGGTTTTTGTACAAATGCAAGTTTTGGACTGCTTAAATACCAAGAAGCCTGACTGTTTTACAGTTTCATATGAAACTATCAAACTGTCTTATTTTATCTTACTGGTACTGGGGACTGAAACCAGGGGCACTTAATCACTGAACCACATCCCCAGTCCCATTTTTTATATTTTATTTAGAGACAGCATCTTGCTTAGAGCCTTGCTAAGTTACTGAGGCTGCCTCAACCGCTAGAGCTGCTGGGATTACAAATGTGCCCTAGCTATCAAACTGTCTTTCTAAGCATCTGTACAACATCAAATCCCAAGGAAAATGAAAGATTTTTTTGTTGCTCCACATCCTGACCACCATTTGGTGTTATCAGGGTTTTGAATTTTGGCTATTCTAATAGTGGTATTTTGTTTTAATGTGCATTTTCTTGATAACATGATATGGCAAATATACTGGTTTTCTGTGCATTTTCTTTGGTAAGCTGTTAAAAGTTTTCAACCCTTTCTGAAATAAATTTTTTCCCTATTGTTGAGTTTTAGGAGTTCTTTGTACATTTTGAATAACAGTCCTTTAACATATATTTTTAAAAGATTTCTTCTTCTTCTTTTTGGTTCAAGGAACTTAACCACTGAGCCATAGCCCCAACCCTTTTTATTTTGAGACAGGGTCTGACTAAGTCCTTAGGGCCTCACTAAATTGCTGTGGCTGGTCTTGATCCTCCTGCCTCAGTCTCCTGGGTCACTGGGATTATAGGTGTGAGCCACCCTGCGGGCTTTACAAAGATTCTCTATCAGGATTTCATTCTCTTGACAGTGTCTTTGAAAACAGCATGGTTTTTTTTTTTTGGGTTAGGAATTGGACCCAGCAACTCACATAGATAAGCACAATGCTTTATCTGAGCTTCACGCCCAGATTCCAGAAATTTGAATGTTAATGAAGTGTAGAGAATAAATTCTTTCTTTGATGGATCATGCCTTCAGTGCTGTATCTTAAAAGCTATCATTAAATTCAAGATAATTTAGATTTTCTACTATGTTCATTTCTAGGAGTATTATATTTAGTATTTTACATTTAACTCTATGCCCCACTTTGAGCTTTTTTTGGGGGGAAAGGAGTAAGGCCCTATGTCTAGGTTCATTTCTTTTGCATGTTGATGCTCAGTTGTTCCTATTCTTTGAAAAAACTTTTTTCTCCACCATTTCATTCTTTAATGATTGCACTATATAGGACCAGAAATAAATTTCAAAAATTAAAAATAATATAAACTACCCAAAACAAAAAGAAAAAGGTTAAATAAATCATGTACAAACAAAATAATAATTTATGGGTCCATAATTCCTTATCTAAAGTCCTAGGGGCCAAGTGTGTTTTAGGATTCAGAATATTAAAGGTAATACAGTATATATGCCATATATTACAAAATTCCCAGGAGGGTCTAGAACAGCCCCCATGATCACAAATAGTAGTTCTTTCTACAGTGAACTTATAAATACTTAAGTTACTTCACCTTAGCTGAGGTCAAGTCTGTTTCAAATTCTGCATTTAAGTTCTTTGGATATAAGACTAAGACACTATAAATCACAAGCATTAAATGAGGTATAACTATGAACATATCTGTTCCTGAATACAGTCTAATTACAGAACAATACAGAACAACATAATTTAGTTTGTTTTGTAAGGTTTTCATTTCACTAAAATTTTCAAATTAATACTGTCTTGAAACAGGAATGTCTTTAACACTAATAAATCCCACAGCTACAATTCTAAAGCCAGATAAAATTCCATATACAGAAAATAAAATATGTATTTTTCACAACTTTTCAGAGTAAGTCCATATACAGACACTTTAATTCTAAGCACAAACTTTCACTTCTCCCACCTAAAAATATGTATTTTTTTCTTTGCAACCTACACCTCAGATACAGCCTTTATCTCTAAGATGTATAAAGAAATAAAAAAACACCAAAAATCAAAACAAAAACAAAAAAACCCAATCAATAAATGAGCAAAGGAACTGAAGAGACACTTCACAGAAGAAATACGATCAGTCAACAAATATATAGAAAAAATGTTCAACATGTCTAGCACTCTAGCAATTAGAGAAATGGAAAATTAAAACTACACCGAGATTCCACCTCACTTCAGTTAGAATGGCAATTGCCAAAAATATATAAGTAACTATAAATGTTGGGAAGGATGTGGGGAAAAGGTATACTCATATATTGTTGGTGGGACTGCAAAATGGTATAACCACTCTGGAGAGTAATAGATTTCTAAGAAAACTTGATTTGGATCTACCATTTGATCCAGTTGTCCCACTCCTTCGTCTATACCCAAAGGAGTATCAGCATACAATAGTGACATAGCCATATCAATGTTTGTAGCAGCTCAATGCACAATAGTTAAGTTATGGAACCAACCTACGTACCCTTCAACAGACGAACGGATAAAGAAAATGTGGTACATATACTCAGCCATAAAGAATGAAATTATGGCATTTGCTAGTATATGGATGTTACTATCATGTTAAGTGAAATAAGCCAATCCCCAAAACCCAAAGGTCGACTGTTTTCTCGGATATATGGATTCTAACTCACACTGGGTTAGCAGAGGAAGGTTCATGGAATTGAAGGGTGGGTAGTGGGGGGAAAGGAGGGAGGGATGGGAATAGAAATATAAATATGTGACCAGCATAAGTCTACATATCATGTATAACCACAAAAATGGAAAGTTATACTCCATGTGTGTATGACATGACATTTACATATTCATTCAAGTATATATGACAATCTACTGTCATATATAACTATAAAGGACAACAATAAAGATTAGTTTCCCTCACCAGACCATGAACAACTTGAGAATGGAGCTGTGTCCTCTTTTTTTCTGAGGAGTTTGCAGTTTCTGGCATTCTGTATTCTCATACCAGAAATAAGTAGTTAATGTATGAAGGTTAAAAAAATAAAAATATGTATTTTTCACAACTTTTCAGAGTAAGTCTCTGCTACACCCTTGGCTTTTTTCCTAAGATTTGCTCTTCTGGCAATAAGGAACTACTCTTTACTTAATACATTATGCCAACACTGTCTCAACTGTCATTCCTAAAAGCAATATTTCAGGATGCTTGTCTATACTGCTATGATACAGAAGGTTTTTACTACATAGGAAAGTTGGTGCATACATTTTGTCCATATGTACATATAAATATGAGGTACAAAACAGACCTCTAACACACACATATAAATAGATATACAAAAATTACTTAGAACTCTTCATGTCCACATATCTGTTCTTCATTGAAATACTTATGATAGGTGATGGTAAGTGCATCTCTTGTGCTTTAAAGTTCCTTTCTTGACATAGTACCAATTCCATATTACTTTAAGTTGTACTGTTTGTGAAATAGAAATGTGGGTACTACTGCTTCAGACACTTTTAGAGGGTGTTAATAAGAGCTCCTCAAGGAACAGATCAATAAACAAGACAAAGAATGTAAAGGACATTCACAAGGCTTCCATCCTAGTGAGAGACAGAAAGTAATTAAGGAAGGGAGCAAACAGTCCATGGAATTGTGTCACTTGAAAAGGGCACAGCAGGTATAAATATCCTATGATGAAGAAAAAGCTTAGTTAGTATCTTTAAGAAACACCAAGTAGATCTGTGAGGTTGAGGTAAAGTAAGTTGTGTATACAGTATTTACTGGGTAGATAAGATAAATCTGGCCCTGAAAACCTTTTAAATTAGTGAGTCCTTCATTTTGAATATTTTACAAATTCCTAAATCAGGAACATTTACATACTTATTTGGAGAATGCCCCCATCTTATGCTTATATACCACTAGAATAAGCAAATGAAATATCAGTGTACTTACAAAACTTTTAAAGACAATATTGAACTGTGATCATACTAAATCAGATAAAAGACAAAATGATAAAAGAATACTGGAAAATCTATGGAATTTCCTTGTCTCTGATATACATAGATAGATGATTACCTAATAAGTTCTTTTTAAAGTTCTATTTCACATATCAATAAACAAAGAGGATAAAAATATCAACATCAAACATACCTTCGGTGAGATGATACTCTCCACGCTGCTCTCTAAATTACACTCAAACACATGGGCTTTGGTTAGCTTCTTATCCCAATGGGCCGCTAGCCAAATTTTGGCCAGAGGCCCTCTTTTACTGAGAACAAAATGTGCGTAGAACATTGTTCTGGTTGCCTATGAACTGCGAGAAAATCTGAGGAGAAAAATATTTAATGTAAGTACCATAAAAGAATCGAAATATTTCTTAATAATAAACCACACCATCCAAGTTTCTTATTTTTAATGTGAGATACAAAAGGTTTGAAAGCATAACACGCATTTCACAAAACATCGTATTGTTTTAATTCAGAGGGTAAAAAAGATCCCAAAATATTAAGAGCTAAAATGAAAAGGGACAAATGAATCAAATTGCTTTTATACTTTGTTATCTTAAAAATGGTCACCAGAAAACTCTTTTCAAAAGTTCTATCAATTTCTAACTTGATTATTAACAGTGGCAATAGTTTGCTTATTGCACCAAAACTACAAACTTTATTTTTCATGGCAAGAAAAAATGTCTAAGAGATATTCAGGCACAGATACTAATGTGGAAATGTCCATTTTTAGAACCCCATTAAAAACCTGAGATTCTCAGTGAATGTTCTGTGTAATAATTACTACTTCGTCACACAGCATTGTGCCTTTTGAATTTCCATAGTCGGCCAAGCAAAACTAAGTAGGTGGGTGCTCTCATTTTATAGGTGGGTATTTTAAAAAAAATTGAGGCTCAAAAAAGTATTATTTATATAGTTTTCTTAATTCGGGACTTTGAAAAATACTTGTCCGCTCAAAATTACAAGCGTGTCATTGATAATTTTCTTCAGCAAGCTAATATATTAATATATAAGAAAAGCAGCCCCCAAACTTGGGCCTGGCGGAGTACTGTGCAAAGCGATATTTCCCTTATTTAATTTCCCTCTTTCATAGATTACAAAAAAAAAAAATCTATTTTGACCCCCCAAAATCTGTCTTGGTCGAAAATGTCCAAATGTTCATGATTAGATTAGCAAGATGCCTTCTAAGATGCCTTCCTTTTTCTATAATGGCAAGCACACCAATAATACATAAAAAGTACTACCAATTTTAACTTTAAAATATAGATTCACAGATAGTTATAAAAATAGTAGAGATGACCCAATACCCTTTATCCTATGTGCCCCCAGTGGCACTATCTCATGTAACTATAATACAGTATCAAAACCAAGACAATGATATTGGTTCAGAGTGTTATGTGTAGCTCTATGCCATTGTATCACATGTAGATTTGTGCAATCACCACTGTAAATAAGGTACAGGATCATTCCATCACCACAAAACTCTTCACACCCATCCCTTGCTCCCCACCATTCCTAAGCCCTACAACTATACTGTTCTCTACATTTCTGTCATTTTGAATACGTTACTTGTTGCATTTACCAACAGTATATTTCCTTTTACTGCTGAGTATCATTCTGTGGGATAAATAATATACAACAACTTTCTTAGCTGTTCACCTCCTGAAGGAGGCTATTGGCTATTTAGTTTTGGGCTATTATTCATAAAGGTACTATAAATATTGTGTGCAGACCCTAAGTTTTCTCTACAATAAATGTCCTAAAGTGTAAGAGCTAGAGACTATGACAAGTATATGTTTAGTTTTAGTGAAATTTTAATGCAACAACCAAAATTATTGTGAGATTTTCTTTTTACAACTATAGACAATATTATTCTAAAATTTATATCACGGGACAAAGAAACTAGAAAAGATAAAACTATTTCAAAGATGAAGAATAAAATAGAAAAAATTAGTCCACATGATTTTAAGATTAATCGCTACAACAGTCAACATTGTGATGCTGGTAGAAACAAACTCACAGATCAATGGAACAGAAGAGCGAACTCAGAAACAGACACAAATAAGCCTGATATTTTACAAAGATACAAAAGCAACTCAAAGGAATAAAGAAGGATAGATTCAACAAATGGTGTTGAAATGATTGAATGTCATCTATAGTAAAACAAACACAAACACCCAAACCTCAAATATCATCAAAATTAATTTGAATTAGATCACAGACTTAAAATTAGGAAACATTTAGGGGGAAACAAAACAAAACCACCTCTGGTACCTAAAGCCTGGCAAGAATATTTTAGATAAAAAAGCTTATCAAAATCCATGATGGAAAAGTATTCAATAAACTGTTTTTCATCAAGTTATAAACTTTTGCTCTACGAAAGACTCCATATAAGGGTATGCAAAGACATGCTACAGACTGTATTTGACTAGAACTTGGATCTGGAATATGTAGAGTTCTCAAAGCTCAAGAACAAAAAGAAAAACCAATCAAAAAGAACAAAAGAAATGAAAAAATTCACAGAAAAGGATATAAGAACATGAAAATATTACTAGCCATCAGGGAAATGCAAATTAGAGCCCAGTGAGTTAGCATCATACACTTATTACAGAAGCTAAAATAAAAAACAGAAGTTAACATTGAATGTTGGGAGAGTGCAAAGAAGCAGCAGGATCTCTCTTATGCTGCCTTAAAAAAAAGGATTCAGAGAAGATCTTGTAAATTTTAAAATGAAAAGTAACTTACTATATTTTTCAATTAAAAAATGTGCCCATTCTTTCCTTATAAAGAAAATCTTACAGTGAAACACATCACAGGAAGAGATTTCACATATGTCAAAAATATCCGAGAGGATTGGGCATGGTGGTCAAAGAGTAACATAGTCAGTTTTACCTCATCTCCCATTTTCTGTCTTTAATAACAAAGGGTCCTGAAATTCTCATTCTCTGAGCCTAATGCTCCCAGAGGATCATTAATCACTGTAGGCAAATTTTCTCTAAAGGAAATAAACAGGCTTTATCAATTCCTAATAGTGTAAACTCTTTCTCTCAAATTTGAAGTTAAGAACTAAGGAATACTATATCAGGAAGAATTCAGAGCAAATGCTCTAAAATGTTTCTCAGAGTAAAACATAAGCCTCCCATACAAGTATTATAAATAAAACCTAGAGAAATTTATAGTATCCAATATGGCAGCAATGTTTTTAGAAATGTAGTCACTGTCATGAAGCCCCAAGTTCCACTATGGAAGCAAAACACTGTGTAACAACAAGAACAAAAAACTTCTAAAATGCTGTCTTGACATGTGACAATTACTAAATACATATTTAATGAATAAGTAAATGAGGTACACCAAGTGATCTCATAGTTGACATATATAAAAGTTATGGAGCTTTTAGAAATTAAAACTACTGGCACTTTTCAACAGGTGTCAGTAGTTTACAGCCAACATTTCAGCTGCTGGTCAGAGCACCATCTCTAAACTATCCCAGCTATGCAGAGGCAGTGATTCCTAAATAGATGCCTTCTTGGCATGGGACAGGGGAGGAGCCATACTAAAATTAATCTGGAAAACAATTAGCAAGAGGAAATCACCCTATTAACTAAAGGAAGCAAAAGGAACAGTGGTAGAGCTGCTACCAACTTATATCTGAAATGAATAGAAAATTTAATTACTGCTACTTTTAAAAATCAATTTTATCTTGGTAATACCAAACTTAAAAAAAGAAAAAAGTTGGATGATCTGTATAGGTTTTGAAGGTTTTAAAATTTGGTAGTCCTTTACAAAAGACCTTAGCAGAAAGTCTGCATTTGACAGCAGAGCAGAAAAAAAAAAAAAAAAAAAAAGGTAATTTCCTTAAGATTATTTCAAAAAGCAAAGTCAAGCTGAAGCTCATGTTTCTCCTATTATGTCAGTGATCACCAACACTTCACTCATCTATTAGGATAGTGGCAGTGTAAACAGTAAGGACAATTTGACAACACCTCCAGTAATTGATGTAAAAGATGTATCTAGAAACATATACTATCAACCACATACACAAAAACACATTAAAAAAATTACTATGCCCCAAGTATTTTATGTAACCAACTTCTAATAACTAATACGCATAACAAATACTAGCCCATTTTACATATGAGAAAATAGAGCAAAGGGAAGAGAATAAATGTCACTAGTATTTCATGTAAGTGGAATCTGAACTTCAGTGCCCACACATTTAACTACAACACTATTGCCTTGCAGCATAACTTTCAATAACATAATAATAGAAGTAACCTACCTAGCCATCAATAAGTATCTTGAAAATTAATACAACTATATAACAGAATACAGTGCAACTTTAAGCAATAATATGTAATTTGTATTAACAAGGAAAATCTCCAGAATAAGCTCAGGATACTTGGTGGAGGGGGCAAGAGAACTCTGTGATGTGTGTGTTTATGTGTGCGTGAATGTGTGTTTATAACCATTTATATTTTCAGATCCACATCCTCAGATTCAACCAATTGCAGATCAAAAATATTTTTTAACAAAATGTGTCTGTCCAGTAGATTGGGAGGGGAAAAGGGGTCACTGGGAACTGAAACGGAGCAAATTAAATTTCATGCAGTATAATCATATACAAATGGAACCAACTATTATGCATAACATACATAAGTATAACATACTAATAAATGCATAAAAATGACCGTATTGAACATATACATTATTTTATATTTATTTATTATATTTTCCCCCCTTGTCATTATTCCCTTAACAACACAGGATGACTCTTTACATATCATTTACATTGTACTATGCATCACAAGTAATCCAGAAATGACACTGTATGTGGAGGTTGTGAGTAGATTACATGCAAATAGCATACTGTTACATAAACCAAAAAATGATGGGCCCTCCCAATTTTTATTTAAACACACGTGTATAGATATTGTGGGGTTGATTCTAGACTACTGCAATAGAGTCAACAAGTTTTTTGGTTTCAAGGTACACAGGAATGTTATGTTTATAAAACACTGTAGTCTACTAAGTGTGCACTAGCATAAAGTCTAAGAAAACAATTAGGTGTCTCAATTTAAAAAATGTTTTGTTAAAAAATGCTAATGATAATCTGAGCTCTGGAAAATAGTGCCTATTGACCTGCTCAACACAGGGTTGTCACAAATCTTCAACAGGATTAAAAAAAAAAAAAGCAGTACTATGAAGTGCAATAAAATGATGTATGGCTATCTTTTTGACCTGTGATTGACAGAATCCATTTACGTGGAATCCAACGATGCAGAGGCCAACTGTATACATTTCCAAGCACCTGAGTAAGCAAAAAGTATCTGTGGGATATACATGAAACTGGTGACAACAGTTACCTCTGGAAAGAAGATTTGAAGGGAAAGTCCTATGCTTTTGTATATGTGTTTGTCCATACATACACATGTATATACATTAACTTATTTATACATAAACATTGCCTATTTAAAGTAGAAACTACCACACTGGGAGTTCAGACATAATCCAGCTTTGCCATTAACCAGCAAGTTAAGTTAACCTCTATGTAGCTCTGTTTCCTCACTATAAGAATGCAACTATCTCCTAGGGAAGTGGAGGGTGGAGGAAGGCATTTCCATCCAATCTTGCACACTAGAGCTCCATCCCTTTTGATTCTAACATTGACCTAAGGTTTTACAGTAAGAATACTCCTAAATTCAAATTCAACTAATAGTCCTAAATGCAAATTCAATTCCCTCCTTACTTAGTTGTTTTGCAACAGCGAAAAAGTTATTTAACATCTGAGTTTTAGTTTTCTCAACTATATGGTGAGGATAATATTCACCGAAACGATTAATAAAAATTAAACACATCAGCATACCTAACACAACGCACCACAGTAGATGCAAAGAGTGACTTTTAAAAACCATCTTGTAGCAAAAGATTAACCAGTCAGCATGATTATAACTATGACAATTAAAATATCATAATTTTTACTCCTCAAAAACTGGAAAATTTCCCAATTTACTAAATTATAAGATTTATCAGAATCTGTTCTGCTAAATAGGAATTCATGAGAAAAGATATTCTCAACCGTATGAGTAATCATACACCACTCTAAACGGAAAGTTTAATTCTAGAGAATGCTAATGTACTGCCTTTATAAACACAGAAAGGTAAAGGTTATGCTCCACTAAAATTCTGACTTGTATATACAACGCACTATTAGTTATGCATCGCTGTCACCTCAACTATGCAAGCTCTTACTAATTTAATCATTGGATATGGCATACGTTCTCATCAATGCTTTCTCCAAAATAATTGGATGTTTCCAATATTAGTGGTATTTTTAATGAATCCAACTTATGAAAGCTCAGTCCGTTTCCAAAATTCTTTAGATTCACACAGTTGGCAATTATTCTCATATTAAGAAACTGGGATGCTTTTGAAAACAAATCCTACCCAATCTAATGAGAGCAAACATTAACTTTCGCTCGTAGAGAGATGATGAGCAAACCTTTACCAGAAACCCTTCAAACACTGACGTGCTTTAGAACGCTTAAGACAGCCTAACAAATCAGAGTGACCAAACAAACCCTCCAGGGTTTCCTTCTTACAAATTTGAAGAAGGCCGCCTAAGTCTGGCAGTACAACCTGAGAGTGTCACTCCAGAACATCACAGATCATTCGCAAAGCCTCTCAGCGAGACGAAGAAGTCATCAAAGCGTCTCCCAATCAGCCCATACAATTAAACATTTTAAAAAAGCGTTCAGAAAAGTTAAGGGGGAAACCAATTACGCTCACGTCCCAACAATCCGAAGCAACTTCCTTCGTCGCGCTTTCTACTGGTCGGTCCAGTTTTTAACATCCCCGACGGGGGGGGGGGACCTAAAGGGGGAGGCAGTGGCTGGCGAGGGCCCCACCGCCCTGAAGTCCACGGTGCAGCAACGGCAGGGCCCGCACGTCCCCGATCCACATCGCAGCTCGGCGGACCGCGCTGCCCCTCCGAGCTGGCAGCCTGGACCCGGGCCTGCCACGCCTGCTCACGCCCCAATCCCGCGTCTGCCCAGACAGCCATTTTCACCGAGGAGTAGGCGGCCCGGTCCGAGAGCGCGCTGGTTCAAACCTCCTGCCCTCCCTCCGCGGCCCTGGCTTCCTCTGCTACTCAGCTAGAAGAGAGGGGCCGGCCCCACCAGGGACGCGCGGAATAACGGCTTTTGTAGTTTCAGAATGGAACCAAACCATTTGTTAC
Organism: Urocitellus parryii; assembly: GCF_045843805.1. NCBI lineage: Eukaryota > Metazoa > Chordata > Mammalia > Rodentia > Sciuridae > Urocitellus > Urocitellus parryii. The sequence goes on along the minus strand of NC_135537.1, from coordinate 22,438,643 downwards.
CGAACAGGCGATGATGCGGGCGGGGGCTGTGCGGGTCCCGGCCCAGAGCAAGCCCGGAGCTGAGATGCCTGGGCGGGCGGGGGGTCAGGGGCACGGCGGGGCCAGCACGCAGGGGCACCGCAGGCGCTGCCTGGCGCCTAACTCTCCCGCCCACCCGAGTCCCGCTCCCCGAAGGCAGCACGGAGGGGAAGGGGTGGGGGGGAGGGAGCCGAAGGACAAGAGTCGGCCAAGCCTCTTACCTTTGCTCTCCGCTGGGAGCTGGGCGGTCTGGGTGGCCTGGGGAGGGGAAAAGGGTTGGGGGAGGGGGCGGGGAAAGGGGGGAGCCCTAGCGAGGTGTAGCTTCGGAGCAGCTCCCGCCCGCAGCCACAGCCGCCGCCTCCTTTCCGATTCACTCAAACAAACAAGATGGCTGCCGTTACACCGCGGCTCTTCCTGCCGCCCAAATCCTCGGTTCAAATCGGCAGGATGTTTACGGTCAAAATGGTCCCAGTGCGCCTGCGCAACCAGCCTGCGACTCTGAAAGAGCGACGCAGGCGCAGCAACCATTTCCTTTTCTTTGGAACCCGCCCCCTGGCTGTGGAGCCCGGAACTGAGCAGGCGCAAAGGTGATTCTCTAGCGACAGGGTCGCCATTGAGTTGGCAAACTGCGCACGCGCAGGGCTGTCCAGTAAGTTGAATGTCTGAAATCAGGTTGATTCTTGCGCTTGTTTTAAAGAAAGGGTGTGCAGTTTTGTGTGCGCCCTACCCCAGAATATATTTTAATGGTCTTATAGCAGCGAGGGTAACATGAAAACTTTGAACTAGCTCTGTAAAATATAAGGGCTCATTCATTCATTCAACCTACATTTATAGGTTTGTCAAAGAGTGCTAGCTTGGCTCTGGGATATGAAAATAACGAAAACCTCCGAGCTAGTATGTATCTGCCCAAGTGAAGCCCGTGGTATAGCTAGTGAGGACTCTTATTAAACTTTTTACAAATACTTTTTTGTATCATGAAGAACAAATACAGATGGGGGAATAATTTACTTTTGTTCCAGTTTTAGGGTGTACTCATTTTACCCTCAACTCTCAACCACTAGCCCACCTTCCCCTTCATGAATTTTCATAATTTCTTCACATATTGTACAACCCTAGTCCCCTAAACTTGCTGGGTTTGATTATTTTGAACAAGGTAAAGGTTCTGTTCTGTTCAGGGTGCCGCTGTATTAACACATTCATCTTGAACTAAAATGTCAAGTTAAATTTCTTTTTGCAGGAGTTAGCTGCTAAGAGTATCTCCTCTGCCTAGAAATACTTATTGACAAATGGGGATTTGTCAATTTTAGTAATTGTGAATTTGTTTGAAATCCTGAGAGGGCAGATTTTAATTGCAGATTTAGTCTTCATTCGAAAATGATTTTTTCCTTTTGTGATGACTCAGTTGATGACGTGTATCGTTTGGGATAATCACTGTCTGAGAAACTATGTTGCCAATGTCTCGAGTGTGTCTAGGAAAGTAGCTGTGTTCTATGTCTTACTATTTTCCATGATGACACTTGCACAGCCAAGATTTTTTTTTGTAACATAAAGACTGCCATAGAAATAATAGGAAACAGACTATAAGTGAGATAAAAATTGTTATAGAGACGATAAGTCTTTGAGAACCAGAGTTGAATTACAACTTTTTAGGCTTTTACTCTGAACTAACAAAGCTTTTAAATCAGGATTTGCTATTATAATATTGAAAAATTATAGCAGGAGGGGTTAGATTAAGAGGAATAAGGCAAAAAGATTTCAGTACATCAATGTTAGTAATGAGTGGGCATTAGATATGTTGTACCAGAACTTTAAAATTTTGTATTTAAATGAAGAAAAAAGTATGAAATATTTGTTTGAGGATTCTAAAGTTGACTGAAGAAAAATTCAGAAAGAGTGAATAACCTCTTTTAGGTTTTGTATTAGAGAAAAACGGACTGAAAATGACTGGGGAAAAAAACCCCAATATCATGTTTATCCTAAAAGATCAAAAAGGGAATGTATTCTATATTGAAATTCATAGTAAAATTACTCTTACCAGGTACAGAAATTATAGGAGAAGCAGAGGAATTGAGAACAAAAGTTATTTGAAATATTAATTTTTAATATACTAGATATTAAGTTAGTGATAATGTGTATGCTCACACTTGTGGAGGGGTTGTAAGCCTTAGCAATGCTAGAATTAATTCACAGTTCAGCTTCAGGCAAGAGTTGTGAGTTCTGAGTGGTTTCCAGAGAGGTGCTGCACAATCTGTCAAGGCTGGGCTAAGGGTATACTCAGGTAGGTAGGTATCAGCAAAGAACAATTACCAGGGCCCAGGAATGATGGAGGGCTGATCTCTGGGCCAGCTGTGAATGTGGGCTTGTCAAGGGTTGAGATGGAGACTAGGGAAAACCTGATGCAGAAGCTGGATCATAGTTTATGTTAATCACTTGGATTTTTCTCAGAAAATTTCATTATGCTAACAGTATTTCAGTACTGGGAGCATTTTTAACACTTTTATTGGACATTTTTTTTCAGTGACTGTTTTGATTATTTCCTCTATTTTCATGCCCATCACTCTTATATAATAGTGCTGAACCTTTAAGAATAATGGGTGCTTAATAAAAGCAAATGGATGGTGTTTCCCTGAAACCCTCTAGGCATTTATTCCAGAATTCTGGTGTTTTATTGTTTTAATATAGTATATACATTATTCCTTTCATTTTGCAAAGTGGTTTAGAAAATTATTAGGCAAACTGGGGGAAAATAGGGTTGGTGTATAGCTCTTACAACCAGTGCAACTAACAAAATACTAACGATCCTAACAAAAATCATTGCAAAGTTTAACAAAAGTTTTAAATAATCCCCAATCTAGGAAATAATATAGCAAATATAGTACTTTAATTACAAAGAAAGTGAAGGTGTTTGATGGTAGTGTAAGAGGGGTCCGGCCGAGCGTCGGAGGGAGAGACCACACAAGAGACTTACTCCATGCAATTGGCAAAAGGGGATTTATTGGGGATCCATTCCAGCTCGCTGGGACTCTGTGCTCACTCAAGAAGGGAGAGCAGCCCAGAGCCCAGAGCAAAGGTCAAGCAGAGCTTAAGTACACTTTTTGGAGAGGGCGGTGGGCTTTGCATACATCAGAACAAATCAGAGGCACGGGGAAATTGAACAACAACTCTGAGATGTGATTGGCACAATCATTGGCGGGAACCGGCCGGATGGCGGTGATTGGTCATTCGTAAGCGGGTTACACATTCAAACTGATTGGTTTGGGCCGGGTGAGGAACTGCAAAGGGCCCTAGGCTAAAAGGCCAGTAGGGAATTGTTTTAACTATCTCAGGAATCTGGGTGTAACAGAGGAATTTAATAATACCTAATCTTTTACATTCAAGCTTTCCAGCTTAGAAACTTTACCCTTTCAGTAGGGGTGTAAGGAAATGTAGAAGCTGCCAAACTGTAAAAAGGAAAAAAAAGTAGAGGTGCTAGAATTTTTTTTTTTTTTTAAAGAGAGAGAAGGGAGAGACAGAGAGAATTTCTAATATTTATTTTTTAGTTATCAGCGGACACAACATCTTTGTTTGTATGTGGTGCTGAGGATTGAACCCGGGCCGCACGCATGCCAGGCGAGCGCGCTACCGCTTGAGCCACATCCCCAGCCCCTGCTAGAAATTTTTATAGTGAGCACTTCAAAAAACACAGAAGAGGGCTAAACTGAGCCAGGAGCTGACTTGAAAAGTGAACGATCATCACACACAGTACAGTACTTGGTTCTGTTTGGCTTGATGGGAGCAAAAAGTTCACATCCTGTGGGGAAAAAAATCACACTTGAATCAGTGTAATTTCTATGTTATTTGAAAATCATTCCTCTATTTCCTGATTGTGTATGAGGAATTAGCATTATTAGAAAAACTTGCACTGTAACATAACAGATTGAAATTCCTTCCTTAAGACTAAAGTTGCTATATTATTATCAGTGGCGTCGGATATATTCATGGCAGGTATGTGAAATAGTGATACTTTCCCAATTTTAATGGGTTTTCTATTTATGTTAGGATCTTGTTTTAAGTGAGTTTGAATCCAGTATTTGGGTGGGGTCTGAGAATCTGCTTTTCTAAAGCAGCTTCTGTGTAATTAATTCTAAAGCTTCTGGCATGTGGACCACATGTTTTGAAAATAGACATTGAGGGGGTTGGGGGTAGTACTCAGTTGGTAGAGCGCTTGCCTCTCATGCGCAAGACCCTGGGTTCAATCTCCAGCATCACCACCACCACCAAAAAAAAAAAAAAAAAAAAAGACTTTGGCACCATCTAGACCTCGGTTTGCATTATGGCTCTTCCATTTATTAGCTGCATGACCTTGAACAAGTTGTCCAAATTGCTGTGTTTTCTCATCTATAAAATCAGGCTAATTTCACCTATTAGTGCTGCAATGCTCATTACTGCTGAGAGCCATTACCAAGTAGGAATGACGCATCGTATCCTTGCCAGAGTACCCCATGTTAAATGGACTTGCCTTGGAAATTTGCTGCGACCTTGCTTGTGTGTTTGAGAAAGGTGACCCTGCTCAATCACCAGGGTGGATCCAGGATTAGGGTGTATTCCTACAGGAAGTATCCCGTCCTTGAGTTTAGGGCGTGACAATAGGAGTTTTAGGGAAGTTGGAGGTTGAAGATTATTCCTGCTGGGAGTAGGGTGTGCCTCCTGCCTGAGTTCCCGCTGAGTTCTCCTGGAGAAAAAGTATTTTAGGATGTGTATTGTGGGGGAGATGAAGAATTGTCCCTGAACGTGTGTGGAGGCTGGTGTGAGATCAGGAATAAAGAATTGCTGTTTGAACCTACAAAGCTGTGTGGTGGCTCGTGATCTTGTGCCAAGCCGAGACATTGGCATTTGGCACTTAACCATTGAGCCACATTCTCAGCCCTTTTTTATATTTTAATTTTGAGACAGTGTCTTGCTAAGTTCCTAATTTGAACTTGGAATCCTTCTGCCTCAGCCTCCTAAGCCATTGGGATTACAGATGTGCACCATCACACCCAGCTCTTTGGTCAGTTTAAATTGGGTTCTTTTTATTATTGTATGAGTTCTTACTGTATTCTGCATCCTGGACCCTTATCAAATATATTATTTGCAGATAACCATGAGAAAGAATAGCATGAATCTTAAAAATCTAAAATATTCTGATATTAATTTAGGTGGGTTGAAAGTATAGTTTAAAAAACTAGTTTGCCTATGAATTTACTATTAGTAGAAGTAAAAAATATCCCAAATTCCTTAGTTATAGGCAATCACTGAGTCCATTTCTAATCCTTGAATACTTCCCTAAACATAGAAATTTTAGATGTGTAATTTAGTTCTTAGATTGACATTATAATCTTATCTTGGAACCAAGTATAAATGTTATGGGCTGGTGGGGTATAGCTCAATGAATAAGGCTTTGGCTAGTATGAATAAGGCTTTGGGTTTGATCCTTAGAAACTCAAAAGTAAATAAAGGTTAATAATCATGCAGAATTCCTGAGAACCATCTATATATATACTGTCAGTCAGGGTCTACTCAGGAGACAGAACCACTCAGTAATTTGAACAGAACATTTTAATATGAAAAACCATTTTATAATAAGCTAATCAATAACTAAAATAAGGATTAACTACTAAAGAACAAATAGTTATTAATAATTCACTAATAACAGGAATTTACTTAAGAACTCTGTAGAATGCAAGAAGAGCAGATATAATGAACACCTACTATTTCTATAACTGAGGCTAAGTTGTCATAAATGAAAAAAACTCAGAAGGGGGCCAACATTGACATTATAATACCCTTGAACAGGGTGTGGCCATGATCTACTCAGAAAAATCTGCTGAGGCATCACAGGTCCCAAGTGGCTGGAAATTGTAGAGACACTAGGAACAAAGTTGGAAATCAACCCTCTGGGATGCTGGTAAAACTTGCTAGAAGCTGCTGTCTGTGTTGCTCATAAACTGTGCAGTGGTGCCGGCAAAACTTGCAGGATCATGAATGCCCCTGGGTGTCCCACTTGTTGCTTGTTGTCAAGAGCTGAGGGAGCAAAACGACACACAGAAATGAGGAAGAGAAGCCCCTTCCTCCTGACATGTCCCTCTTCACCCACTGCTAATAAAGCTAACATTGCATTTGCCAATGAAAGGGTAATGTTCACGTAGTCCAGTTTGGGCCTCACAAGGCAAGATAAAGGTGGATTTGGTACTAAGAGGAAATATATTGGTAACTGGCACAAATGATCATTTGTGACTATTTGGGGGAAGAATCCAGAGAAAATATTATATTTTAAGAAAATATTCAGAAGTGGTTATTTATGCAATGTAGGATAGTGGTGTTGCTTTCTTTGATGACAAAAGCTTATAAATGAAGAAATTTGTAAAAATTGAAAAACAGGTATGCTGAGAATTATCTGAAGCTGTGTCTAAGTCAGCTTTTTTGCTGTTGTGACCTTAAATTTGACAATAATTTTAAGGAGAAAAAGTTTATTTTAGGTTTGATGGTTTCAGAGATCTTAGTCCATAGACAGCCGGCTCCATTCCTCAGTACTCGAGGTGAGGCAGAGGATCATGGCACGAGATTGTACCAGAGGGAAGCGACTCACATGATGATCAGAAAATAGAGACTACACTCACCAGATATATATCCCAAAGGCAAGGCCTCAGTGACCCACCTCTTCCAGCTACACCCTACCTGCCCCCAGTTACCATTTAGTTAATCCCTAACAGGGAATTAATTCACTGAGTTAGGGCTTTCACCTCTCAATGTTCTTACATTGTCTCATGCATGAGATTTTGGGGGATACCTAATATCTAAATCATAAAGTGTGTATCCCAAATTCCCATAAAAGGAAGTTATATCTTGGAGCAGACCCAAGGACAATGCCACAAGTAGGTGCTATGTAGCCCAGTATGAGTGGATACACATGCTCTGGATAAGTGTTCTATTACCTGAAGATGCCTGCAAGCAGGTGCTTGGTTTGCTTGTTTTGTCTGGGTGTGCTGCGGAGGAGGAACTTTCAAACCAGACTTGGCCTATTTTTGAGGATCTTGAAAAAATAGAAATTCTTCCTTTTAGAGGTATGTGAATTAAGAGTGCTTTTTGCTTCAAGGAATAATTGGACTAAATAACAGCAGTTTCAGAAATAAAGGATAAAGATATTTAATAATCTCATGTACCCAAACATCTGGAGGAAGCAGCTTGTTAATAACTTCAAATACGTCTTTTGCATCTTTCTGTTTTCCTTAGAATGTTGGCTTGTCATGTTTAGAAGATGGTACTTCTTATTCTGGGCATCATTTTCCATTTAGACAAGAAGAAGAAAGGAGTTGACATGTGCACCTGTATTTAGCAGATATTGTTGGAATCAAACCACCAATAAGTTTCAGGCAATGAGTCATATCATAGAATTTAATAGTTAGTGAATAATAATGTATAATCTGGGCTCTTCAGCAAATCCTGCAGATCCAAATATTAGACTTTTTAAAGTTTCTACCTTATAACATGCCTGAATGCACAGAGCAGGGGCTTTCTCCAATCTCCACTCAAAATTCTGCCTTGATCTTCCTGGTAATTCTGGGAATAATCCTCTTTATTTATACTTACTATATAATATATTTAGGATAACATTTTATTTAACAGTGTATTTTTTGCTATAATTCTCTGTTCTAAAATCCCCTTTAAGATATAATTTCTTTTTTTTTTTTTTTTTTTTTTTTTAAAGTCTTTTTTTTTTTAGAGAGAGTGAGAGAGGGGAGAGAGAGAGAGAGAGAGAGAGAGAGAGAGAGAGAGAGAGAGAGAGAGAATTTTTAATATTTATTTTTTAGTTCTCGGCGGACACAACATCTTTGTTGGTATGTGGTGCTGAGGATCGAACCCGGGCCGCACGCATGCCAGGCGAGCGCGCTACCGCTTGAGCCACATCCCCAGCCCAAAGATATAATTTCTATGGACGGTAGCAAAGATTTTATTCTTTTTCTCTCTGCCTTTCCCCTAATTGTAGTAAACTATTATGTTAAATAATGTGAAACTGCCTTTTTAAAGTGACATCTCTGTGTTGTTAGAGTCTGGGTTTCATTTGAAAAGTGAGAAATTTAATGTTGACTTTGATTGCAAAGAGAATTTCTTTTATTTTAATAATTTCTAAGAAATTTAGAACTTTGGAAGAGCTGTCCATACTTTTTTGGACCAATTCCTAAAAACTTATGGGATAACTCATAAATTATAAAAATATAGTGTGATAAAAGTACAATGTAATTAATCCATGTTATTTGGTAATTCTGTACCCCTAACTTTCAAATATTCCTGGAAAAAAATATGCTGGTCCTTCATCCTCTAAAACCTCTGAACTTATTGGCTTTCTCTATTGTAGAATTTCTTGTACTTCAGGAGAGGAGCTTGCTTTTGGCTTGTCTATAATTTAATGTTATTTAAATAATGGAAAAGATTTCTCACTATGATGTTTTCCTGAGATGGTGTTTCTCTAAGAAATGTTTTCAGTTTCAAAAGCAAAATCTACAAATCCACAAAAAATAGCTACACATGAAAAAAGAGATTAGCTACTTCAACAGAATATGAAAAAGACAGGAAGCAACAGCCAAATTCTTAATTCTGATTGTCCCAAATCACACAAGTGATCAACTGAGTAATCCGAAAAAGGAAAACAAGCCATTTTTTGGCTGAAAGATTTGTGATTAGTATGTATGGTAAACCCACAATGAATGTTTTATAATCAAACAGTCAATTTTTGTGACTTAATTTGAGTTTCCCAGTGCAACATTTCTTGAAAAATTCCTTAAATATCATTCATGATACATTATGCAAAACACTTCACTACTTACATGCAACATTTTCTTGTCTTTTGGGAGCACCCTTAACAAGCATTGGTAACAGGTGCAAGTATTCCAGAAAGAAGACTGGGCATATTTATCAATCAGTTTCAGAAATCCATGCTTCTGAGGGACTAGAAGGGAATTTCTTTGATTGAGTAGGATTTAACTACTCTGAGGTTTTGGAAGACGAATCTAGAATTGTTCTGCAATGTTTTGAAATATAAATTTGGTCTTTGTCCCCATTTCCTGACAGAGCTCCTAAAATTCTTGGAATCTCCCAAGTGATGGGTTTCTTTTCTTTCTTTTCTTTTTTTTTTTTTTGTGCTAATGAGATGACTGGTAGCTGAGGTCCAGTAGATAGCTTCAGAACAAGGACTGGTCACCTGAAAGAGGAAGGCATGATTACTGGGTTAGAATTTTCAGTCCTACCCCTAAGACCTGGAAAGGAAAGAGAGGCTAAGAGGTTAAGTTGGTCACCAGTGACTGATTATGCCAGTGTAATGAAGCCTCCATAAACCCCTCCCACAGCACAGTGTTGAGAAGGACTCTGGATTGTTGAACATGTGGAGGTTATTGGAGGGTGGCAATCGAGAGAGGACATTGGAACTCTGAGCTCCTTCCCATATATCTTGCCCCCAGGATAGCTTCCATCTGGTTGTTCATCTGTATCCTACAGTTCATTTTGTTTAGTGGGTCATGTAAATTTGGGCTTGCTATACCATTGTCATTTACTGTTCCTGATATTTTGTTTTAGGAGCTGAGGGCCCACTTGTAGATAAGAGGAAACTTTTGAATAATCTGAGAAGAAATTGGTTGATCATGGAGAAAGCTGGCTCTTGACTGTGTTTCCAACGTTCAGGCTATCAACTAAGAACTGGCTCACCAAAGTAAGGTCTCCCTCTGCAACCTTTAGGGAGCTAAATAATCAAACTCTTGGTTCCAGCTACCTTAACTGTGGACTGTGGTAAAAAGCTGTCACCAGCATTATAGGCCACACTGTGCCTGCCAACTCCATTCCAGCAAAGTGGATGTCACTGAGAGGTAAAGATACTTTTAATTTACTAATTAATGCAATACATGTTTACTGAATACTTGCTACAATAAATACATAAAATATGTAGTACATTTGAAGGTGTAAGTGAAATGGAGAAAAATAGCAGAGTAGTGAGTTTTGAGTGGGTCAAGATGGCCTCCCTTAAAAGGTGATGTTTATGTAAAGATTTGTTAGGGCATTTGGGGGAGGAGTGTCTGGAAGACGGAAGAGAATATGTGAAGGTTCTGAGATAGGAGTTTCCCTGGAAGGACCAAGCAACAGTAAGGAGGCTAGCATGGTTGGAACAGAGAGACTGAGGGAATGAGCTCTCTGGCAGAGATCTACACTTATTCCAAAGTAATCCAATGTTTGGTTTTCTATATAAACAGTGTGTATAGATTTTAAACTAAGATATTAAAGATCCTGATAGAATTCTAACTAATTAAAATTAAAATGCCAGGACACATCTACCAATACCACTATATTTAAAACTACTAAGCATACTTTCAAATAATTATTTGGCTACCAACAATATCACTACCTGGTTTAGTGTTTTTTTTCTTTTAAGAAAGATTTTCTTATTATAAAAATTAAAAACACATTATGTCTTTAATGTAACTTTTTGTGTAGAATTAATGAGTTATATAATTTATTTCTGTCTTTTGGAGAATTCTCACAACAGGCTTTATCTTTAAAACTATATGGTGATTGCAACTGAAGAGAATTTGATTTTAAGTTGTCAGATTCATCACTGAAACCCGTCTTAAAGAGGGGATAAAATAAATAGGCTGATTATGACATACTCCCCCTTTTCAAAGGAAGGTTAAATGTGAAAAAATCATTTCTGTAAGAAATAGTAACTTACATATATTTTTCTTTGATAAAATTCTCCACTCTTATAAATGATACACATATTTTAAGAATACCAGTTTTTGTCTGAGACAAAGTGATCTTGAAAAAATTATCATTTTGTAATCACGATCATAGGTCTAAGAATTAAGTGGAATGCAGAGGGCAGTGGAGGAGAAAACCATACAAAGGACTGGCTCAGAAACAAAGCTTTCTCACCCTGCCAGGCCTGGGCAATGATCTAGAGCAACAGAAATATCTTCCCTGTCTTAGTTAATTTGCCTTCTTGCTATTCCTCTCAGTCTCTCTGTGCTTGCTGTTCCATCTGTTTGGGATGCTTTTCCTCCTGACATCTTCAAGACCCACCTACTCACCCTCTTGAGGTCTTACTCAAATGTCATCTTTTCAAAGAGACTTTTCTAACCACTGTGTTTAATAAAATAACTTACTTCCTCTTAGATACTACTTATTTTCCTTATCTTACTTAAAGAAATTAGGGTAGCTGTATTACCATCTGACACATTGTGTTTATATGTTTAGTGTCTTTGTTTATATGTTTAGTGTCTCTTCTCACCCTTCCCCTGTGTATACTACTATATCCTCAGGGCCTAGTACAGTAGGAAGCACTCAATAAATACAGAAGGAATAATGAAAAAACACCATCTTTATAATATAGGATTTAAAGAGCTGGTTTTGAAGTAGCATTGTCTAGATTTGAATCCTGGCTGTAACATTGGATTTAATAGTGTAGGAGGATAATTAACTTCTGTGTACTTCATTTTTCCCTCTATTTTCTAAAAATGGCTTTAATAAAAAATATCATAAGATTGTGAAAGAATAAAATAAATTCATGCATTTAAAGAGCTTAGGACAGTGCCTGGTACATAATTCTTGCTCTGTTAATATTGGCTATTGCTCTCTCCTCTCTCTATATATAATTGATTGTATCTATTATAATAGATACAATCAATTATATCTATTGATTTGGTAATGTGGCTGAAAAGTGCAGTTATTGGAAATGTGGATGTATAAATACCTTATATCTACATGACAGAAGGGAAGAGACTGTTAGGGCCAGAGAAGGAGTGAGGAACTGTAGTTTGCATGTAGTTTGTCTACAAGAATGGCCATTATTCAATTTCTCCACATATGTATATATTTATTTCTCTCTCTCTCTCTCTCTCTCTCTCTCTCTCTCTCTCTCTATATATATATATATATATATATATATATATATACACACACATATATATATATATATATATTTCTCTATATATTTCTCCAAATATATATATTTTTTTCTCCAAATATATATATATATATATTTTTCTCCAAATATATATATTTCTCCATATCTATATCTATATCTATATATATGCATGCCATTGCATGATCAAGAGGTAAGTCTATTTCTACCCTTGCCTTGAATTTGGGCTGGCCAAGAGTGCAGTGAAAGTGATGTTCTGGAAAATCCAAGGAAGATCATAACAAACTTTTGATGATACTATTGGGTTGTTTGGAATTTCTCTGAAGTTGCTATTATGTAATAAAGCTCTTGGTAGCTATGTGGTAAGACCAGGTAGAGGGAGAGTGAAGTGGACAAGCCCATGGACATTCTAGCCAATCCAGTTGAGGAACCAGGTGAGTAAGAAGTCATCTTGCATAGTCAAACCCCAGCACTCACCATATGAAAAAGAGTGAAGACTGCTGAGGCATGGCTCCAATCTAGCCACCTCATTCATCTTCCACCATTTATAGCACTCCATATGAGGCCTCAGATTTGGTGGAGTAGATGTGAGTTATTCTCACTTTTCCCTAACCCAATACTAAAAAGTATGAGCCTAAGACATTTTTTTTTCATGCAACTGTACTTTAGGGTGGTTTGTTATACATCAGCATACAGTGGAAACCAACCATTTAGTTTGCAGAAATTAGGAAAACTTTAAATTTTTTAACGTTATGATAAAAAATGATCATAATAATGACAATGATAGGCATATTTTATTAAAAATCTAGTATATCTCAGGTTTTCTGATTTCTAAATTTACTTCTGCATTTGAATTGTGTATGTTAGATAAATTCCCTTCTAACCAGACTCATTCATTTCTCTCCCTACCACCCAAACATGAAAAGTCTTGTAAAACATGTCAAGGATTTTAGACTTTATCTTAAAAGCAATGAGAAATCATTGAAGGAAGCCGAGCATGTTGCTGATGTTATCATTTTAGAACATTTAGATATTTGGGCTGCAGTGGGGAGAAATGCTATGGTCTAGAAGTCTTTAAGTGATGGGTTTGGTACTAGGGTGGAGAGAACAGAGATGAGAAAAGGGAGTAGAGTTGACTGATAGACAGAGGTGGGTAAGAACTGAAGATTGTACCCAGTGCAAATGGATGGATGGATTTGAGGTTACCCTCTAAGTTTTTATTCACATGGTCCTGGAAAAGTCACATGCTCTGTTCCATCTGACCTGACTTGGGCAATTACATATAATTTAATTTCTCTTAATATCATTTTAAGAGGTAAATTTAACTTCAGTTTATTTGGAAATAGGAAAGGGAGAAACCTTGATTCTTTCCCATTTATCCAAAACAGAGCTTAACAGTTGTGGGAGGGGGTGGGAGGAGGTGTTTGTTTATAGGTTCATGTTCTTGCCTGGATGTGTGGTGACAGCTGTGATGATTAGTGTCCCTTGCAACAGAAAAGGAAGATACAAATAGTTCAACTCCTGGGCTAAATCAGAGTAATGGAGGGGGAAGCTTGTGGAAACTTTGTGTTTGGGGGAGGGAATGGTGATTGTGAAATTGCGGGTAGGGTGGTGGGAGGCTCCTTTCCTCAACCATGAATTTGTTCCCATCCTCATGGCTTACACTACAGTGTGTAGCTGGGATTAATAGCCTTTGAGTTAGTTTCAAGCCATGAATTCCCCAAAATGGTACTTTGATAGTTTTCCTTGTTTGATTCAGAGGTACGTGGATTAAGTTGCATTTGATCTTGAATTTTTCTAACTTAATACTACTGCTTACAGTTTCAATTGACATTAACATAGTACTTTTTATGTGCTAGGCACTATTCTAAGCATTCTTTATGTATTAATTTAACCCATATAAAACCTTATGAGGCAAATGCTATCATTATCCCCATTTACACACAAGAAAACTGAAAGCCAAGAAGCTTCACAACTTACCTGAGATCACTAGAAAGTGGTGGAACTTAAAATTTCAAGTAGTAAATAAAAGTGGAAATGGATACTATTTAGTTTCTAGAATGAAATACAATATTATATATATGTATAATATATTATTTATTCTGATATTAGTATCATTTTATCATTTTACAAATGAGGAGACTTTGGGAGGTTTAAGTGTCTCCCAGTAAAGTAGAAGAGTCCCTCTTTTAATTGAGGTCTGTCTGACTCTATAACCCATAGGCTTGACTATCGTTTAATACCTAAATAGCTTTTGGGAATTTGAATTGCCAGTGGTCTCTGCTGCTTCCTACAGATATTTCCAAATGTTATCAGGGTCTCTTGGGAATAAAACAACTCTGCCTGAAGCCCAAAGATGAGATCAAAAAGCCAATATTACTTTTCAATTGTGCGATTATAGCACTTCTTGTGTGGTTTTACAACTCACTCCAGACTGCATTTATTATTATCATCACTTGTTCCAAATACAGGCCATGGAACAAGTAGTTTGCTTTGTGAAATATGGGATAGCATGAGCAATCTTTTGGTTTTCTAATGTGGAGGTAGAGGATGCCAGCCATAACTTCCAATGTTTCCATTAAGATATATTATTAGTGCTTGCATTCATATAGTTGAATCCATAAATTTACAGGAAATTATAGTAATTTTCTTCATCCCAGTAGTCAAAAGTTTTAAAGTAGGAAAGCAAATTGACTTTCATGTAATTTTCTTAGTTCATTTATGCCAGGGAAGCTTTTACTATGTGAGGTATTCTGAGTGTAGCTCAGAGGCAAATGAATCGTTCACTTTAAATGGTATGAAACATCTGGGAGTTAGTTCTTACCTGTTAAATTAATAGTTCATAGAACTCCAGTTTTGCAGAGTTTGTACTAAATTTAGGACAGAATTAAAGTTCTTTTCCCTAAAGGACCCAAACCTTTGCTGCTAGACCAAGATTTATTTTGATAAAGATTGCAATTTGCTCATTGGTTTAATTAACTGATTCTCATTCTATTTTACTCTGAGATGTTGTCTTTATGGGATTCAATGAATGTTTTTTTAACAAAGAGATGGTGCAAGCAAGAACTAGTTATTAGCTCACATCACAGATAGTTGATCTAGTTATTATGCTGTCAGGCTGAAGTGACCTGAAATGATGAGGTAATTTTTCAAGAGTATTTGTCAGATGGAAAAAATTGTACTGTGTTCCATATAAGCACTTTTGTTTATAGCAATAACTTCACATTTTTAGTATTCAAAACAAACAGTAAACATGAAATTTTCTATTAAACAATTATTATAATGAGTACCCTATTAAACATTTTCTGTGGAGAATTGCAAGCCCAAACAAAACTGTTCTCTTTTGTTCTAAATAGAGCACTGTTTCCCAAATGGGGGTCTAACTTTCACAGAATAGAATTAATTGATCCCTTTTCTCATCCTAAGCCTTTAAGGATGAAGGAAGACCCAAACCAGTACAAAGTAATCACTCACTGAATATTAATTGCATATGAAGATAGGATGAGTTCATATTAATTTTTTTTTTCTGTGTTAGCCTATTTTTAAGCTTACTATCAATCAAAGCCCCTCAAATTTTACCTGGCACTGCCAAGTCACACCGACCCTGTATTTGTAAATTTTTTCTTACATTTATATTTGGTTAACTTCTTCTTGATGCATATTTGGCTTATCTTCTTGGCTTATGGCTTTTTAGTTTTGATTTTGTCAGCATTGTCAACTGAAAATTTTTTGGCTATAGTTTTATCCGAGTCATTAACAATAAGCAAGGCAGACAAGATGGTGGCAGCACAGAGCAGGAGAAATGGTGGTCGCAGAAGCATTAGTGGGACTGGTCGTGGCACCAGCTGCAGGACAGGTAGCATCCGCAGTAGCTTCTTAGATAAGTGGGAAATTGACAATAAGCCTGTAAAAATTGACAAATGGGATGGATCAACTGTGAAAACTCTCTGGATGATTCTGCCCCAAAGGAGAAGAGCATCTTTCTTGTGGTTCACAGGAAGGATCCTACTGGAATGGATCCTGATGATATTTCAACTGTCCTCCAGTCTCAAAAGGCTTAATGACAAATATACCCTGAAGCTGACCTTCATCAGTGGGAGAATAAAGCAGCAGCGGGAAGCTGAATTCACCAAGTCCATCACCAAGTTTTTTGACCACAGAGGAACACTGGTTCTGGATGCACAGGAGCCTGAAATATCCAGGGTCCTTGACAGTCTTGCCACAGAAAGAAAAATAAAATAGCGAAATCTAAAAGCAGACCTCTTTCTGCTGGACCATGCTGAATTACTGGTTGGGTGGGGAAAGAAAAATAATTTAAAATGAGTAAAGTAATAAATGTCCAAAATGTTCCTTTTTTGTCCTGAAATTTTAGTCCTTTCTGGAAAAATAGGATTTTCTAGCACAGATATGAGAATCTATAGCTCCTAGGTCTAGCTGTAGTTTCCTTGGTCTGCTGATTGTGTTGTGTTACTAATTGTGTTGTGTTGCTTTACTTGCTTTGGAAAAGCATTCTTGCTAAAAGCGGGCTTTTTTTTTTTTTTTTTTTTTTTTTTTTACTATTGCAAGACTTTTTTCTTCTGTACTTAGTAGTTCTTTCTATAGTATAGCTTTGTGCCATGAAGCATTTGAAGACTTCAATGCTTCAGTAACTTTGAAAAATTAACTTCAATAACTTTGAAAAATTGTTAACCTAATGCTGACTTTGTGTTAATTCCTATTTCAATAATTGTTTCCCTGAAGAATTCTGGATATAACTTCTTGTGTATTACAGCTTCCTTCACACACCATTTTTTTGTGTGGGTGTGCATATACTGACTTGGGGGAAAAAAAAAAAAACAACAGCCAGAAAACAAAAATACAGCTTTTAAATTTGCTTAAAACAGACCAGCCTGTTACATTTTATGTTCTTAACCAATTGAAGAAGCCAGTGACATTTTTATTTTTATATTGTCTGTTTTCCACTAGTATATCTCTGTTGGTTTGTTTGTGCTTTAGTGACTGCCATTTTCTAATTTTTTTCCAATCAAAGGAAAAAAGATATAAAACACACACACACACACACACACACACACACACACACACACATACACACACACACACAAAAGAAAAGGAATAATAATTAGATAGCACCAGAGACAGAATCAAAAGTAGCTGGAAAAAAATAGCTGGACTAATTCTGGTACTATGTAGCTGTGTACTTAACTTTAGCATTAAAGTACAATTCTCTAACTTAAAAAGACTAATTTGAAGAGAAAATGGTATATTAGAAGAAGTATATACTTTCAAGTTCCTTCACAGCTCAAGATTCAAGCAGCAGGCATATTGCTGAGGGAATTCACTGAAATTCAGTACTGGGCAGTAAAATAATCATAGAGACAGAAATCCAGAAGCTTTGAACATATAACAAGAAAGACATTTGAGACTCACCAGCTTTGCTGGTGGCAGTAGTGTTAGCACTGCCAGTTCACTCCAGAGGGGATTTTTAATATGGGCAGAAAGAGAGAAAAGCATTGCAGATAAATTTGTCACAAGAGAACCTGTGGGACAGTGAGGGTGGCTGATCTTAACTGACTCAGAGACAGTGGGACAAGCTGATGACTAAAAAGGCTCATAGTCTCTCAGTGGGTGAGCAGAGAGTTTCATGGGGAGCCATTTGCAAGTGGTCACAGGGCAGCTTGCAGTGGTGGGAGATTGGGAGTTCATAGAGGGCTTTGCCAGCTTGTCCCAGAAGATGCCTGTCATGGGGTCCAAGAGTGTGACTAGGCTAGCATGATTGCAATAGGTAGAGAGAGGACTGAACCCAGGGTGATCCAGGCAGAAAATATTGAGGCTCTCAAGTTCCCTCTATCTCTGGTCACTCATACAATCAGCTGGGAAAGGCCAGAAATTGGTCAGACAGACATGCCCGCACTCTTTATGCCCTGAAAATTTGAAGGTTAATCCATACTGGCATGTTTTAGAATATTCAAGAAAAGAAATAATTACTTTTAATACCAACCTTTTAAATTTCATGAAGATTTTGGTAGGAATAATGGTATATACTATAAGCATTGACAAAACTGAAAATTTCTTTCTATGAAATATAAAATGCTCAGTATCTAAATCCAAGTTGGGTGTGGTATATCAGTGTGAACTTTGGATGTTTTGTGTTTTTATATTTATGTTGCAGTGTTCAAGATGCAAATATAAAATTTAATATTTGTCATGCTTTTACAAAAGTAAATCCTAAATTATTAAGCTTTGTCCATATGTACTTATACTTTTGAAATTACTTGTCATATATTAAAAATTCCCTTAACCCCCCCCCCCAAATATTGTAAAGCTCCCAAGTCGAAGAGGTTCTCTGGAAGAGCAATGAAGTAAATGAAAATTAAGATCCAAGCAAATTCAGGAAACAAACCAAAATGGCAAGAAATAACAGAACATCTACCCATAATAACACTGAGTTTAAATGTTCTCAATAAAGAATAGGTTGTCAGAATGGATTAAATAACAAGATACAACTATATGTTGTTTGTAAGAAACTCATCTCATAGGCAAAGGCATCCACAGGCTGAAAGTAAAAGGATGGAAAAAATATTTCATGCAAATTATTCCATGCAAAAAGAGTCTGAAAACAAACAAGAATGGCTATCCTCAAGTCTGACAAAGCCAATTTCAAGCAAAAATTAATCAGAATTTAAAAAATAAATAAATAAAGTTATGAAGTACTAGTATAAGGATTAATCCAACAAAATATGATAGTAAATATTTATGCCCCAAATGTCAGTGTGTGTACCCAATCATATGAAACAAATAATTCTTGACATTAATTCTCAGACAGACCCCATAAAATAATTCTGAGTGATTCAACATACCCCTTTCACCAACAGGTCATCCAGATAAAAATTCAACAAAAATACTTCCAACCTAAATAATGCTATAAATCAAATGGATCTAATAGACATCTACAGAATATTTCATCCCAAAATAGCAGAATTCACTTTCTTCTCAGCAGTTCATGGAACCTTTTCCAAAATATACCATGTCAAAATACACAATGTCTGTCTTAACAATTAAAATAAATTATATAATCATGTGCATCTTATTAGATCATAATAGAATAAAATCAAAAATCAAATAACTTATAGAAAGCACATAAACACATGGAGATTGAATAATACTCTTTTAAATGAGGAATGGGACATAGAACACATGAAAGAAGAAATAATAAATTCTTAGAAACAAATGAGAACAGTGATATAACATTAAAAATTTCTAGGCAGTATGAAGGCAGTTCTAAGTGGAAAGTTTATAACATTGAGAGCCTACATTACAAAAATGAAAACAAAAGACAAAATAAAATAAAAAACAAAATAAAAAATAAAACAAAATAAAAAAACAGAAAGATTCCAAATAAATAATGCTATGCCTCAAGGCCCTAGAAAAGGAAGAAAAAACTAATTTCAAAATCAATAGAAGATGGGAAATAATTAAGATCATAGCCAGAATTAATGAAATTAAGAATAAAAAACCGGAAAGAATCAATATAACAAAAAGTTGATTCTTTGTGAAGAAAAACAAGATTGACAAACCATTAGCCAAACTATAAAATAAAAAGAGGGAAGACCCAAATTAACAAAATAATTTGAAAAAGGAGGTAGTATCACTGGCACTTCTGAAATCCAGAGGCTCATTAGAAACTATTTTGAAAAGTTATCTTCCAATAGACCAGAAAATCTAGAAGAAATTAAGAAATTTCTAGACACGACGACCTGCCCAAATCGAATCATGAAGATATAGAAAACACAAGTAGACCAATATCAAGAAATGAGATTGAAGCATAAATTAAAAGCATTTCAACAAAGAAAAACCCAGGACCAGACTGATTTTCAAGTGAGTTCTACCAGACCTGTGAAGAAGTGTTAATGCCAGTCTTCCTCAAATTATTCCATGAAATAGAAAGGGAGAGAACACTCCCAAATTCTGTGAAGCCATTATCACCTTGTTACCAAAACCAGACAAAGACACATAATGGATGGAAAATTACAGACCAATATCTCTGATGACCACAAATGTAAAGACCCTTAATAAAATTATTAAATGCATTCAAAAATACATTAAGAAGATAGTACTTCCAGTCATAATGGTGCATGCCTGTAATCCCAGCAGCTTGGGAGGCTGAGGCAGGAGGATCACAAGTTCAAAGCCAGCTCATAGTCAAGTGGGTTTGATCCCAGGGATACAAGGTTGGTTCAATATATGCAAATCATTATAGGTAATTCATTACACAAATAGAATTAAGGACAAGACTCACATGATCATTTTAATAGATGTAAAAGAAAAAAAGAAAAAGCCTTTAACAAAATCTAGAACCCACCCATGTTAAAAATGCTGGAGAAACTAGAGATAGAAGAAATTTACCCAAACATTATAAAGGCTACATAATACAGTCCAAAGCCAATATATTGAATGGAGAAAAACTGAAAACATTTCCTCTAAAATCAGGAACAGGACAAGAATGTCCATACTTACCACTCCTATTCAATATAGTTCTCAAAACTAGTCAGAGCAATCAGGCAAGAGAAGAAAATTAAATGAATTAAAGCAGGAAAAGAAGAAGCCAAATTATGTCTGATGATGACATGATTCTATATATAGAAGTCCCAATAAATGCCACCAGAAGACTTCTTGAGCTGATAACTTCATCAAAGTAGCAGGATACAAGATCAACATTCATAAGTCAATAGCTTTCCTATACTCCAATAATGAACCTACTGAGAAAGAAATCAGTAAAACTATCATGTTCACAATAACTTTAAAAAAATGCTTGGAAATAAATATAATTAAGCAGGTGACAGGCCACTACAATGAAAACTATAGAACATGGGAGAAAAAAATTGAAGAAGACCTTAAATGGAAACACCTCTCAGGTTCTTGTATAGACAGAACTAATATTGTCAAAATGGCCATTCACCAACGTGTTATACAGGTTCAGTGCAATCCTCTTGAAAATACCAATGGCATTCTTCACAGAAATAGGAAAAAACAGCCCTAAAATTCATTTGCAAGAATGAATAGAAAGACATAGAATAGCCAAAGCAAAACCGAGCAAAAAAAGTGACACTGGAGGAATCATAATACCTGATCTCAAATTATACTACAGAGTTTTAGTAACAAGGACAGTATGGTTTTTGCATCAAAATAGATATGAAGATCAATGGAATAGAATAGAAGACATAGAGACAAAGTCATAGTTACAGTCATCTGATTCTTGACAAATGCACCAAAAATACATGTTGGAGAAAAGATAGCCTTTTAAACGAATGATGCTGGGAATACTTGACACCCATATATAGAAGAATGAAACTAGATCCCTATCTTATACCCTAAACAAAAGTCAAATCAAAGTGGATCAAAGACCTAGGAATTAGACCAGAAACTCTGCAACTGTTAAAAGAAAACATAGGGTCAACACTCCAATATATTATCACAAGCATTAATTTCCTTAACAAGACCCCTAAAACTCAAGAAATAAAACCAAGATTCAATAAGTGTGATGAAATCATATTAAAAAGCTTACACACAGCAAAGGAAATGATTTATAGCATGAACCTTATAGAATGGGAAAGTATCATTGTCAGCTACACCTCTGATGTGGGGTTAATATCCAGAATATATTAAAAAACTCAAAAAAATTAATGCCAAATAATAACAACCACCACCCAATTAATAAACAAGCAAAAGAATAAAACAGACATTTAAAAGGAGGCATACAAATGACCAACAAATATAAGAAAATGTACAACATCACTAGCAATCAGGGAAATGCAAAACTACATTGAGATTTCATCTCATTCCAGTTAGAATGGCAATCATCAATAATACAAACAATAATAAATGTTGGTGAGGATGTGGGGAGAAAAGTACATTCATACATTATTGGTGGAACTGCAAATTAGCACAAGCACTCTGGAAAGCAGTATGGAGATTCCTCAAAAGACTAAAGAGTGAAACACCTTATGACCCAGCTATCCAACTCCTTGACATTTATCCAAAATAAAGTAAAACCAGCATATTATAGTAATATAGTTGCATCAATGTTTATAACAGCGTTATTCACAATTTCCAAGGCATGTAAGCAGTTCAGGTGCCTGTTAACAGATGAATGGATAAATAAGATGTGATATATACATATATGATGGAGTTTTACCTAGCCATAAAGAAGGATGAAATTATGACATTTGTCAGTAAATGGATGAAACGGAGAACATCATGCTAACTAAAATAAGCCAGACTCAGAAAGTCAGGGGTTAGATGTTTCTTTCATATGTGGAATATCAGCAAAGTAAGAAAAAGAAGAAGATGAAAGAAGAGGAAGAGAAGAAGAAGAAAAATATGGAGGAGGAAGAGGAGAAGGTGGATCTCATGAAAACAGAGGTGACATCAGTGTAGTATAAGGGGCTTGAGGGGGAGGGAAGAGGGGCAGGAAAAGAGGGGAACTGTGGAATGAAATAGAAAAAAATGCTATGTACATATGATATACCACAATGAATTCTACCTGTCTATATATTTATAAATCACCAATTAAAAAATAAATAGAGGGCTGGGGCTGTAGCTCAGTGGCAGAGCGCTTGCCTAGCATGCATGAGGCACTGGGTTCGATCCTCAGTACCACATAAAAATAAACAAAATAAGGTACTATGTCCATATACAACTAATAAATAAATAAATATAAAGGAGACCAATAGAGTAGAGGAAAGGAAATGGGGGAGGGAGGCAGAGAGGGAAAGAGGAAGCACTGGGAGCTGAAATGGAGCAAATTGTTTTCCATGCCTGTATGATCATGTCAAAATGAACCCCACTATTATGTGTAATTACAATGCCCTAATAAAAACTTTAAAAAGACAGATTTATATGGCAAAATGCCAATGGATTGCCTTGTGACAGAAAGTTTATTAACACAATGTTGTCATTGTGTTGGCCAGTTGGAATTCTATTATCAAGATACCCGAGACTCCAATTTGATAATCAGAAAGTTGATTGGTGAAAATGATCTTGGAAAATATAAAAGGAATATTTTCATCCTTTTGTATTTTCCATATAGATTTAGCAGGAAATCTCAGTTTAGCAATGAACTGTGTTTCAAATATGAACCTGTGATCCTTTGTTTAGAATTTGTATTATTTTTTTTCCCCTGCAGGAACAATGTTTCCATGATGATGAAATTCTCAGGCAATGCCATAAAAAGCTTATTTGAGCTTTCATGTGGATAAAAAAGTGTGCTTTTGAGCAAAAACCTATGGGAAATTGTAGCTATGTCAAAACTAATAATTAAAACAAAACATTGATTGAAAAGTAGTCCTTAAATACTACTTTTTATAATATTACAAGATTTCCTCCAATTTCAATTTCTTTTGTGTTAACCTGTGCCCTATGTGCTTTCAACCCTTTACCTCCATCTTCTTGGGGCACTGGGCATCCTTATTAAGTGGCATTTGCCATAGACCACTGTACTTATTGACTTCCTTTTTCTGTCTTTTCTGGATAAATTCTCTGTAAACTACAACTTGCTAACCTAATAGATGGCTTGAGATACTAAAAATGACAAAGCTTTCAGAGGATGTAAATTTGAGCAGGGTGCAAGGGGAATACCTCTGGAAGACCAAGATTCATCTTCAGTAAGGACATTTGTAGGAAAGAGCACGGTAGGCTACTCTTTGTTGGAATATAGCAAATAATGTTCCTTAACAGTTACTGAGAGTCCATAGGAGGTTAGATCATTGGAACAAATCCTAAACCCATTAAATCTCATCAGAAATGGTTCATACAGTTAATTAGGAGGTCTAATTCCTTTCAGCGGAGACCTTAAATAGCATTACAAAATGTCTGTGTTGTACCAGTTTGTGAAGAGTTTTTCTGTGACAGAGATAATAGGGTCTTATATCTATAAATAATCCTGATTGAAAAAGTTTTTCAGAATATTTTTGTTAAAGAGCCCAGATTTAACTTCCCAATTTTGGAGATCACAGGTGTATGTTTATTAGGATAGTACTGAGAGAGAATTTGTGTGTGTGTGTGTGTGTGCCTGCACACACACACACACACACACACACACACACAGATACATTCCACCCTGTCAGTCTATGGATGCAAGATCAGAAAAACTGTACCCTTAAGCACTGTGATCAGTTATGATAAAGCAGGTATTGCAGAAGCATGTTGAAACAAAACAAGGAAGAATACAAGTACTAACAACATTTTATTTCGAGTTAGTAAGGGCTAGTTCAAAACTATGGAGAACAAAAATACTGAAAAACAGTAAAATTGTGTGGAAATTCATTTTGTCTTAGTAAAATGATAAAACAGCCATGTATCCAGAGCAACAGAAGGAGGAAATTCATGAGAGGAGTTATATAATATGGATGGATTTTAATGTCATGAATCTGGTTTGTTTGAAAACAGGTCCCTTTTGAAATATTTATTTATTCTATTAAAATACATTTAATGTTTATCTTCATAATTTAATATATTTTATATGAAATCTTGATTTGTGCCAATCCAGGACATTGATTATGCTTAATTTGTCTGCATAGAAGACAACTAGGGATTTTTTGTTGTTGGATGAATCTATTGGATAAAACAGAATATATATTCTGCCATTTTTTTTACTCTCTTAAGGGGTATTCAGTATGATACTGCCTGAAGTCACAATCTTTGGATGAATGAATGAATGAATGAATGAATGAAAGAAATTATTGACTACCATTTGTGAGTCCAGGATACTGAGCTTACAGAGGTTGTCCAGTTACTATCACCACATTTTCCTTGTTTTTATTAACTAAATCTTCATCATCCTTGCTTTGGGTGTCATGTAATTTCACAATTATATTAAAATTTTGTCTCTTCTTAACACATCACTAACAAATATTGTATTTTCCAAGATACTTTATTATTCCCCTTTTCTACTTTTTAATAGCTTAATGATAGATGTTAAAATGATTATAAGAAATATATTGATATTAAGGTGAGGTGATATGATTAGAGTTGTGTTTTATGATTTCATATTTTTCTATAACTAGTATGCATTACTTTTTACATAAAATATATTCCACTTAAAGTTTATGTAGTTTCTTCTAAATTCCTGAGTTTTTTCTCATACAGAGAAAAATACACAACCTCTAAACCCCGTGTTCACAGTTCACTGTGATTAAATCCTGTGGGCAGTATCTTTCTTAGCACATAAAATTTTTGAACAAAATCATTTTTCTTTGTTAAGGTTTTGAGGTACTTGTCTAACTCTATTCTACTTCCTAAGTGTAGTTATAAACTAAAAAAATAAGGTATATACTTAACTTCTATACACTTTGTTCAGAGAACTACTTGATATCTTTTTCTTTTGCACAACTTTTGTTTAAATAAAAAATTATATGTATATATGTGTGTATCTCTCTCTCTCTCTCTCTCTCTCTCTCTCTCTATATATATATATATATATATATTTATGTGTGTGTGTGTGTGTGTGTGTGTGAAGATTTCTGCTTGATGATAGAATGTAAAAAGTTGTAATATGCCATTCTCTCCATTTAAAAGTCAGGAAAAATAGATAAACTGGAAAAAATCACAGCTTTTAAAAACTCATCAGAAAGAGAAAGACACTAAGAAAACTCAGTGTATTAAACTCATGAATACTCAGGTTCCAGGATCATTCTCTTCCCTCCAGGATACAGTTGATCAGCTCTGCATGTGACAATTTAATGCTGTAGCAGTATAAGAAGGATTTTGGCAGATACTCTTTGATGCCTCATGCTCTCATGAAGTCTTTCCAATAGTCTTTCTTAGTGAGTGTCAAGCTCAGGAGTAGAAGGCATGTGTGTTACTGGCCTCTTAAAACCTAACACAATTGAAGGGTTGTTATGTGAGGCAGAAACAGATACAATAATTTGGTTTTCTGATTAGATTTTTTTCTTCTGGGGAGATGACATCTTATCTTATAACTGATAAGAACATTCTGATTGGCTTGATAGTTCTGTTTTTCTCTTGCAAATTAATAAGGCACTCTCTGGTATTTTTTTTTTTTTTTGATACTGGGTATTTAACTCAAGGACACTCAGCCACTGAACCACATCCCCAGCCCTATTTTGTATTTTATTTAGAGACAGGGTCTCACTGCATTGTTTAGTACCTCGCTTTTTGCTGAAGCTGGCTTTGAACTCGTGATCCTCCTGCTTTAGCCTCCTGAGCTGCTGGGATAACAGGCAAAAGCAGTTCTTTGGTTTCCCAAAACAGACAACAAAAATGTGGCTCATAATTCATGGAATTAGTTTGTGGGTCAAATCAACTTTCTCTAGCACAGGGTCTCTGTAAATTTCACAAATAAAACTTGTGTGTCTTCAAATGCCAGTTCTATAAATAGGTTTTATCTTATAGTCTCAAAATTCTTGCCAGATTGGAAACATTTCTATTTAAATTGAAAACTAAAAGCTAAAGGATATTTCACCAGAAATTATTTTAGTTATTAAGCACCTCTCAGTAGATATTTATGGGATTCTTGGACTATGAAATCAAATTTTGTCTTGCTAATAAGTGGTCTAGATTATGAAATCCAGTAGCAATAATTTATTAAATTAATTAAGAGACATTGTAGTAACAGATTTAATAGTAGTAGAGTCACACAGTATTATTAGGCCTGGGTAGATATATAAAATAATGCTATTCATGACTAAAATTTATCTTGACTTACTTACTAAAAATAACGGCATATTTCATTTTCTGGTAGTTTTATTATAATATTCTATGAATATAATTTGGCTAGGTTGGATTTTTCATTAATTAAGCATAAATTCTACTAAGATAAAGTAGGAAATAATAAAACTGTGTAAGTGTTAATGTTTCTGAGAATAAATGACAAATTAATCTAATGGAGATGTCAATCATAAAATGAATTATATGGGCTGAAGAAAAATGTGAACATCAAATTAAGAAGGGGCATTACATTTTAAGTCTAAGGTAAGGTGGATGAGTAGAGCTGAGTTTCATAAAAAGACAGATTTGAGGTCATAACTAAAATAGACTTTATTTCAAGCCAACTAACCTCAATTTATATTCTTTCTTACCCTAAGCTGTAGCTAATATACCTGTATATTATGAGGAATACTGTCAAGAATGAAAATGGAGGATAAGTAGAACCTCCTAAAACTCCTCTAGAATGGAATGCCATCCACATGATAGGAAAGAAGTCAAATGAAGTATGTAATGTGGTACCATCTGAGGTTTCAATACATGTATATGTTAATCGAGTTGGTGAAACGCTAGTGGTGAGACATCAAAGAAGCAGGAGGTGAGGACCACAGCTGTGACTGTGGTCACAGTTCAGGTGTGCTGTAATGAGGAGCTGAATTGCAGTAGCCTCAGGTGCTGAAGGGGGTGCTCAGGGCTGGATGCAGAAGCAAGGAATTAAGACCTTAGTCTATCATAATTGGCCCCTGACATGAAGGTAACCTCAGGCAAGTTATTTCACCATTCCAAACTTCATGTGTTTGGAATAATAGCATGTCTTTATTAGCAATGTCGAGAGAATAAATGGAATATAATGCATGTGAAGAGTTTAGCACAGTGCCTGGCACATAACAAAAAAAGTTAAATAAATAATAGCAATATGGCTGAAAAGAGAAGGAGCCAAAGGAGTGAGAATCACGGGGGTACCCTTGGTGAAAGTGGAAGATTTGTAAGTAGGCCTTGGTTGATCCAGAAGGAGGATGATAAGAGTAGCTACTGCTGCAGCTGATCTTGCATATGAAATAGTGGAAGTAGGTTTTTAGGTTGCATGTTTAAGGGCCCAACACTTCCTTATTAGCCTGGGGAGAGGTTGCAGTGTCTTTTGTTTTTCTGGACAGCAGGGGGCTCCCAGGTACTGAAAAGCAATAAGCAAGGGTCTCCTATTTTCTGTACTTTGCTCAGTTAACTTTGTTATTTATTGCAAGAGTGAGCTGGCCTCATTTGGTAATATGATTTAAAAGAAGTTGTGCATTCCTATAATCACAAATGTACAATTTTCTCTACTAGGAACATGAAATCCATTGAACCTTTAAGCAGAGCAAGCTTATTTCAGTCTTTAATTTAATGTCCATCCATTTCCATTTATACAAAAGTGGCCTAGATTCCACAAAAACATGTGAGATGTTCACATTGGGAACTCACAGATTAAAGAGCATAATAAGGAAATAGAGTTCAGCATAAAAAGAAGGAAGAGTTGGAGTTGTGGGTTCACTTGTGGGATATAACCATGGGGGACTTGGGAAGACATCATAATGGGGTAAGGTGTAGAGGACACTCCACACATAGGAACAGCACATTCACAAAGGCATGGAAGAATGAAAGTGTCTGAGAAATATTTCACGTGCAATCGAATTAATACAAAAAAAGCAACAGTTACAAAAACAATGTTCATACCAGCATCTAGCACTGTGCCTGATACTCCAACACACTTGAATGAATGAGTGCTGAATGAATGAGTATTGGTGCTTTGCCCCTAAATTCTAAGCATGTGAAATTCAGTGTGAATTGTTGTGCATGATTTCAGATGCCAGGCTATTTCAATAATACACAGAAACTAATCCTCTGCTTGAATGCCCTGGTGTTTTTCCTAAAACAACAAACTGTAAGTTGGAGTACCACTTGTTTCTTCTATCTTCATGCCCATTTTAAAGTATCCGGCTCTTTTTCTCACTAAATGCATCATCATTTCTCAAGTGTTCATCTATTCTGTGTCTAGCAGAGGTTTTCAGTGTTGTTATGACTCTTAACTGTTCTTTATAGAAGGAGCCCATACAA
This sequence comes from Urocitellus parryii, assembly GCF_045843805.1. NCBI lineage: Eukaryota > Metazoa > Chordata > Mammalia > Rodentia > Sciuridae > Urocitellus > Urocitellus parryii. Next base: position 22,409,890 of record NC_135537.1, on the reverse strand, counting down.
AGTAATGTTGGCGTATAATTGAGATGTGAAAAGGGTTGCCCCTCAGGTCTCCATTCAATAGAGAGGAAGAAATAGAATGAGTTATACAATTTTCTAGAAATTCTGACTGTTTTTCTGATCAACTTGATATGGGTCAGATAGAAGTGTTCTTCTGACAGGAAAAAAAATGGTCTTTTTCTGTCCAAACAGAGAAAGCCTATGTTTCTCTAGCAAAACCTACTTGATTCTTTTGACTTCTGAGTATTTCTAGGTTAGATGTACTTAAATGTAGCCTCATTTTTCCTTAGTAGAAATGTAATATATTCTTAATATCTACTATCAATATTTTTTAATTTAAATTTAAGGTTAGACAGAAATAGCACATTTTTGGGGGGCTAAAATCTTATGTTCAGGTTCTGTATAATTTGGTTTTAATTCTCAATCAGGATGGATTATATAAAGAGTTCAATAATAAAGAAAGATGGATTTTCATTTATTTTCAGTTTTACGAGAATCTCAGCTCTGGGGGTTCCCCAGTACCTCTCAATGAGTGGGAAGGTGCAGTTTGAAAATGATCTTGTGCAGATATACACAGTATAGTTGTTATTTCCTTGAAAACCAACTCAGTCAAACTATGGGGCTATTATATACTTGGCATTAATGTAACTGAAGGCTTCAAGTGACTTCCTATATTTATCAATAATTCACAAGGGATGCATTTAGGTGTGTTTTCTACCAAGCCCACAGCCTTTTGGCTGAGTTTTCCAAGACAGGTGCAGCTCTTCTATTGTTCACATTGCTGTCTGTGCCAAAGAGGAACAATTCAATAGAAAGGCAGCCTTGCAGCACATAGCTGCCAAGTTATGTCAAGTGTGAATCATACCTATTTTAAAAAAATATAATTTGGGGATCCAGACAAGAAGGAAAAAAATGAAGGTTCATGAATTGCACAAATATTTACATTTTATATTTGTACATAATATTTAACTAAGGTACAAAGAGGATTAAAATCAATACAAAGTGAAAATGAATGAATCTGAACTTGGCAGCCTGCATTTTAATTCACTGCACTGATATGTGTAAGCCACTGCATGACACTCTTTGCAGATTGCCCTGGGTGTCACTGAAGCAGAACACTGTCTAGAAATATCTCCATGTAGTCAGAGTGAAATGGGTTCTGATGGACTTGTCTCTTTTCTTCATCTTTATTTTTATACACAGAATTCATCATTTTTGTTGTTAAACATTGAAGTAATAAAGAGAAATACAGATTAAAGAATAAAAGACTCCTTCTTTCATAACTTCCAGCCCCTACAAGTACCACTACTATATCTGTATTTATTTTTCTAACCTCCTTTTTAAATACATATGCAAACACCTCTCTCTATAATTTGTGAAGAAAAAAACTATCCTATGTTACAGATTACTTCTTTTACCTTTTACCTCTGGATAATATGTGATGGGCTTCTTGCAATGATAGAACATAGGTCTACTTTTTTTAAAAAAATGGGTCCATGGAATTCTAAACTATGAATACACCATAATTTATTAAATATTTCTTTCCATTTTGTTAGTTAGGAATTACTTTTAGCTGCTGGTGTCAGACATTAAAAAATTAGTACAAAGACATTAGAAGTTTTATATTTCTCATATGGTAAGAGTTGGTGTGATGACTACCTGATATCTTCAGGCATTGACTGATTTCAGTGTTGTGACATTGAGCATGGCTCCAATTTCAAGGTAATATCATGGTCCCAAAGTGGCTGTTAGAGCTCCTTCAATCAAATGTTCATTCCAATCAGGAAGAAGTGGAAGAAAAGGAATGAAAATTCTGTCCATTTTTCAAAGAACTTTTGTACAAGTCTTATCTAATAATTTCTGCTTATATCTCATTTGTCATATTTTAACACATAGCCATCCCTTCATGTAAGGAATTGAGGGAAATGAAGTATCTTAGCATTTCATACTGGTTCTATTGATAAATCAAGTTCCATCAGTAAGGAAGGAGGAGAAAATGGAGGTTGAGTGGGTAATTAGCAATCTCTACCACATTTATTGATAGTTTGATAGTTTACATTTTCACTATAACGAAGAGTATTACAGTGAATAGCCTTGAACATTATTCTTTTTGTGGTATTTGCTTCATTTGTCTGTGTAATCCCTGTTTTCAACTCTGATTGAGCTATTTGCTCTCTCCCACTAGTGCATCTTTTTATTATTTATAACTTTATTTTTCTTCTGCTTTTACTCAGGGGAGTAGTTAACCCCCCCACTTCATCCTAAGTCTGGTCCCCCCACCCTTTGGACTTGGTGGTAAATAATGGTAAACAAACATAATAAGAGGTTAAGATATTGATGTGAAAGAAAGATACGTTGAGGGTGTTCCACTTGACCATCTTAGGCCAGGTAATCCTGTGGCTGAGAGCTCAGAGAGTGTGCCATGATCTGCCCTATGACGCTCTAAGGTGCCCCACAGTTATGGCTCCAGGCAGTTACTTAACCTCTCTGAGCCTCAACTACTGCTCAATAAAATGCTTCAAATTCTGGTACTTACCTCATAGAGCAGGTGTGAGGATTCAGAGTAACATGGAACGGCAGCTGGCACACAGTGAGTGCCGTGTGTGTTGACAGTTGTTAACTATTGTCTCACTGAAGTAGAAAGAAAATGTCTCTGTGCAGGAAAGTGGTGGTCAGAGTCCAGAACAGGTTTTGTGGAAGATTTGAAGAGACCAAGGAGGAATGAGCAGAGAGGCTGTTGGGTGGCGTGAAGAGGCTCATGTCTGAGGTGAACACAGGGGGAAGCATGTGAAGCTGAGGAACAGAATTGAAGACACAATGGGCAGGCAGGTCAAGGTAGGGCTGGGATTGACCCAGGGGCTGTCAGAAAGCTGGATGGAACACTAGAGGGTGCTGATGTGAATTAGATGAAATAATGTACCACAGGGCTCTGGCAGGGAAGGGAGAACAAAGAGGAAGGAGGGAGTTTCTTTTTTATTGAGGGATTGAAGTGAATCATAGATAGAATTAGGGTAGGTTTTCAAAATGCAGGCTTTTTAAATAATCATTCTGGACAATAAATAAATTCTCATATATGGCTTATGTAAGTAGATCCTTGAAGTGAAAAACAAATGTCAGAGAAGGTCAGAAAAATATAGGGAACTAAACGTGTCATTCAGTTTAATTAAATGGGCAGTCGAGGGTCACGTGGTACGTGCCAGTGGATGTGTTTGTGTTGTGCACAAGATAATGATATTTCTTAACCTGAAGACGTTTACCGTCTTGCCTACCATTACTAGAAGGAGAGACTCCTGAATGAATTATGAGGTGGAATTTGCAGTCACTTGAGGACCCTGGAGACAAACAGGAAGGGATCAGTGGGCCAATAGTCAAGAGTCCACAGCAAGCATGGAGGAGTGCCTATCAGTGGAAAAGAAGCGGTTGCAGCTTGTCTTCACACCTCCGTGTCAAATTCAGGTTGTAGAACACTTGTCAACATGTCTGCTCCCGCTCTAGACTCTGAAGTCCCTCTCACTCATCTGGTTGATTCAGATCCTTATGGTCTACTGGAATGATGGCTTTGATTCCTCACTGCCTGCTGGCCAGGGGCCTCCCTCTGATTCCGCTACAGAGGCCTCTCCATAGGGCAGCTCATAGCACAGCAGCTGGTGTCTTTCAGAACAAGCAAATAAGAAAGAAAGCAAGAGACAGTGAACAAGGTGAAACCAAGAGACTTTCTGTGACCCAATCTCAGAAATGACACTCCATTCCATCCCTTTTGCTACTCTGATTGGAACTGGTTCACCAGATCCAGGCAGAGGTCATTGGGAGCCATTTTTGAAGCTGCCTACTACAAATACTAATTTTTTTTGGCAATTATCACCTTTTAAGTTTTAATGCATGTAATGGGTCACAAAAGGAATGCATTTCCTTCCATATTCCTGGGCCTGGTTATGAATAGCACAGCTCAGCAAATATGTGCTGATTGACTATGGAGGATATTTCAGTTTTAATAAAAAAGGTTCAATCATAAAATGACAATGTCCCCCAGAAGACATTGCTTTCAGAGTATGTAGAAATTTTAGAATTGAACTTGTCAGAGAAAATAACATACTCCTTGTAAGTTACAATACAAATACGTTTATTAGAATGGGTATCAAAGTTGCTGTTTAGACACATTTGACATTCATTCTATTTCTCAAAACTCTTGACTACCACAGTATATAAAAGGCTTCTGGAAAAGTGCCACAAGATTTTTAGTTTCTACACTTAGAGGATGCCAGGTTCTGTTGAGTCTTAGAAGGCTGTAATTAAAATGTCTTCAAGATGAAGAGCATGAAGATGAGATATGCAATCAAAACTGCATTAAAAGTCACCTAGCCTTTTATATTTGGTATGGAGGCAAGCAGCAATGGTCTTCTCAGACTATAAATTGGCAGTCTAAAATTATACAGTACCCACATATGAATCTTTGTATATTCTGTCGAAAAAATCTGTTGACGTTATCTCCATGTCATATTTGACTTTTGTAACACATCTAATAAAAGAGCAAATGTAATGTATTTGGACAGTTACTAGAATTTATTTGTACCTTTTAATAACTAGATTTTCCTTGTTAGGCAAATAAGCTTCCATACATCTCTTTATAGCAATGATTCAGTAAAACTTCAATTGACCAGAACTTTCTGTCCTCTGCATGCTTACATCCACACTCTATTTATAGGGAAAAGAGAGAGATCAGAGGGAGAATCAGATATGAGGATTTTCAAAAAAGTAAACACTAATCTCCATGGATTCTATAAATGTTTGTTTCTTACTCAAGCTCCACATGCATGATGGGCCAGCTTCCCTTGTGCTCCTGGTGTGGGAGGGTGTGGGAGGGTGTCGGAGCTGCCTACCCTGAATGCTGTTGGAGAAGACAGGGATTGTGTGATGGCACCTAAAGTTTTTGCTGGCAAATGGGACATGTCCTTTTGCTCATAGTTCATTGAGTTAAGCAAATCTCACAGCTCAGCCTGAGGTCAGTGGAATAGAGAAAGAATAACCTTTTCACCAAGAGAGACAGAGAATATGTTAAGCAATAACACAGTCCACCACTGTGACGGAGATTACTATATTGGTTGCACATGGTCACTGGCAGTTTAAAATTGTTGTCCACTAGGATGGACACTGGCTATCTTGGTATCACTTCTGTAGTTTAGACCTGACTGAGTTTCTCTTGGAATCCTAAAACCAATTCTTCTGTATCTTAGATATACAGCTCAATGATATCTCTTGATGCAGTGTTAAGTAATGTATCATTATGGCAAGATTCTTGATCATGTCCCTTATATAACAAGAACAGCATTTGTTGTTGGCGAGGATGTGGGGGGAAAGGCACACAGATGCATTGCAAATTGGTGCAACCACTCTGGAAAGCAGTATGGATATTCCTTAGAAAACCTGGATTGGAACCACCATTTGACCTAGATATCCCACTCCTTGGCATATACCCAAAGGACTTAAAATCAGCATACTACAGTGAGGCTAATACATCAATGTTCACAGCAGCTCAATTCACCATAGCCAAGCTATGGAACCAACCTAGGTACCCTTCAACAGACAAATGAATAAAGAAAATGTCATGCATATACACAATGGAATACTCAGCCATAAAGAAGAATGGAATTATGGCATTTGCTGGTAAATGGATGGAACTAGAGACTATCATGCTAAGTGAAATAAGCCAATCCCCCCAAACCAAAGGCCAAATGTTCTCTCTGATATGCAGATGTTAACACACAATAAGGTGGGGTGGGGCAGAATAGAGATTCATTGGATTAGACAAAGGGGAATGAAGGGAAGGGTGAAGGATGGGAATAGGAAAGACAGTAGAATGAATTGGACATAACTTTCCTATGTTCATATATGAATACATGACCAGTGTAACTCCACATCATGTACAACCACAAGAATGGCGTGTTATACTCTATCTGTATATAATATGGCAAAATACATTCTATTGTCATGTGTAACTAAAAAGAACAAAAACAACAAAAAATAGTATTTGTGAATTGTTATGAACTTGTCTCAGTGAAATTCTGGGTGCTTTAGTAATTCTACCTAGCATTTGTGTGAAGAATAAAAGATTATTCTCATTTTACTTATCAACAAATTGACCCAGAGAGCTTATGCAAGACGTGAATCTGGGATGTGATAACAGCCTTTAAACCCAGAGTTCTGGCAAATTGTTAGGAAAACAATAATGATCTTTTGGACGTTGCACAACCAAAGAGGAATTTTTGCTAATTAACCAGAAAACGAAATGACCACTTTCCCCGTAGATTTCAAAATGGCCCAAACTATTACTAAGCTGCTCACAAAAAATATTATAGGTATTTATCTTAAGCTTATAAAGAAAATCTTTCAAGCCTAGAGAAGTACTTATTATTACTATTATTATTTGTAAAGAGCACTCAGGAACATTTTATTTGGAGAGGGAACACACAGAACCCATTGCTTAAAAGAACAATTGTTCTGAGTAGATGGCTGAAGAGGAAAAAAAGAAGTGATGTTAGAGTTAAGGTTCCTGAGAAAGAATATATTTTGTCCCCACTTTTAAAGATCTAATTGAGTAACTTTTAGTTGGAGTATTGAGTACATTAATATTTAATGTAATTTTGATGTGATCTAATTAGGTCTTCCATTTTAGTATTTTATGTTTGTCCCCTTGGTGTTTTAATTCTGTGTATCTCCATTCCAGCCTTCTATTGGATTATCTTAACAATTTTAGGGAGACATTTTAGTTTGGCTTTTTAGCTATACCTGTTTGTATTATTATTTAGTGATTGCTCCAGGCTTAAAAATATTTGCTCTTAATATTTTTCAGTGTACTTAAGGCTAATACCATGTGTCATTTTACATAAAATATACATCTCTTTTGTATATTTAACCTATAGTTGCCACATATATTACATCAAAATTCATTATAAACCACATAAAACAAATAAATAAGTAAATGAGTAGAAGGAAGACCAGTAGTGTAGAGGAAGAGGAATAGGCAGAGGGAGGAGGGAAGGGAAAGAAGAGGCATTAGGGACAAAAAAATATATCCCCCCCAAAAAAACCCCACACAGACAGTGTTAAATTTTTTCTTTAAAGAGTTTTATGTCTTTTGCGGCTGGGGTTGTGGCTTAAGTGGTAGAGTGCTCGCCTAGCACCTGTGAGGCACCGGGTTCAATCCTCAGCACCACATAAAGATATTGTGTCCACCTAAAACTAAAAAATAAATATTAAAATAGTTTTATGTCTTTTAAGAATCAAGAAGAGTCAAAGTCATCCCTACCTTTTACCATTTACAAAAATAAACTAAAAATGTATTAAAGACTTGTAAGACTCTTGTAAGACTTGTAACACTATGAAACTACTAGAAGAAAACTTAGGGGAAATGCTTCAGGACATCTGGACAAGCAAGGATGTTATGGACAAGATCCCCAAAGTATAGGAAACAAAAACAAAAGATTACAGCAAACTAAAAAGCTTCTTCTCAGCACAGAAAAAATCAAATCAGAACCACAATGAAAAAAATTATAATAAAATTCAAAGTACATCCCAGCTGAAAAATCAGTCTATAGAAGGAAATTATTAATTTTAAAACACAATTTTGTCCCTTGGTTTATCATTGTAGCCTGAGCATCATGTATAATCCTTAGTATATAACAAGACATTAAATCAATCCTATTGAATGAATGAATGAATTCCTTTCCCAGCTCTGGGCTCTGTATTTTATTCATCATTGTATCTCTCTCACATGTACAATGCTTGACACTGGACCTACACCATTCATTCACTGTTTGTGGCATTAAATCAAACTTAACTGAAATTTTGGTTGAGAAAAAATGATCTGGAAATACAAGTGAAAAATCATAGCAGAACACGCATTTTAAGCATTTATACTGTTCATTGAGTAGTGCTAATTTTCAAGTCCCCTCAACTGATCACCAAAAACTAAACATTATACTTTGCTAACAAATAGTAAATCATATAGAATTCATAACCTCTACCAAGAGAACACAGCTTCAAATGTTTCTAGAGAATATAAAGATGAACAATGTACAATGATAAGCATTTCATTGTACTGAGGTTGTAAATTATTGTAAAGTGTTGGATTTGTCAGATTATCTGCAGAAATCTGGTAACCTGTGTTCCTTCTAGTCCATTGTACACCAAAGGTATTTCAGGAGAGCTGATTGTTATGAGCACAGTATTTTGAGCATTCCCTTTTTCACTAACTCATGCAACATATAACTTGAGCCATTCTCCTTTCTCTTTGGAAGGTTGGGCATATCCAGGGTGTATTCCAGTGGTCTGGAGCACAAACCAGCTTTCCTAGGTGCAGATCCCCAGTGGACCACCTAGCAGCTTGGTGGCCTTTAATATGCATTTTAACTTTTTGCTTAGTTTCTTCATTTGGAAAACACAGAAACTAATAGCACCTACCTTGCCAGGGCTATTGTGAAGGCTGAATAGGTTTATCCATGGAAAGCACCTGCCATATAGTAAGCATTAATAAAAATGGGCTCTTACTGCCTTCAGTGCTTACCAGGAACCTTGGAACCTTACAGGTGATTTGTACAACTTTATTGAAGGAATGACTCTGAGAGTTCCAAGTGAGCATTTCAGTCACTGTTTATTTTTATTTATTTGTTTAGTCATTGCAGAGTATGAGAACACAAAAGTTTTGATTGTTTATTCCTTCTATGAAATTCTCTACTAGATCAAAAAGTGGCAGTCTTTTGACTTGGTATTCTTTGGTAAAAGTGTAATATTGGCACATGATTACATTGAATTGTAAATTACCAAAGTACATGCTTTGGGGTAAAGGGAGTTTCTGTTTCATCTGAACTTCGTTCTACACGTGGACGTGGTAGAAGGAGTCATCTACAGAAAAAAGAACCGAGTTTCAGAATCCCCAGCAGGAGTCATTGGATTTATAGAAAGACTGTTCAAACTCGCAAATGGGCTCAAGTTCCTCCCCCTTTGACCAGGATACTTGGGGAGAGGTGTGGGGGTCTAATAATTAGTCTTTACATCCCCTACACCTGGCACAGTGCCTGACAGGTGGAAAGTCAGAAACTGTTTTCAAGGAACAAAGTATTCAAAAACCAAGGCACCCGGGAAGGCTTAGTGTCAAGATATTCTATCTTGACTTTCTCAACTTCTACCTACGTGGACTGAAGTTTCAGTCTTCGCCGCCTCCTCCATAGAAAGATTCTCCACTCCACAAAGCAAAAACAATGACCCAGTTTCCTTCCTTTGTTGCAAAAGAGGGAGAAAGGACAGAGACAGGGCTGGAAACAAAAGAGCCTCTCTTAAGTGGACGAGCTCGTCCTACTCCTCCAAGGGTCTAGCTGGTTCTGTTAGTTGCCCCCGCCCCTGCCCTGCCCCGCCCTAAAGCTCAAACTTGCAAACAAATTGACAGCAAGAGCGCCGAAGGAGCAACTCTGCGTCTCCGCCATGGGCTCCGGGACTACGGTCACCGCGCAGAGAGAGTTTTCTGGAGGCCCCATGGAGTCGCCAGCAGAGCTCGACTGTGGTCCCCAACCCTTCGTCTCGGGGGCTGTCCAGGAGGAATCTCCGGCTGCCAACCCGCTGCTGGAGGACCTGCGGCGGCGGCTGATGCGCGCCTTGCAGCGCACCGTGGCGCGCTGGGGCTCGCGGCGTGCGCGGGAGGCTGCCGCGGCGGCCGAGGCGGCGGCCGAGGCGGCGGCGCTGGAGGAGCAGAGCCGGGCGCGCGTGGAGAGCGCTCTGGGCCGGCTGCGCGCAGAGCTGGTGAGCGCGCGGGCTGGGCGGCCGGCTCTCGGGCAGTCGTCGCCTGGGTCTTCTCCTCCGCCTCCAGAGCCTTTGGCTGCGTAGCCTACCCGAGGACTTCGGGAGGTCCACCCGAGTTGTTCCCAGGGAGAGTGAGAGTTGACCGCGGTCCTTGGTCTTCCCGGGGCGCCAGCTTGAGTCCACTTACTGCAGTTGCATTGCCATTGCCCCAGTAACATCGTGGGAAGAGGCCCTCCGGGATTGATCAGGGCCTAGTGTACTAGTGATGTTTCCAGCTGACCTTCCCCAACCTGTTTCTATATTATTCTGCCATATGAAAAGTTCTCCATAGGAAGTTTTTGACTTGTGTAGATTTGAAGTGTGGAGGAGGAAAATTCAATGAAATAAGCTCTCCTGGGATAGATGGAGGGAGCCCATTAGCAACTCTTTCTTTATATCCCACAAGATACTCTTATTTTACCTTTTGTTAAGAATTCGGAAGACTGGAAAGGGTAAGGTGTTTTGTAAAACTGTAGCTTTTGAATATCAGGCAGGTTACGACTTAGTGTGCTACAAGAGGAAGTGTATGTAAACATTTTATATGAGTTTTTTTTTTTTTTTAGATTTTAAAAAAACCCTCTAAAACAGACACAGTTTGAAAAGGACAACATAAATCGAAGCAATTTATGCTTTGAAATGGTGCTGCTGATGAATTATGTAATGGAGACTTGACTTGAAAATTTCTCCTTTACATTAAATACCAATAACCAGTACTTTAGAACCGATGGTTAAACATTAGTGGATTGTCTGGTTAAGTACCTCCACATAATATCTATCTCCTTTATGACTTTAAGAAGGGCAGTATGGTAGTCAATCCAACGTTACCATGTCAATAACCGGAATCTGATAAGGGCTCCATTGTATCCATATAGCCTTGTTGAAGAAACACTTGATTTTCATCCAGGGTCTTAGCAGTGAGTCTAACTAGCTAGATATGGGAGCCACCTCATTATGGAGCCACCTGGAGGCCAAATGCTAAAGCTGAGGCCCAGCCATCTCTGTACCCAGCACTATGTCACTACCCCTCCCTGCAGCTCAGCGGACTCATTTAAATCCAATGAAGAGATCATATTGAAGAAACTCTGAGACACCTTTTAACAACATTCTAGCAAGTTGTTCCACCAGTAGGAGTTTTAGCCAAGTAATGTATATTTGTGGGTGAGAAGATAGGGAATAAAATTCCAAGCAGATGAAGGTTCATATCCCAGAATTAGCATTTATGGGCTCTGTTAACATTTGATGGCCCTACCACTTTGGGATGTTAATTAGTAAGTTTGAGTTTATTTATTCACCTGTAAAATGAAAATAACAATCTCATAGGATTTCTGTAAGAATTATATGAGGTAATATTATACCAAGTGCCTAGATCATAGGCATTATTTGTTGACTCTTCTTATTGTGATAATTATTGTTATTGACTGTGCCAAAAAGAGCAAATACTTATGTGTAAAAAAAAATTAAGGTTTTTCTGGAAAGGAACCACAGAATTCTATACATTCACGAGACATTATGTACCTGATTTAGAAATCATGGTCAACGTCTTGGCCAACCACCTAGCCAATGTGTGTAATTGGTCATAAAGAAGAAGCAATAGACATGGGTATTTTAGCTTAGTATCATCATCACTAGAAGAAGTAATTTTTGATTATGCTCAATTAATTAGATTTCTGTAGGAATCTACATACACCAATACACATAAGCACATGTGTCATATATTAAAAAAGAATTTACCAAAGATGTTTCTTTGATATGATGAACAAGTTAAGTTAATTTGGAGTTATGTTTGACTTGCTTTTCCTAGTGGGATGTATTGGTTTTTATGTATTGTGAGTAGATTTCAGTGTTATATATATTGAAATTCTATGTAAAAATTTTTAGGTGCATAAAGTGCATTTTTTCCCTCTCATAGCTAGTTCATGGCTTTCATCATATTCTCAAAGGCATCCATGATGAAAGAAAGTTAAAAAACTGTTGATGTTTGAATATCCTAAATAAGTGTAAATTACACATACTTCCTTTATTTAAGAGTGAACCATTATCGATAATTTTACTCCCTGATTCTTGGCATGAAGACAGAGGATGGCTGTCTATCATCAGTTCATTCATTTATTCCTTCATTCACTTAGTCTTTTAGCAAACTCATAGAGAGAGGACCATTGTACTGTGTGCAATGCACCCAAGCTGGGGACATAATCATGAATAAAACACACACTCTGCCCTCGGCATCATCAGTCTAGTCTGGTTTGTGTTTCGAGAGTGAGTATACAGAACGCTGTGGAAGCAGTGCAGGGGCCAGTCATGTCTACCCACACAATTGGAAGTGTTGGCACTTGATTGCATTCAGTAGAAAGAGAAGTGGTAAAGGGCATCTTAACCACAGGTCAGAAGGAGGTGAAGCTTTGCATGTTGTGTCTTCAGGATGCAGTGGGAACTGGCATGGGAAAGGGTTCCAGAAAAAGAAGATGGGAAAAAAAAAAGGGCAGGATTCCCGAGTCTGAGCCCAATAGAGAACTGAAGCTTCCCATAGGCCACGAGTAGGGGCTTTTCGTGTTGTTCTTTTACTGTTTGTTAGCTGGATGTCCATCTACTTTATCCCTTGCTAATTCTTGCTACCATAGAAGTGGTTCTAGGTGTTGAAGAATGAAGAAAAATGTGGGGGAAAACTGAAAGATAACTTTACACACTAGCTTTATTTTGCAAACTACATATGGACCACCAACCGATGCATTACGCACTTTTTTATTTACACAATGTCCTGGTTCATCCTGAGATGGTCATTTTTGGCGAGTTGATGGGAGATTTTAAGCAGAAAGAGCAAATTTCTCAGGAGCTGCATCAAGCTAGACCCCGATCCAAGAAATTCACAAGTAGTTGATCATTAGTTTTAGGTTATAATACAAAGTTTATGCTGGGCTAAGCTTTGTTGGACTGCCTCCTGGGTAACCTGCCCTAGAGATCTAGTTTTAAAAAATTTTAATACAGGAAGACCTTCATAAACTCTGATTGGAGGAGGTATAAATCAGCCTTGCTAGATAACATTTCATTCTAGAGTGAAAAGTGTTAGATTATATAAGTACACATAACTATACATGTGCCTCTAAGGTGTCGTTGAATGTTTTTGCTCGTTGGAGAGACCATTTAAAATCCTGAAAACTTGAAATGACAAGTAATCAAGTAAATGGGCCCAGAGTCTGAACACTCAGATGGCCTTAGGCAGTTATCTTGTGGCTGGGAAAGCTCATAAAGATAAATGATTTCATCGTGGATCACATGCCATTGCTTGAAAACAGCCTTCAGTACACAGGTATTTTTCATATGGACAGTTTTGTGCATCAGCTATTTTTGTTTTCATTTCAAGGCCATTTCAAAAGCTATTTATATATCTGAATTTTACCTTGTCGTATAGAAAGTCAGTTTTATAGCCAGGCCAAATAGTCAGAACGTGAAAATAAGATGAGAAATACATCTTTTTTTGATATCTTATTTTCCTTTCCCAAAGACTCCTTATTTCTCCTGTGCAGTTGAGAGCAGTTTCATTTGATCTGTATCTGAAGCTAATAAAAATCCTTATATTTTTTTTCCCCTAACTTTTAGCTGGAAATGCGTTTCCAAAACCATCAGCTGGCCAGAACTTTACTGGATTTAAACACGAAAATGCAGCAGCTGAAAACAGAGCATGAACTGGAAATTGCATCAGAATCTCAATCCCTGGAAGATAATGCTGTGAATCAGGAGCATGATCTGAACCCATAACACATAACACATAACACATAACACGTAACACATAACACAGATAACTCTGAAATGATTCTAACAGTAACATTATATGTGCTTGATATGAGCTCTGAGGACAATTTATAGACCAAAAATTTGGATGCCTAGGGGAAACGACAAAAAACATCCAAGAAAGAGGACAGAGAAAATGGTGCCTTAAAATATTTTGAAAATATTTATTTATTGTTTGGGCTCTTTTCCACAAGAAGTGTGTTGGGGGGGGCAGGGGGGTTATGGGAAGGAAAGTCACAGATGCCCAAGCCAATTTCCAATCTTCCCTCTTTTTGTTACCTTTCTTTTGGGGCTTTGCCTGAACTTGTTTTTGTCTTACTTTATTATTTATTCTTGGTTGGTAGCCCAGTAGCCTGTTCAATACATTGCTCTCCCCTCATTTTTCGGGAATTACTTCTGCCTGGAATCTGACCAAGACCTTCTGGTGGTTTGCCATTGAGAATGTTCCTTCTTCTTGGATATTGTCATTCAGATCAAGGAAAACAGAACAGATTGTCCCAGGATTTTTTTGAACAGGTACATTCACTGAGTCTGTGTGACAAGGGACACAGAAGCTGCTGTGGTCACCATGGTAGAAAGCCCAGCCCAGAGGGGTGGGGTGGGGGTTGAAACTGAATCACTGAGCTCAAAAGGAGAGGGAGGCTGTGGTGTTCCTTGTCTCTGAGGTCAGGCTTGTTATCCTTTAGATACATGAAATACTCCCAATTATACTTGAAATTATATTTGCAAAACAGATTTCCTATGTGTTTCTTCCTTTTCATAAAATCTCCTTTTACCCAAGTTTATTCAAGTTGTAGTTTCATGACTGTGTACAAAAAGTTTCCTAACTAAAGCAATTCTTTCATTTACTTTATAGGAGTTACAATAGTTCTTATTGTTGCATTAGAATATCTAACTGTGCCTTAAAAGTACTGTCTTTTTAATATAAAAAAAAACATTAAAAAATAGCTGTAGGCCTAATTGATATTTATACTGGTTATCCAAAAGGAAACATTAATTTATAACAAGCTATGTAATTTTAATGCTTAATTAAAATAAAATTGCTCTTGAACACAAAATAACCTAAGAGATGTGGTCTTTCTCTTTTTAAAATAAATGCTGGGGGGGCTGGGGATGTGGCTCAAGCGGTAGCGCACTCGCCTGGTATGCGAGCGGCCCGGGTTCCATCCTCAGCACCACATACAAACAAAGATGTTGTGCCCGCTGAAAACTAAAAAATAAATATTAAAATTCTCTCTCTCTCTCTCTCTCTCTCTCTCTCAAAATAAATAAATAAATAAATAAATAAATGCTGGGGCTAGGGGTGTAGCTCAGTGGAATAGCATGTGTGTGCGTGAGGCTCTGGGTTTAATCTCTAACACCAAAACCCACAAACAAGCAATGAAAGAGAAAAAAGAAATAAAATGTTTTCTAGTGAGTATTTGAGAATATCTGGACCAAGTTTAGTTTGTCTTTAACTTTTTTCCATAGTAAGTAAATTATTCTAGCCTATTGATACTTAATTTCTTACCTCTGTAGGACTGAGCTATTATGAGCTTTTAACTTATGAATATACACAGTGATATTCAAAATTAGGTTTGTAAAAACATATTTCCTATGTGTTTCTTCCTTTTCATTATTATTATTCATACTGGGAATTGAATCCAGAGGTGCTTAACCACTGAATCACATCCCCAGCTCTTTTTTATTTTGAGTCAGGGTCTTGCTAAGTTGCTTAGGGCCTGGCTAACTTGCTGAGGTGGGCTTTGAACTTGTGTTCTCCTGCCTCAGCTTCTCCATCTGTTGGGATTATAGGCATGTATCACCATGCCCAGCTCCTTTTAATTTTATTGAATTTATGAGGAATGAGTTCCTCATGATGTTTTTTGCTGTTGTTGTTATATTTGTTTTAAGCTGCCCCTTAATTGTTGCAACGATCATTCTCAAGAGTGTTTTAAGGATCATATTTATAAATACCTATGATTCTGGGGAAATACTCAAGGTGATTAATTTATAAACTCAGTTCCTTACAAAATATAGATTATAGACATTGCTTAGTATTTATGTAGTTTGATCATACTGATGATGTGCTATATTGGACATCAAAAGAAAGAAATATGAAAGAGAACTTCTGAAAATAGATGCATTGATGTTAAAGTTTTCAGACCAAAAAGAAAAAAAAGTTCATCATTTTACTGCAAAGTTTTGTTACCACTTTTTAATTCTAATTTTCAGTGATAAACTTTATTTTAGAAACCCCAGATGAAGAAACAGAAACTCTTTGCCTCAAAAATATCTTAATTATGGAAGTCCTAATCAGTAGGATTGGCCTTGGCCTTGTAATTTTGGCTGTGCAATATGAAAACATAATGAGAGCTTGATATGGGACATTATCACTATTAAATGTTTCTGCTTTTCTAGACATCCCTTGCCTTTTTTTTAGGTAGCAGAAATGGATGATTGTTTTACCATTTTTGTTTGAAATGACACTCTACTGTTTGTTGTCAGCTTGCTGGATTGTCTTCCTATCAGCAGTGGCACACAGGAAGCCAGAAGGAAAGTTTTCTAATAGATGCAAGGATGTGCCTACATTGGTTACAGTTCCCCTTGTACCAGGGTTTTAAAATAAACCAGGGCAACAGTGTGACATTTTAAAGATATATGAGATGGAAGGGGCCAAAACTAGTGCCAGCTGGAGAGGAAATGAGAAAATAATTATAACCCAAATTACTCATCAGGGAAGCAGTAACTGAATAAACCGAGGAAAGTAAGATGCTCATAACAAAAGCGGAGAGAGAGGGCCAAAAGAAGTGGCACTAAAAACAATTTCACGATGAAAATATGATGCTTGGCTTTTTCAAATGACAGGATTGCTCACAGTGTTAATGGTGGGGGGATAAAAACACCTTTGCAGGAAATGGGCTTTCGCTCTGTGGTGCTTGTTTAGCACCTACCAGTGAAGAGGTTCAGAATTGATTATGACAATTAGGTGCTTCACACACGTCATTAGGCACCACATTCCTTTACAGGTGGCGTGGACCATCCTGTTTTGTTTGGCTTGCCAGACTACTTCTGCTGGAACAGGTGCTGCAGCAACCCCAGCCTGGGGACAGATCAGAGTCTGCTGTGGACAACCTCATGATAGCTGAGCCCACACTAGCATAATTACAGGAATCCTATCTCCTCAGTCCCCTCCTGGCAGGATCTAGCACCCCGTGCAGCCATCAGCTCTGTTTGTTTACCACTATCATCACTGCCAGAGTCCCTCTGGGCCTGGGGTTTGGCACCAGGCCCTCCAGAGCCAGCTGCTTTCTCTCCTGGTTGTTTTCATGGTTGCTGATGCTGCCATCGCTGCTGCCTCTCTGCTTCTTTGCCTTATCAAGAAACGTTGAGGTAGAATGAGAACTCGGTTAGGTGTCCGATTGAATGTGGGCTGCCCTGCCTGCCTCTGGCTCTGTCAGCCTCTTGCTCCACCTGAACAAAGTGCTGGGCGATAGAACTCTGAGTTGGGGAGATACTTCCTGGAGCAGCCAGAGTTGGTGCTTCTCCTGGGGCTGATGGATTGGGTGTTAGAAGACTTGCTTCTTCCTTCAGAATCATACTACCACCATGTTTCTCTGCTGGGCCCAGTGCAGGAGGGATATGTGGAATATAATTACAATAACAAAACCAGCCATGATATCACCATCCCTCCAGTTCCAACCATTGTGCCGATAAGTCCACTTGCATCAGCATCTCATTTTCACAGTGATTTGTAGGAGTGTAGGACCCGTTTGTGGAATCATCTGATCTTGGTATTCAGTCCAGGCTTTGCCACCTACCAGCCATATGTTTGAAATCCTTTTAAGTCTGTCTAAAAATGTGGGTAAAAGAAACTCACCTTATTTAAATCTTGAGCATGCCAAGCTGTAGAACCATGAAGCAGGTTTTGGAGATGGAGTTCATGGTGAAGTTGCTCCTACTTCTGTGAGTTTCTTCCTCCTGTATTTTCAGTTCTTACCACCCTTTTGGATTTAGACCTTCTCTGGACCTCTTTCCATATGGCATTATTATGCCTCTCTAATGCTCTGCCTCTCAGTGGATTGATAAATTGTTGATTTACCAAACATGGGAGTCGACAGCTGGGAGATACAAAATCAATAGTAACTGCTACTTACCACCACCGAATCTGCCTGGCACACAGTGCTGTGTGGGATTGAACTGAATTGCCCTCGCAAAACTGTGAAGTCGGAACAATTGTTTTCTCTATAGAGAAAGAGAAGAAGTACTGGAGAGGTGATGGAACTCAACACAGGTCACTCAATTAGCAGGCAGAGCTGTCAAGATGTACCTCTGCTGTTGTGAAGAAGAAACCTACGCACAGGTGAATAATTCACCATTTTAACAGAAGCACATACAAAGTGCTAGGGATGCATTTTACAAGAATCAGACAAGTCTTCATCAAAGGCATGCTTTTAAGTTATTCTTTGTGTTCACTGAGGGGGAAAAAAAGCTCTCCTTTTGTGTCTCATCTTAGATAAACTAGTTGGATAATCTGGACAAATTAATCCACTTTATTTGTGCCTAAGTTTTCTCATTTGAAAATAAGAGAGATACTGGAAATGGCCCCTAATTCATTTCTCTGACTTCAAAACTTCTATTCTGTTTTAATCCTGCCAGGTGGTGGTTGGACTCTACTGACTCTGGTGTTAGCATGATGGGCTGTTGACTGTCACTGGCCCCTGGCGGTGAAGTGGACTCTCTAGGTCCTACCCTTGCTCTGATCACAGCCCCAGCTGTTGCAACCTTGATGATAACAGGAAGGAATCTCATTACTCTTGAATGTCCCTCTGCTCTTCTCACACACCATGCTTGCAGCTGGGGAGAAATGTCACATTTGCACTTCAGAGGGAGCATCCCTCAGATCTCTTCTGTGCTCGGATTTTAGAGGTGGCCTGCTGTGGCGCCTGCTGCTGGTTGGGAGCATTATATACTACATCAGGTCATGGAGTTGGAATCTTGGCTCCCTCACCTCCTCACTGTCTTACACAACATCTCTGCAGATCATTTTGCTGATGTCCAAATGATAATAATAGGGCAGGATTTGTTGTGAAGGGTCAATGGATCAATGCCCGTGAAGTGCTTAGAATACCAACTGTTTATTATTTTAACAAGTGTAGGTAGGTGACATTTTGCTCATCCTTGCTTACAGGAAGTGCCCAAATCCAAGAAAGAGAGAGACTGAGGATAACAGCTTTGTGTTTCCCAGCCCCTCTTTCAACTCAGGATGCTTCTGGAATCCAATTCCGTCCAATAAGATGAAGAGGAAATTTCCTGTGGTGGGGTTTCTGAGAAACCTTTTCTCTCCTTACACAAGGAGAGATAAGAGGAAAGCACTCTTCTCCCCCACCTCTTCCTTTCTTGCTTATGGACATTGGCACATGTGGTTGGAAAACTTGTACCTGCTATAGCCATCCATGACCAAGGGTGGAAATATATGGACATATTAGGGATGAGAGGACAGAAAGATGAAAAGAAACAGTGTCTTGGTGCCATCACAGAGTTACTGAATCAACCCTGAGTGTGCCTGCCACTGGCTGGTCTTGTTCTGTAAGACGGTGATAACAATAAGAACCAATTGTTTAAGCTACTTCATTTTGCATGCAGTTCTTTCACCTAAAAGCACTATAACTGAACCTCAATGACCTCCTGGGAAAAAGGTTCATGAGGGAGCATTGTCTGATGGCACTTGTGGACATCATCAGAAACTAGACAAAGGAATCCAGAGACAAGCTTTGTTGCTTAAATATTTCACATTTGAAATATCCTTTAGTGAGGACC
Source organism: Urocitellus parryii (assembly GCF_045843805.1). Classification (NCBI taxonomy): domain Eukaryota; kingdom Metazoa; phylum Chordata; class Mammalia; order Rodentia; family Sciuridae; genus Urocitellus; species Urocitellus parryii. The sequence goes on along the minus strand of NC_135537.1, from coordinate 22,390,480 downwards.
CATCCTATGCAATAGGGGAACAACTAGAATGAACTGAGAGGAATCCCCTCCTGAGCCCCTGTGGAGTCCCACAGTAAATGTGCTGACTGTGGAAAACACTTCCCCATCTGCCCCACCCCTCCCCAGGATGTCCAAGTGTCTGTGAAACCTTCAACCTATCTGATTCTATCAAAGAAACCATTTTACTTTTCAGCAACTGAAAGAAGTGAGGTAGAAATATTTTCCTAAAATGTCTCAAAACTTAACTGACAGCAAAACACAGAAAATGATTTGTCAGCTCTTAAATTTTTACATGAGGGAAGTTGAGAAAACTGTCAGAAAAAGCTTGGCACTGATTTTCTATAAAAATGGCTTCTAAATTAATATTGAGGGTGCAAATCTGTCTAAACTTCTCCAGGATTCAGTTATAAATTGTTGTGCTAAGAACCAGCTCAAGGTGAGGAGAGCTCGGCCAGAATGCCCTGAAAGCTACCTACATTAGCACTGGTTCTGTTAATAATGGTTCACCTTAGAGTTTACCATTTGCTCTGTGGTTCACGATTTACCAGGTGTTGTCATCCCCAATAGCCCAGAAAACTTTCAGTCACCCTGTGAAGGAGGTGTTGCTTGAGGCTATGGGATTTCAAGGGACATCTGGAAAGCTTGCCTGTGACTTTGGAAATATCACCCTCATCTTGCTTTTCCAGGCTGCACTTTCCCTAAGTGGGCAGTTACTTCCTAGAGGGAGTAGGGTAGGTAGAATGTAGAGCCAATTGCAGGTGCCCAGAGTTGCTATCTCATGAGCCATTCGTGTCCAGTGACCTCATTTGTTGAGCCTGGTGATGGACTCCAAATGATAACTTTTGAGAACTTTACGTTTCTCTGGGTGAGGCATCCTGCCTGGTGGTATTTTTAGAATTACCCTTTGAAATAATGTTGTCACCATCTCCTTAGTGAGAATTATCTAAAGTGGTGATATGAAAACACTGACTTTAGAGTGTGCTTTACTGACTAATTAAGGAGGGGAAGGGGGGAATAGGAGGGAAAAAAAAGAAAGAAAAATACTGAATTTAAATTCTTTGTACCTTATAATTTTGCCTTGAGTTGACTTCACTCAATAGCATGAATCAAACAGTTCAAATTGTCCCCCCTCTTTTCCTTCCTTCCTCCTTCCCTCCCTTTCTTTCTTCATGTCTTTCATCATTTATTCAACTCTATTGCTGTGCTACTGAGTGCCAGGAATTGTTTTAGGAGGTGATGGGCATCAACTCTAAAATGAGCATTTTAAAAAATATTATAGTTCAATTTTTTACATAAAAATCAATTTTAATATTTTCTCCATTAATCTATTTGAACATTCTGCCAAAAGATTTTAATAGAGTATAATCCTACTATATCCATACCATAGAAGGCAGGGAGGGATTTCGGTGAGTATTATACTTTTTTTACTCTTTAGAAATCAAAACCAGACAAATGTAACTGTACTGACAAGAGGGAAAAATGCCGGACAGATAACAAGAATAGAAATGTGACGATAAAATAATGACATGTGTTTCCATTATTTTTCCCCCTTTCTATAAAAATCAATCCTCCCCCATTGTCTTCATTCCTCACAGGAATATGCACACATCTCTCAGAAACAAAGTAAAACAAAGTCTCTGAACCTTGTCACTCACAGCAAAAGTTCACAACACCTGCATTACTTCCTTCAGTCCTACCAGCAGGTTCCTGTCCTTACTACAAGGCAAGCCCATAATGCCATCCATGGCCACCCAATTCCCAAACCAAGAAATATTTTTCAGCTCTCAGCTTTTAAAGCATTTGACACATTTAAATATTTCTTTTTACTTGACATGATCTTTGGGTTTTCATGATATTATTCTGCAGCCTTGCCTTTCTCAGACTTCTCAACAACCCCCTAGAATTTGGTGTTCCCCAAGGTTCTGATAAGTACCTCCAATGGAGACTGCCTTCACACACACAGAATTTGGGTTAGAGAGGTGGAAATATCAATAATTGCCAACTAACTCTTTCCAGTTCAAGGTCAACAGGTATCTTCAAGCACAATTTTTATATCCAATTCCTCTTGCCAAAAGCATACTCTAGCATTCCGTATCTGAGTGATATCACACTATCTGACAGGTAACCCATCCTGGAAATCTAGAAGTCGTTGTTACTTTCTACTTCTCTTGTACAAGAAATAACTCTAAACTGAACATCTTGCTGAATACTGAGTGTAGGATAATGAACGTGAGAGGTGGGGCTGTAGCTCTCATGTGTTTATGCTCTTGATGGCGGGGATGGGGGAACAGATAATTCGATGCAATATTACCACATGATGTGATAGATGCTGTGGCAGGGAAAGTTTGTAGCACTTAGGGAGTTAATAGGAAGCACATGTGGCCTGGATGTGGTGTGAGAGAGAAGAAGGTGGGAGGGAGGAGGAGAGGTAGATGACAGTCCCCGGCAAAACAACCAAGCATGGGAAGTCCCAGAGGTGAGCAAAGTCATCTTCTATTACCAGGAGGCAAAAAAGCTCAAGGAAGTTTGGAGCTTAGAGGGGAGGGGTAAAATGTTAAGAAGCATGGCTGGAGTGGTTAAAAGAGGTGGCCATCTCATGGACAGGTTTTACGAACCACGTCATGTGGTTCAGACCATATTCTAAGAGAAAGGGCAAACCATTGAAAAATATTTTTCAGCTTAACTTTTATGATAGCAATACTTGCACATAGCACACAAAATTAATTTTAATAATTCTAAAAATCTAAATACAGAAACTATTGGTCCTCTGATGTAATGTTCTGTCACTCCAAAGAAAACAACTTTCAGTTCTCAGACTTTTTAGATAATGTAAGTTTGCTTTTAAATATTGTGCATTTCTTTTACGATAAAGGAGAGTTGAGAATGTTAGCCCTCTTGCACTCACTCCTTCCAATCTCTTTAGTCCTCCTAATGTGATAATTTCATATTTTTCTTACATTTATTTTTATTATTTTGGTTATTATCTCCTGCTGAGTCAAATAGTAAACAATGATTATATTTTTTCTTATACAAATTTTTATTTTTCCTGGTGTTAATATTATAGGCTTCTGCTTAGTTTTCTTAGAATCTCAGTAGAATCTTATCACATCATTCCTATAGCTTTGGGAAAAAACTCCCAATATTATCTTATTTCCACCTTTCAGAATACCTGATACTTGAGGCTTTCCTGGGTTCTGTTGGGAAATTTTTCTTGCTTCCAATAGACTTATTGATTGGCATTTTGGGTTTCCTTTGCTCGTTTGGAAAATTTAGTGTTCTTCCTCCAACTTTTTTTTATTTCTTTCTTTTTGGTACTGGAGATTGAACCTAGGGGTGCTTCATCACTGAGCCACATCCCCAGCCCTTTTTATTTTTCATTTTGAGACAGAATCTTGCTCAATTACTGAGACTGGCTTTGAACTTGCCCTCCTCCTGCCTCAGCCTCCCAAGTCGCTGGGATTAAAGGCATGGGCCACCACACCTGACCTTCCTTTCTTTCCTCATCCCATTTTTAAAAATCCCCAATTTTATTTATTTCTAGTGTAATCAGAGATGGGATTTGTGCTTTTGTTTCTTTCTCAAGTAAAGCTGAAGATGTCCAGCAGGTCTTGACTCTATTTTAAAACTGGAATTCTTGGTAAGTTGTAAGTAGAGGACACTCATATTTGCTTTTGAGAAGCATCTCTCTATGGAGAAAGTAAATCTGAGGGGAATTGCATTTAGGGCCAAGGAGTGAAATAGGGCAGATCATAACAGAGTGAAGCAGCTTGAATTCTATTTTGAAACTTTAATGAAGTGATCTTGAGAGGTTCCAAAATTAATTTCTTCCTAAAAGCACTGGGAGGAAAAAAATTTCAAACACAATTCATTTTAATTTGTTTTCCAAAATTACCAATGCCTAATACCAATCACAAAATGACCAATGTCCTATTTATGGCCTTAAAACATACCAGAAATGCTTTGCTTTATGATCATAGTCTCTCCTGATGAGTGACAACTGTGGTGATTTTATTGCTTTGAATAATTTCATAGTCATCACAAGAGTGCCAAACAAACACACACACACACCACAGAAGATGGAATGTATAACATAATTAAAAGGCTGCCAGCATACAGGTATGGTCTTACATGTAAAAGCATGACATTTATTATGTTGTTATCAAGTCATCCTTTAACTCATGGGACTAAAGATACTGAGACGAATATTTTGTAGGAGAGAAGATTTAGGTAATTGCTTTCACATAGTTAAACAGCTATTATGGATTATATCATTTTAATACTCAGAAAAGCAGTGCCTTCTACCAGTTATGGGTCAATGAGATGTCCTGAGGTCCTGAGGTCCCAGAAGAGTGGCTTAATGAGTGGATCACTCCTGCTGAATGGTGGTGGGGTATTTATTTTGTGGGATTGTGCAATTGTATAATTTTGAGTAATTCTCATTACCACCAGAAAACAGGAAGTCTTTGGGGCTCTGGGCATCCAACAGTCCACAGCTAACCTTGGAACTTGAGCCGTATGGCCCAAGCATCAGCTCTCGCCCATCATGGTCTTACTCTTATCCTGATAATCCGTCAGTCTACGGCACCCAGGGGCAGCCTGTGTCCTCCCACCACTGGCTTTCAGTGTGGTTGGCCCAGGTCCTTCACAAGCCCCATGCCACGTGTCAAGGAGTCCTGCAGTATTGACTTTGCCTATTTCCTTTCAATGCTTTCTAGGATTTTGCCCGCATTCTAATTCTTCACATTCCTGTCAAGATCCTCTCTTACTCCAATTGATATTGAACATGAACCTACTGTGCTTTCTCAATTAAGTCTTGAGTCATGCCAGGGGAAGGTTGGGCCACGTTTCTTATCCTGCACACAGGCCTCTGGCTTACCTGCTCTGGGTTGTGTGTGTGTGGAAGGCAGAGCTGCAGTCACATCGGTCTTTACCAGTGCTCTGACTGCTTGGTATAGACTACTTGTAATTTCATCTGGTATAATTTTTTTTGAAAGGTATTTTCACTGGGCATAGAATTCTAGATTGAAAAAACTTTCTTTTGGTGCTTTCAAGATGTTTCTCCACCATATTCTTCCAAAGAAGATGTGACTCTTACCTTGTCTCCATTCCTTTGTAGGTAATGAGCTGGCTGTGCTTAAGATTTTCTCTGTTATTGGTCTTAAGCAATTTGATTATGATGTATTTTGGCATGGTTTTCTTCAGGTTTCTCGTGCTTGGAATTAATGTGTCTTGTATCTCTGGGCTTAAAGTTTTTATCAAATTTGTAAAAAAATTTAATCATTATTTCTTCAAGTATTATTATGTTTTCTTTCTTCTCTCTTTGCTTGGAGACTTTTTATTTATATGTACGCCAGACTTCTAGAAGTTGCCCTTCAGCCAACTGGAGCTCTTTTTAGTTTTAGTTCTTTTTTCTTTCTGTTTTACATAGTATCTATTGTCATTTCTTCAAATTCATTGATTATTTTCTACAATATGTAATCTGGTTTTCCCATTTCTTCTATTTTGGTATCACACATTGTAGTTTTGGTATCTAGAAGTTTTCTTTGTCTTTCATATTTTAAACATAAAGACTGCTTTTTTTTTTTTTTGGTATCAAGGATTGAACTTAAGGGTACTTGACCACTGAACCACATCCCCAGCCCTATTTTGTATTTTATTTAGAGACAGGCTTTCACTGAGTTTCTTAGAGCCTCGCTAAATTGCAGAGGTTGGCTTTGAACTAGTGATTCTCCTGCTTCAGCCTCCCCAGCTGCTGGGATTACAGGTGTGTGTGTCACCATGCCCGGCCATGAGAATATTTTTATAACTGGTTTAAAGTGCTTATCTGTAAATTCTAAACTCTCTTTCAGTTCTGTATGTGCTTTAGTTGGTTGATTTTTCTTCTTATAATGGGTTGCATTTTTCTACTTCTTTGTACCTACAATATCTGGATCCTAGGCATCATATATTTCACATCTTATGTGCTGGATATTTTTATGCTCCTATAAATGATCTTGCACTTATTTTTCCCTGGGATGTGGTTCCATTACTTGAAAACCACCTTTCAGATACTGCATTTAAGGTTTGTTAGATGGGACCAGAGCAGCCTTTATTCTAGGCTAATTATTCCAAGTACTGAAACAAGACTGAGTGCTGAGTACTCTGTCTGATGTCTTGTGAATTATGAAATTTTCCAGCTTGACTGTTAGGAGACGGGCACTATTCCCAGTTCTGGGTGAACAACTGGTTTATTGCCTTTGGCCCTTTCAGACTATTCTTTCTCTATTTATGGATAATGCTCTTTATATGCAGGTACTGGGTAAGTATCCTGGTGAATTATGAAGGTAGACCCTCTGAGGATCTCAAGTCTCTTTCTAAACATCACTCACCTTCCTCATATCCTTTCCTGTGACTTCTGGCCTTGGTCTCATCACAGTCTCAACTTTATCTCCTCAACTCAGAAAGCTTGTCTTTGTCTTTGCTTCACGGCAGCCTTCAGGTGGTTATCTGGGCCAGCTGTAGGAATCACTTTGTTTTTTGACTTTCAGAGAGTGCTGACCTTTGTGCTCAGTATCTACTGTGTTAATGACTGTCCTTTCATGTTATTTTGTCCTTTTTCTCTGTTTGGTTTGGAGGAGGGTATGCATCTAATCCCAGTTAAAACCCACTATCAACTGGCATCTTTTAGGGACTTTTAGGGACTGTTTGTGAAGATCAGAGAAGCAATGTACCCTGGAATGTAACTTCCCTTGGTAAGGAGTAGTAAATTGGATCCTCATCTTTTTGAAAGGGTGCAGAGGAAGAAAAGTCCAAGAGATCTTGTTTGTTCAAATTGACATTTATCATGAACTTTTTCCCATAATAATATAAAAAACAAAGATGATCACTGGGCTAGTATAATAAGATGAAAAAGCTTGCAACACATCTCACATCTTTCATTACTAACACAGTTTTTACAAAGGGAAATATTGAAAGGACTTGTAATTAGAGAAATGATCTAATCACCTTCGATCAAGTAGGAATCTATTGATGACACTCTTAGTGTTTACAGCTTAGAAGGCAGGGGAAAGGGGAGGTTCCTTTTTGTAGACTTCCATAGACTGGTATCCACATACAACATACCAGAGAGAAGAAGAAAATGATCATTTGGAAAACGACTTTAAATTCATTCAAATAATTGGCCAAATATATTTGAGATATATATATTCATAATTTTGTCTACTTGTTTAGAGAAGATTGAGTGGAATCTAGAGTAATTGTATGAAAATCAAAGAAATTGTGTGTGAGGAACTGAGGGAAAGAGAGGCCTTGACATCTTTAATGAAAATTCAATGTTAGAAAATTAAATGTCAGAAAAATCTCATTTTTGATTTTTGTCTTAATGTGAAAGATGTTAATACCTCCATGCTGTTGTGACTTGCTTCACACTTCTGATCTTTATGGCTCTTCTTAAATAATGAATATCCTTATGATTTTTTCAATATTCTTAGTATAAAAGGAAGGAAAGAAGGAAGGAAGCTAAGTATAGATATTTGATTATTCACTTATTTATTCAGGATACAGTTAAGTATCTTCATGTGTTAATATAAAACCTTGTTTTAAAATTACTTATGGAAACTTGCAAAAATATATACAGTGCAAAGGCAGGAATAAAAGACACGAATGAAAGGTTGGATGAAGAGATATAAAACAGGGTAGAAGAGTTGACTCCAGGATAAGGTGTGTGTCTCAGTTTGTTTCTGTTTCTATGGCAGGATAACACAGACTGGATACTTTATAAAGAATAGAAATTTATTTATTACAGTTATGGAGGCTGGGAAGTCCAAGGTCAGGGCGCCCATATCTCACAGGATCCTTTTTGCTGCAATCCCCCAGACAGAAGGAAGCCATGTCCTATTATAATAGGAGGTGAAGAGCAAGTGGGAGAGAATCTACTTCTGTGAGTCCCTTTTATAATGGCGCTAATCCATGCTTCATAATCTAAACGCCCTGGTAGAGCCCATGTTCTAATACTATTGCATTCCGGATTAAGTTTCTAACACACACACATTTTTGAGGGAACACATTCAAAGAATCAATAAATGGGATGGACTAAAACTAAAAAGTTTCTTCTCAGCAAAAGAAACAATCTGTGAGGTGAACAGAGAGCCTACATCTTGGGAACAAATCTTTACCCCTCACACATCAGATGGAGCACTAATCTCTAGGGTATAAAAAGAACTCAAAAAGCTAAACACCAAAAGAACAATAACCCAATTAATAAATGGGCCAAGGACCTGAAGAGACACTTCTCAGAAGATGATGTACAATCAGTCAACAAACACATGAAAAAATGTTCATCATCTCTAGCAATAAGAGAAATGCAAATCAAAACCACTCTAAGATTTCATCTCACTCCAGTCAGAATGACAGCTAATATGCATACAAACAACAATAAGTGTTGGTGAGGATATGGGGACAAAGGTACACTTATACAATGCTGGTGGGACTGCAAATTGGTACAGCCAATATGGAAAGCAGTATGAAGATTTCTTGGAAAATTGCGAATGGAACCACCAGCTATCCCTCTCCTCAGTCTATACCCAAAGGACTTAAAAACAGCATACTACAGGGACACAGCCACATCAATGTTTATAGCAGCACAATTCACAATAGCTAAACTGTGAAACCAACCTGAAATTTCAAGTCTTTAAAAAATTGTTTATTTATTCATTTTGTATCTCTGGGGATTTGAACTCAGGGCCTCATGCATGATAGGCAAGTAGTCTATTATAGAGCTACACCCCATCCTGACATCTCAAGTCTTGAATACTTTGCAAGAAGTTGGTTGAATATTGATTACTAAGCTTTCTAGCAGTTAACAGCAACAACAACAACAAAAGAGATAAGTTAATCTACTTTGATGTACCATCGAAGACAAATTGTTGGCAATATACATCCTTAGGAACTGAATAAGTTAATTCATTATATTGCCTCATTAACTGTAAGGCAATTAGGTCTGGGGATGGCTGCCAAAAGTGATGACTTGCGGCTTCAGGATGGTGGAACAGTAGGCCTTAAAGGGCAGTAACTAAAAATAAGAACCAATCTTTGGTTGACCAATCCTAAGTTATGCCAATAAAAGCCATGCCACCTGCATATCAAAAAAATGGTCTATGAAGTCTCTTAAGTAATCATTCCTTTCTCTGGCTTCCATTGTAGCTTCTCTTTCTGCATTGATGTCAAGACATTATCCCATTATAGATTTTATTCTTCCCAAATCATCACTAAACTGTTCTTATGGATGCTCATTCTAGTCATGACATTAAGGTCAAGCATTCTATGGGCATCAGTAGCCTGGGAATGGTTTATTTAGCTTAGCCAATAGTCAACTCATTTTCACTGAATCAAAAACTCAAGAAAGTTAGTAGAAGTCACAAAAGTGCTTCTCTCAAACATTTTTTTTTCAATGACAGGGTTCAAACCCAGGGCCTCATACCCTCTACCAGTGAGCTACACCCCTCAACACTGCTCTCGATGCCTTTGTCCACAAGGTAATAGATGGTGTAACCACAATCATGTCTATAGAGCCTCCTTTACCCGTATAACATTGCCCTGAAAGGACCTGGGTTCAGTGTATTGAAAGGGAAACTGAAGACCCTTTGTTATAAATTATTTAGTGAATTAAGGGGTTAATACTTTGGAAATAGTGTATTATTGTCATTTTAATAGATGAGGCAGAGTAATTTATGAAATCACTCTTATGCCCTGAGTCAGGATTCAAGGGCCAGAGGAAAGGTGATAGGTGTCAAGGAACACAGAGTCTGGTGGGGAAGGGAGACAGGCCTGCAGACAGTTATGACATAATGTGATGGTTTGAGAGCTTTTAGGAGAGATAAACAAGAACCTCCGTTAGGACCTGGGGGTGGGAGAGGGCAGGGAGGGCCTTGAGAACTTAGGAAATCTTCAGGCCTGAAAGGAAAGAGGTGCACTTAATGAAACTGGGGAAATTACTTAAACTAGGCTTTATTTTTTCCTCTAGAACCTCAAATCTAAGGGGAGCCACGAAGCTGTCTAAAGTTCCCCTGCTTAGATATTAGGCAGGAATAATTATATCATTATATCATATCATTATATCCTTTCAGAAACATGAGAACTGAACTTCATTTTTTTAACATTGTGTGTAATATACTTAACATATAATTGAACTTTAGTGAAATATAGTTACTTCATACCATTGTGCAACCATTGCAACTATTCGTTCTAGAACATTCTCATTATCCCCAAGTTAAACTGTGCACCAAGCACACCCTATTCCTCTGCCCCCAAGTCTTGACAACCATTAATCCACTCTAGCTCTATGAATATGTCAAGTCTGGATATTTCTTTTTATTTATTTTTGATATTTCATATAAATAGAATCATACAAATTTTGTCTTACTTTTTTTCACTTAGCATGATATTTTCAGATTTCATCCATATGTTATCAATACTTCATTTTTTTAATGCCTGTATTGTATATTGTATTGTATGGATATTCCGCATTTTGTTTATCCATTTATCAGTTCATGAATTTGATTTGTTTGTACCGCTCAGCTGTGGTTAATGGTGCTGCTATGAACAACTTTATTAAAAGTTTTAATTTAAATATCTGTTATAATTTCTTTGGAGTATATAATGAGGAGTGGAATTGCAGGGTCACGTGATAATTTTATTTTTAGCTTTTTAGGGAGCTGACAAACTGCTTTCCACAGCAGCTGTACCATTTTACTGAACTTACTTTTAATGAGAAAATATTTCTTTCAAGGCTACTGTGTGCTTTGGTGATTTATTCTCCCTACCAACTTCAAAAGATTGTTCTGAGGATTAATAACCTTTGTGAAACTTTTAAAGGCTTTCTGAAAGCAGTCTTTATATAAATTAAAGGTATTATGTACTCAGGCATTCATTCTAGTGTAGTTTGCAAAGAGTTGGGTAGTTCAATACATTTACACAAAATTTAATCTGGATAGGTGTGGGCTTTTATGAGCCTTGAAAGACCTGAAGCTAAAAAGAGACAAATGGAGTTGAATTAGCTTGTCTTGATTTGATCTGTTTTTCCTAATGAGATATTGGAGGAATAAAAAAAAAGTGCTATCCTTTTGAGATATGAGCATACTGATTCTGATTGTTAGAGCCATTAATTATTTTATCGTTCTTCAGAATGTTCTAATGAACTAAAACCCACAATTGCTGTTAATTTAAAGCAGAAGCCAAGCGTGGCTGAACCAATGATGTTTGCTGTGTCTTAGCAAGCTTTCATAATGGGTTCTGAGAGAGAACCAAGTGAAAAAACAAATTCAAGCTATTTTGTATGGCTCTAGACAGTGTCTAAAAAACCTTTCTTTTAAGAGGACAGACAGCTCCCATTACATATGTTGCAAATGGCAGTGCTTTTAGGGGAGCCCATCAGCCCAGCAAGGTGTGACGCTCCTGTTCCTGAAGCACGTGGGCTCTGATGCAAGGCTTTGTGCGGGGCGGGGTCGGGGGGGATCCATTTCTTAGGTTGGAATCAATTCACAACTCATCTAACAGGTCAAGATGCCAGCAGAAGTATATGTAGCAGGCACAGTTGCCAGAGTAATATATCAAGATCTCAGTCTGTATTTGTCTCTCATTTATGATTTCAAAATTGCCAGATGTACTCAATCTCTGCAGCATGTACTCAAGCCTCATTGGCTAAGTTGACACCTTCATATACCTTGACCCAGAAAAGTATGGAGAGAATTTTTAAATGATCTAGTATTTTAGTAGCTACTTTATGTTGTACATGTTACATTTATTATTTTCGATCTTCACAGCAGCCATGTGAAGTTGGTTTATATTCATTTGGAAATGAAAATGGGTCTGTGAAGGGCAAGAGATTGACCAACCTGAAATATAAACTGAAGAGGAGCTGATTCTAAAGTCTGAGTTCTTATTGATGTGCTAGTTTCCTTTTCAAATACAAAAAAAATGTAAAAATAATAACAAATGTTAAAACCTTAAAATGTGCTCCTCCAAGCCAAGATATAGCATCCATCAGATTAATTTCAGAATGCATTACATTTATCTGCCTGCCATTTAGATGACCATTCTTTTCTTGGAGACTCAAATGAATTTGACTGTAACCCCCAATTTCCCATATGGTGGGAGTTCCATATCTTCCTAGGATTTAGAGGGGCTTACCATTCACCTGTTTACTGTGGCTCGAGCTCCAGCTTCTGAAATAGTTGTTTCTGGAGCAATCACTTTTCTTTCCCATAGCTGTGGAATGAAAATAATAATAATAATAATAATAATAACAAGCTCAAGTAAATTGTGACTTAAATAGCATTGTGCTCTTTCTTTATGTGAACACTGGGCAGAAAACAACCCTAATGAAATCTCTTTCCTAGAGGTTACTTCCTAAGACTAGCTTTAATTTGTAATGAAATAAAGTGTATTAAGCACTCACTTCTTACTTTCTTCATATGACTGGAGGTCATTCTGTTCATGTAAGAGATTGGGGTGTACAGTTAAATCACTTGAATCTCCAGGAACACAGTAATCTCAGATCCTATGAAGAGAATGAATACCAGATACAGAAAAGACATCAGAAGTTTGCTTTTTTAATATCTTTAAAATAATTTACTCTTAGTTGACAAATAAAAATTGCATATACTATATGTTTTAGGGGTATGTTGTGGAATAATTAAATCATTCTAATTAACAGACCTATTATCTCACTCACTTATCTTTTTGCTAGAGAAAACAATTAAATTCTACTATTTTAGCAATTTTGAAATACACACTATATTATTTATTGTAGTCAGCAGTCTGTGAAATAGACCACTAAAATTTTATTCCTCCTCTCTAATTAAAATATCATACTCTTTGATCTACATGTTCCCTTTTTTCATTCACACATTCCTCTAGTCTCTAATAAATAGTAGAGTCATGATTGTACTATTTACTTCTGGATTTGACCTTTTTAGATTCTATGTGTAAGCAGGATTATGTGCTATTTTTCTTTCAATACCTGTCTCACTTCATTTAGCATAAGGTCTTCCAGGTTCATTCATGGTTTTGCTAATGACCAAAAGGATAGTATCTTCACAGTGGCTAAGATATGGAGACAACTAGGTGGCCATCTTCAAAAGAATGAATAAAGAAAATGTGGCTTATGTACACAATGGAGTATTTGTCAGCCTTAAACATCTTTATGTCACAGCTGGAGCACAGTGGATCAGAGTGGACTTTGTTTTGCCTAAGTCTGATGACCAGTTAGTTGGCATATATGACTGTTATTCCTGGCCTCCATCTTGCTACTCCTGTCTATACCTCTGTCTTCCTCTGTCCATGGCATTTACCTTTCCCAGGTCTCCTCTAGAAGAGAATTAGAGTTTCTGGCATTTCCAAGTTTATCTAGCAGAACGAGATTGAAGAAGAAAAGAGGCCACAATTCTAGAAAATTATTTTGCCTTAAAGGAAAATCTAAGAGCCTGTAATATCTTCAAGCTACTTTATAGAATGTCTCCCTCCTTCTGCTATTTCCCAATCACAAGTAGCCTCTCCAACTGTCACATTTTAGGTTCTGTAGCATGACAAATTATAAAGAGGTGGAGATTATAATGAATCTGGCCACAAATGACCTATGTTAGAAAATAGGAATGAGAAGCTCAGTATTCTCATGGTGACATCGAATTCTTATAAAATATTTGCTCAATTACAGAAGAAAATTACAAGGGAAAGAAGGGATGAGGGTGTTATTACTCAGGTACAAAACAACAACAATAAAAAGCCTGTCACTGCCATGAAGTCAACGAAGCTAAACCCCAGAAAGCACTTTATTGCTAACTTCCAAGCCTGTAAATATGCGTCTAAATACAAGGACCGAAAATTTGGATGAAATGAGTTTCTGACTCATTCACCAAAGGGAGATTCAGAACAATTTGTAGTAATCTATTCTCATTCCCTGAACATTTTTGACTGTACAGCTGCTTCTTTTAAACCTTGAAAGGTAATAAACAGCTATATCTTATTGTCACAAGAGAAAAGTAAGAGTGTGCATTATATAAAAGACCAAGACAAAATTGTGACTCTTAAAAACAATCCCCTAGGCTAGAGGAATGGACTTATAGAAATGTAGAGTGAATACATATTCAAGACTTCTCTGTCTTAAATAGTATCTTAAATTTAAAAACACAAGCAAAACCCACAAAATCCAATTTAGCTTCTAAGAAAATATAGATGGAAGAGAGGAGATAATGAGATCATAAAATAATAGAAGAATGGCTAAATATCTTTTCCATATGATTTTTAAATTGCTTGGGGAATTCATTTAATTTGAGCTAGTATATATCTACTCCTTGATGAAAATTGCCCAGTGATATATTTTTTTTTCCACATTGCCCTAGAGATTGTGCACTCAGGATATTGACAGGTAACAAGGGGTATGATGCTTTTTGATTTCTAGGCTGATTAAACTACATTTTGCCCCTATAACATTGAACCATAAAGTTGAATTGGATTTTCCAGTATTCAAAAGTGCCATACTTTGTCTTTGAACATTCATAGAGGGTAATGGGGGTGGTGTACACCTAAATAAGTCCATAAGCAAACCCCATGAATATTGATTAAAAAACCAAGAAGTTTTCTTATGGTGGAATATAAAGAATAATTAACTCCAGTTAGAAGTGGTAGCTTCTTCTAAACAATATAACATAGTTCTTTAGATTACTATTATTATTAGATTAGTAAAAAGAAAAATATTGTGATATATACTGAAATTTTGGGTACTTCCAGCTAGGACTTGTTAAAGGGTGAAGATTCTGAGTTTTCAAGTTCCAGTGTCATGAACCCTCTGTAGGTAAATCTTCTGGAATTTTCTTTCCTGCAAGAAGATGTAATGCACTATCATAAGAAAGACCTGTGCCTTGGTATCAATGGCACAGGTAGATAATGATTTGGAATGGCTTTGCGACACTCATTCTATGTATGATCTTGACCAAGTTACTTAATCTGAAGTCTGCTTTTTCTTTGTGAAGTGAAGGAAATGATATTTTTCTCATAAAGCATATGAAGATTCTTGGTTTATTCAGACACATACAGATTACCTTTTCGAATAACAAAGAACAATATATTACTCTTGAAAGATTCAATAATTTGTTTCAATTCATATTTTAGGAGATGGCAACTATATTGATCAGTTGTGTTGCAGTAAAAACATAAATTCCAAATTTCAGTAGATTAGGACCATAAACATTTATTCTTGCTCCTGTTCCATGTCAATACCTTGAGTCAGATGGAGTAGCATCTAAGTGGGAAAAACTTTATCCATGGCAGAGAGGGAAAGGGCGAAGGGAGAGACTTGGAGGAAACAATGATGTCTTGCTAATCTTTAGCAAGACACTCCATTCATTTCATTGGCCCAAGTAAGTCACATGACTAAGCCCATCATTGACAGGGAAGTGTAGAAGCACCAGCAAAGTCACTGCAAATGTCATGTCAGTGAATGAGTACACTTCATTCTCTTAAAGGAAAGGGGAGTGAATAGTTGGGAACAATAACACAATCTACCATAATAACTATTGCTATTATCAGAGAGGCTGCCTTGGATGGTGGGAAAGAGCATGGACTCAGCCAGGTCTGCACCCTATCTCCAGTGTTATCTGTAGTAAGAACTTGAGCAAGTTACCTCACCTTTTGAAGTCTGGTTTGCTAATCTGGAAAATTGGATAATAACAGTGCTATCAAATTTCAACAGCTTTTAGAAGACGCCTTCCTTTTTTTTCCAGATTTTTTTCTTATTTTTAAAGACTCAAATTGAGAAAGCACTTGGGTTCTGTGATGAGTGTTAGTCCTTCTCTCCACCTTGGGCTTGTTTCTTCAACCTAGGGTGGAACTTGAGTACTGTGTCCTTCTACTATCTTAATACTCTATTTTGAGGAATAAACAAATGGACAATTTCTCAAACAGCACTGCAGTAGTGATATTGCAAATGGCCTCACAACCATAATGAAGGAGGTTTTTCAATGTGAATTGTGAATGGCTTATTTCTATCTATATCACAGATTATTCTGGAAAATTTAGCATTAATTTCCTTTGAGTAGCACCTCTGAAATTAACTAGGTGAGGAGAAATATCTTAAAACAAGACACACTTTCAAATAAAGATTTAAACTGAAAGAATGATATTGTTTCCTTTCTTAAGGACAGCAACCTAGTGGAAAACTAGCTCAATTCCCACGACCACTCATTTCAAATGCTGTGAGTATTGCCAGTTAAAAAAAAGCTAGTTACAGAGTCCCTTTGTTCAAACATTTTTGCTTTGTTTTCATTCTCACAAAACATATCTGTTGTAAATTTTCACCCTCTCTTCTACTCATTAGACATATTATGAAACATGTTTTATTCTTCTGGTGGTACATCATTCAGGTATCTGGAGAGTAATTCATAAATTTCCTGAAAAGGTAGCCTTGGCAACAAGTTTGAATCAGATCCACATACCTGTTTTCTCTGGGCCTCTCCACCAAAATGAAATAGAGCTGTGAGCTCCTACTGCATTGAGGCAGGGAGGTGTCAATGGGCAAGTGACTTCAACCATGAAGGGTAAGTGACTGGTATCTATGAGTTGGGTGCAGATGAATGGCCCAGGAAGAGAAATAGAAAAGAAACCAACTCTATATTCATTTCTCAATATTGGTTTTTTTACCTTCACATACCTGAACTCACAAGAAAGGGAAGGTAAAATGTTCAATGGTGTTTGAGTTTTAATTATTATACTGGACTAGAAACATATATGTGAACTGAAATTATTTGGAGGGACTAAAATAACCAGTCAGTTTTTTACTTTAGAGGAAATTTCTCAAACCAACATGAGAGTTTACCCAAATGGTCAGATAAGTACCACTTCCTGTAGCTGATATGCAAGGCCTGAAGCCATGTAATAAATGATGTTTTGTTTTTTATTCAGGCATGTGGAGGGATGACTAACCGTTCACAATTTCTATTCCACTTTTTTTTTATTAGTAATAGTCTCTCTAATTTTTAGCTAGGCATATGAATTTCCATTATTGACTACATTCCCCAACCTTCTGTCCCCCTCACATCCTGATCACAAATTAATATGTTGAAACCTAATCACCAATGTGACCATATTAGGTAGGGTTTTGGGGAGGTGATTAGGCCATGATGGTGGAACCCTTATGAATGGAATTTGTGCCCTTATACAGAGGCTGTGGAGACTGGCTTTGTCTCCTGCCCTTTGAAGACAACAAAAAGACCCCTCTATGAACAGGAAGTTGGTCTTCACTAATGTCTGTTGACCCCTTGATCTTGGACTTCCCAATCTCCAGAACTGTGAGAAATAGATCCGTTTGGCTTATAGTGTTTTATTATAGCAGTCAGAACTGACTCAAGATACCTTCCTTAAAGTTAAGCATGGCCACATGACTAAGTTTGGGCCAGTGAGATGTGGGTAAAAGGGCTATATCCAACTTCTAGGTTACCTTCTTAAAAATGTGCTGCTTTATCAGGTTGTTCTTTTCCTTGTGGATAGGAAATGGTAATAATGGTGCCACTTGACCACAAGTCAAGGATATCAGAGCTAAACCCCTGGCTTTAGACCGTTTGGTTCTTGGATGGTATACAAGAAAAAATGAACTATAACTATCTAGAACACTGTATGTTTTGGTATCTTCATTATAAAATTAACTTATATCTACTTAACACAGAAATAAATATCTGAAAATATGCTGCCTCTGTCACAAAAATCTAAGGTATGTATTGATAGGTAGAAGACAACTCAGAAATATATTAAGGCTAGGAAGCTGGACTGCTCATGACCATTTTGTAATGCCTTGGCAATATAATTGGTAAAACTGTCACCTGTAATGACCTGAAGTGCAGACCACTTTACTTTAGAGAAGTGGTTAGAAAAAGGTAGGCTATCATGAATGTTGACTGCTTCTTGCTGCATTAACAAGATTTCAGAAGAAAGAAATGAACTTGAACAAAAATGAGCCAATTTTAAGCAGAGAGGGAAGAAAGTGGAACTGTACTAGTGGAGGCTCTCTCTGCCTTTGATCTATAGTATAAATTGAAGGTCTAAAGATCTGGGGCCTGCAAGGTTGGAAAAGCCAACTCTCTAACTCTCTCTACCCGAAACAGCGGGAGAGAAGACTCATTCACAGCTGTACTCAGAGGTGTGCCATTAAGACTGCTCAGCTAGTGAGATGTAGCCCACAGACATTAATTACATGAAAGTAATGACATCTGACTCAGCCTTAAGGCAGCTTTTGTTGAAATAAGAGAATGGGCTGCCCAGGAAGCCGTATAGAAACCTGTAAAGAAGAGGAGAGCAAGCATGCTTAGGAAGTACGGTGTTCAGGAGAGTTCTTGGGCATGGTTGCTTTAGTGTAGAACCAGTGATACTAGTAAATGTATAATGACCATGTTTTTTTTTTTTTTAATTGTTGTTGTTTAAAAATGTTCTGATTTTTAATGTTTGTCTTTCATGGTGTAAATACTCCCACATGGCCTGTTTCATGCTATCAACATGATACCACTGATCGTATGGAGTTGGGAGGGAACACACACTCCAGGTTCTTGCAAGCTGGTGCATGACAAACCCAAGACACCATTGCATGGAACCAACTGGAAGAAAATAGATAAGCCATTAAGTTTTGAAAGTAATTATATTTCCCAAGAAACTGTCAGTCTAGATCGCAAAGGCCTGTGAATTTTCTCACCCCTGAGGAATCCATCAGGTTTTCAAACATGCAAAAGAGCAAGAAATGAGTTGCCCAAAGAGAGTGCTCTCTAGAACTTCCTCACAAGGGCAGGGGTCCTTAAAATTACCACTTAGCAGGATATCATCATTGCTATGAGCCAGTGATGACACAGTATTCCTTATTCTTTTCTAAGTGGAAATTTTTCTTGTGGACGGACCGTTTCTGTTCTACCACTTTCTTTTTGATGTGAGGGTAGGTGGCTGGAAAGGGAGAAAGTTCAAGTCACCTGCCTGTGAGTTAGGAACCAACCTCAGATCGTATAGTCTACTGTGCATCATTTGTAGATCCCAGATATTGGGCTGGATGCAATAACGGAATGGAATATGTGTTTATCTTTCTAGAGGAAGGGTAAGGGGTCCTGTGAATTGGAAGAAGGAAGGATACTTGGGTGGCAATGTAGAATATGATAGGAATCAATGATTATTACTCAGCAACCATTCTTCCTATCTTCCTTTTAGCCATAGAACCCCCGAGTTAAAGACATTTCTCAGTCTCCCCTCCAGCTGATGTAGCTTTTGGACTGCTTAGAGCAGCAGTTTTGAGTGGAGTAGAAAAGATATGTATAACTTTGTGTCAGCTTCTTGTTGGATAAGCAATCGGCCAGGTTCTGAGAATGTGCATGGCAAAATTCCTGCAAACAATCTTGGACCTCTTGGGGGAACTCTTCGCAAGCTTTTTTGATGTAAAGCTGAGAAATGACCATCCTGAAGGGGATTCATAGTCCTCTTCTAAATCAATCAAAGGATTCCTCCAGAATCTTGCCTTATGTGCTTCTTTCTTATGTTGAGCCCCTTTATTTTTTAACTCACTGAATTTGATTTTTAGTACTGTTACTCCCTTTTGCCTGGAAGGAAATGCTTAGTTTTTTCAACTCTGATAGTTGTAGTTCTGATTTTTTTTTAAAGATAAGTTATTTCCCATGAATATTCCATTTTTTTTTTCCTGGGAAATAGCTATTGGAAAGCATGGTGAAGGTGGCCAAGCTCTTCTATCCATTTCCCTCTAGGTGGTCCTGAAAGAGAAAAAAATCCTCATTTAAACGGCCATATTTTGGTTACTTATTAAACAAGCTTAGCCTTTACTCTAACAAGTACTCAACATGAAAGTCCTGGTTTTCAACATACTAGTTATACATGTAAAGCCTTAGCACAGGGTCTCTCTTGCGTGTGTATGACCCCAGTCATTGTTTGCTATTATTATGAACAATAAGTATGTTTGCTGACTGAATAATCGAAGAATAGGTATGTAAGGCCCTATGTTACTATTTAAAGGATTTGTGGCCAAATGGAAGTGGGAATTTTTGAATACTATTTTCATCATTTAATAGAAGTAGGAGAAATGAATAAAAAACATGACATGCTAACAATGTATATTTTTGGCATGCAACTATGCTTTGTGCTGTTTAAAAATGTAGTAAGAACTATGATGTCATCTTAGCAGACTCTGAATATAAATGCAATGATAAAAGGATTTCAAACTAAGGATAAAAATGGAGTAAGTCTGGCAGGTGGTAACTTTTTCTTTCTTTCTTTTCTCCCTTGCTTTCTCTTCTTTTTTATGTGTGCAGGAGCTTAAGTAAAATATCTCACAAAATGTTATGAAAGAAAGCCACATTCCATATATCCAGAATAAATATGTTCAAGTGTTCAGGTACGTGCTGTTACTGTCCCTTGGGGTTATTCTGCATAAAGAGTTATTCCTGATTTTCTGGAAGTTTCTGAGACTAGTCTCAGAAACAAAGAAAATACCGAGGTGTGGCGTGGAAGAGGGAGGGAGACTGAATATCTTGGGGTTGGGGAATCTGGGTAGGATGCCTTTCCCCTCCCTGTCACTAGCATTATGCTAAGGTCAGACAGGACAGGTCTGTTGTTCTGTGATGAATCTTTAATGCATCTTTGGATCCTGGTGGCCTCAGGCCCATTCCTGAAAGACATTTGTCAAAAATCTTGATAGTTTTCTGTCCAGGTTTCCGTACATTGCACTCATTTGAATGGCTGACAAAAAAAAAATAGCACAGTGTGGGAAGGAGGCTCCGGAGGCACAGAGTAGAGGCTGACCCAAGTGACTTCTTGAAGTCCTCGTGTCCCTGAAGACCTGAGTGTCACCCTCCAGGACCACTGGAGTCGTCGCTTTTCCAAGATGCTCCTATTTGTGAAAACAGGCTTACTGTCTGCCTTGGACATTTTTTAAAAAACATCTTTTTTTTTTTTTAATGTGATGCTGAGAATCGAACCCAGCTCCTCACATGTGTGAGGCAGGTACTCTACCACTGAGTTACACCCCAGCCCTGCCTTGGACATTTTTGTCTGGTGAATGAATTTCTTGATCTGTTTCAATGAAAAAAAGAGTTCTCTGGTAGCAGAGGCAAGATTAAAGACTTTGATGAGGTAAAGATAGTTGTTTCCAAGGGGACAGAAGCTTAGAGAAAGGAAGAGAGGAAAGCATAATGTAAGGCTGACTTTTCTAGAAATCTAAATGACCAAGACTCCCAATGATGCAGAACAAAGGAAACTTCTGTGGGCTTGATGTCTTGGTCTTTGCTCCTTCTGAGGCACAAGAAAGTCCATCTAAGTATAGTTAGAGATCCTATGATCTGATAAGTGATATTGACTTTACTTTATCCTAATCCCTTCAGTGTAATTGATCCAACACATCTTTGGTTGCTTTTTTCTTGTTATTTTTTGGTGGTGAAAATAACGCACTTGACTCAGAATGGTCTCCACAGAAGCTGAGCCCTAGATGGGGATTCTTCTTTGGGTGATCTACTGACAATGTCCCTTCAGGAGAAGGGAACTGAGGGTAGCAGGAAAGGAAAGGGGGGAATTTAAGCAAGGGTATAGAGTCTCAACTGGAGACCAGCTTCAGCCTGATCCCATAGGAAGTTAATGATACCCCAGAATTGGCTGTCCCTTGAAGCAAGTAGGCTGGCTTTGGTTTCCTTGTGTTGTTCAGTTGTTGGCTGAGATCAGGGATATGAATGGACTCTGGCAAAAGGACTTCCATTTGGCCAAGGGCAATTCTCCGTGCAAAGGAACAACTGTGGATTATTTATCAGCCAACAGGCACAGCACCTGGAGGATGAGTCTACAACTAGAATATAGAGTAGAAAACTGTAACACAACGGCTCAAGTAAAGAAGGAAGTTGCAACCACAAAGCATCTGCCCATCCAGGGCAACAATTATATCTAGGTGACAATCCTTCTAGATATATCTCTATCTATCCACCCCACAACCTCAACCAATGCACATGTAATATTTCCACTGGACACTACATGATTTTCCTGGGTTATATAATCACAACCTATCATTTCAGATGGTGCCATAGGATTTCACTACTAATTAGTTAATAAATGCTTCAGCTAATGGATGTTTCAATAATGGTTGCTGCACAAATTGCCCTAAACCAAATAGCATAACACACCAACCATTTTGTAGATGCTTACCTATAGTGAGGGTAACAAATTCAGGCAAGGCATAGTGGGATGGCTGTTCTGCTCAATGACATCTTAGCCAGGACTGAGCAAGACTCAAATGGATGGACTAACTGGTTTCACTTCCACGTGCAGCATGTTGGGGTGGAGGTTTGGCTGGAAGGCTGTACCAAGCAGGGATAGTGACTTTGTGGTGGCTGAACTCACTGGACAGCTTAGTACTCCAGAGAGCCAGTTGGAATTCATGTGGCTTTTTTGACCTCCTCAGAACTCACAAAGCATCCTTTCCACAGTGCTCCCTGTGTCCATGCAGTCACATGTAGGTCCTGACTCAAGAGCTGGGGATGTAGATTCCATCTCTTGATGGGAAGCATGTTAAAGAACTTGAAGTGACTGAAAAAGAAATCTCTATAGTAAACATTTGTTTCTATTTGTATTTGTGTGTGTTTAAATGTTTGTTGCTAATAATGCCATTAAAATACATCTTTTGATTATTTTTTTGCATTTTAATTGACATATCCTAATTGTATACATTTATGGGATATAGCATGCTATTTGAATACATGTATACAATGTGAATGATCAGATCAGATCAGGATAATTGGTACGTCCATAACCTCTAACATTTATCATTTCTTTATGCTGGGAATATTCAAAATCCTCTCTGCTAGGTAGTCTGAAATATACAATTAATTGTTGTCAAAGGTAGTCATCTTACTGTACTACAGAATATTAGAAGTTATTTGTCCTAACTGCATCTCTCTACCTGTTAACCATGCTCTCTCCATAAAAAATATGGAATGCTTTGTGAATTTTCATATAATTTTTGCTAGGGGCCACAATGATCTTGTCTGTATCATTACAATTTTAGTATATGTGCTAGCAAAAAAGAACTGACTCTTCTTGTGCAAATAATCTTTTATATGTGGAACATTATCACCCTAGGGAAAGTTCTTTTAAGTGGAATTTTCAGGTAAAAAGGCCTATATATTTTTAAATTTTAATTTATGCTTTCTAGAGAAGTTACATCAATTTATACTTCCATCACATTACAAGAGAGTAACTTTATGTGCTTGTGTGCATGGGTCTTGAATTTGCCATTATCCGAGTTTCAATATATGAGTAAAATAAACTGAGAGTGCCTTCATTTCTTAAATATAATCATAGTCCTCCCTTAAATATCATTATTTTTATATTTGCCTTGATAAATTGGAAGAATCTGCCTTTAAAACCATTTTCACCAAGTACATTTTAGGGGAGTCATTATTTGTTACATTGTGCTGAAGTTATTGCTAGTTAATATTTATAATTTTGATTTTGGTAGTGTGTGCTTCCTCATAGAACTATCCATTATTTTGAGATATTCAATTAAATTAATCTTGGTCAACACAATATAAAATAAGCATTCTCTTATTTTACAAAATTTCCAAGCATCTGTGAGTATAGTTCCTTGCCCAGATTATTTTGTATTATTTTTTACCTTTTACTTTTAATTATATTTTTGGTGATTTTTTTTGGGGGGGGTACCAGGGATTGAACTCAGGGGCACTTGGTCACTAAGCCACATCCTCAGCCCTTTTAAATTTTATTTAGAGATAGGGTCCCACCAAGTTGCTTAGCACCTCACCGTTGCTGAGGCTGGCTTTGAACTCACCATCCTCCTATAAGCCTCCTTAACTTCTGGGATTACAGACATGTGCTACCACACCCAGCTTTTCGATGAATTTTTAAGGCAAAATGGTCAAGCTGTGGACTTTGAAATTTCTTCATTTTGGAATACTTGAGGTATTTTGTAGTTAATATGATATACTTTGGTAACTATTACAAGGTACATGAATAGAATATTTGATCTTCATCTGTAGAATGCAAGGCTCAATATTTTTATTCAAAAGTCACACTGGTATGTTAAATCCTCCCACTACAGTTGTATTTTGTTGTATATTTCTCAGTTTTTTTTCATTGACTTTCATACTTTGTCTCTTATCTCTATAACTTTCCTCAATATGAACCTTATTTAATAATGTGTCTTAAATCCTGATTTTTAAATTTTACTTGCCTTCTTTTGTTTGTACTTCCTAACATATTTTTATCTTTCAGTTTTTTCCTCCATTATTTTTAAAAAACACCTTTTCATTTGGTCCCACATCCTTTTCACTCACTTTCTCCCAAAGGTAACACCTTTCATAACTGTGATACAATATTAAAGCCAGGAAAATTACATTGGTGCAATCTACAGAACTTATACATATTTCACTAGTTTTATATGCACTGTGTGTGTGTGTGTGTGTGTGTGTGTGTGTATGTGTGGTGTGAGTGTATATAGTTCTATACAATTTTATCTTGTGTGTAGATTCATGTAAGCACTATCGCAATCAAGATACAAAAAGTTCTCTCATGCTAATCTTTTATATCCACATCAACCCTCTTCCACTGTCCATAACCACTAGCAGCCACTTATCTGTTACTCATCTCTGCATTTTCTGCTTTCAAGAATGTTATAGAAATGGAATCCTACAGTAGGTGACCTTCTGGGCTTGTCTTTTTCCATCCAGGCTGTTGCAGGCATCATAGGATCACTCTCCTTTATTGTAGTGAAGAGTTCCATGGCTTGGATTCATGGCTGTTGAACCTTTCCTCCCTGAAGGACTTTAGGGTTGCTTCCAGCTTTGGTCTATTATTATTAGTAAGGCTACAATGAACTCCTAAGTCCAGGTTTCTGTGAGCATAAGTTTTCATTTCTCTAGATAAATGTCCAGAAGTACAATCGTTGGGTCATGTGGTATTTGCATGTTATTATTATTATTTTTTTTAAAGAAATAGCTAAACTGCTTCCCGGATGGCAGTTCTAGCTTCCATTCCCACCAGTGATACATGAATAATTCAGCTTTTGGTATTGTCACTAATTTCTACTTTGCTATTCTGATAGGTATGTAGTGAAATCTCATTGTGGTTTCAGTTGGCATGTGAAGTTGAACATCTTTTCATGTGCTTATTTACCCTATGTACATCCGCTCCAGGGAAATATCGGTTCATGTACTTTGCTCACCTATGATTGGTTCACTTGCTTTTAAAAAGAAAACAATGGAGTTTTAAGAGCTCTTAGGTATTCTGGATATAAGGACTTTGCCTGATACATAATTTGCAAATATTTTCTCCAAGCTGGTGCTAATCTTCTCATATCTTTCCTGAGGCTTTTAGGAAGGAATTTTAAATATTGATGTAATCTAGTTTATTGTTTATTTTTTTATGGGAAAAAAAGAGATGGTGTCAAGTTTAAACATCTTTTGCCAAGTCTAAGCAGCACTTTTTAATGATATCTATTCCCTTGGCATTAAAATTTAAAACAAATTCACATGGCAAAATTTGTCGGTCTTTTTGTTTGTGATTTCTCTCTTTGTGTTGCTTGGGAAGGTCTTCTCCACCCCTGAATTATTTTATTTTAGATATAAGTCTCTTTTTTCCCACCAATTATTTTAAAAAATGTATATACATATATACATATATGTATATATATACATATATGTGTATATATATATATATATATATATATATATATATATATATGTTGTAGGTGGACACAATACCTTCATTTAATTAATTAATTTATTTTTATGTGATGCTGAGGATCATACCCAGTGCCTCACACATGCTAGGCAAGCTCTCCACCACTGAGCCACAACCTCAGCCCCCACCAATTAGTTGTTTTTTTTTTTTTTTGAGAGAGAGAGAGAGAGAGAGAGAGAGAGAGAGAGAGAGAGAGAGAGAATTTTTTAATATTTATTTTTCTAGTTTTTGGCAGACACAACATCTTTGTATGTATGAGGATCGAACCCGGGCGAGCGCGCTACCGCTTGAGCCACATCCCCAGCCCCCCAATTAGTTTTTATATTATTGTGTCAGGCAGCTTTTTGTCAGTATGACCAAAATACCTGAAAAGAACAACTTAGAGGAGGGAAAGTTTATTTGTGCTCACAGTTTTAGACATTAAGTCTATGGTCAGTCTACTCCATTGCTTTGGGGTGCGAGGTGAAGTAGAACACAGTGGAAGAGCTTGGATGGATGGAGAGAGAGAGAGAGAGAGAAAGGAACAAGTTGCCAAGGACAAAATATAGACCACAGAGCCATGTCCCTGGTGACCTACTTCCTCCAGCCATGCCCCACCTGACTATAGTTATCACCCACTTAGTGCATTCTAATTATTAATTATCAAATGGATTAATCCACCCGGTAGGTTAAGCCCTCATCATCTAGTCATTTACCTCTGAACATTCCTGCATCGTCTGACATGAGCTTTTTGGGGGGTACATTTCTCATCTAAGCTATAACAATTATAAAGTAACACATGCCCATTTAAATAAGTTATAAATGTGGAAAGGTAAAAGTTTTGAAGAAAAAACTTGCCTTTACTTCTGTAAGTTTTATTCCCTGAGGTAGCCACTGACATTAATTTCTTATATATCTTTCTAGAATTTCTCTTTCATGTAAGGTGTGAACACATAACATACATATGTTTCTTTAAAAAAATCCCAAAGGGGATGTTTGATGTAGCTCTCTTGGTAGAAGCACATAGTGATAATTCTCATTATTTTTAACATTTGCAGGAATAATTTATATGCCCTTTCTTTAAGTTGATTAAAGGAGTTTTATTTGCTATGGTAAATAATACTACAGTAAGTGTTCCTGTGCATCTTATTTTACAGATACTTATGAAGAATGCATTCCTGGACAAGGAATTATTAAATTACAAAATATATTTTTTTTTTACAATTTTTATCGAATTGACAAACCTTTAAAAATGGAGCACCAAAATATACTCTACTAACAATGTACAGCAGTGTCAATTTTCCCATATGCTCACCTACTCAGGTAGTTACCTGAATTTTTATTCTCTGCTATCTGAAAAGTAAGAAATGCTCTCTGGTTTTCCTGAATGCTAAGGATATTTAAGAGATTGTTGGTTTCATGTTTCATCTTTTAAAATGAAAATTCTATGGAATAGGTGATGACTAACATTTCCTAAGATATAAGAAAGGAGATGTCTCCCAAACCAACTGAGGTGAGTCTCAACACCCTGGAGAGCCAGCAACTTCACTCCCCTGTGTTAATGGGAGAGGGGAGAGGAGTCCCTGCAGGGATCCTCCGTAGGAACTGTCCCCCTTACCACAAGTCTGACTGGAACACCTACTAATGGTTGGGTGAGGTGATTCCCTGTGGACAGAGTCTCTTCTTAGTGTACTCATTCATTCCTCTATACTTTGGTTTTTGCTCATTTAATTATTATTTCCCTGTTGTCCTAGTGGCCTGGCCTCAGCACTGGGGCTAGTGTTCACTGGCTCAGGCTGGTGTGGGGGTGGGGAGAGCAGAGTCAAGGTGTCTCACAGCCACGTACCAGGAGCCTCCTGGGCTCCTGAACAGGAAGTCAGGTGAAGAGGTGGACACGCTCCAACTCCATGCTGATGAGCAGGCAGTAGGAGACAGAGAATAGTTCTGCCTATTGGACATGTTGAAAGCTGGATGATAATTTAATTAAAATTCCAGTTAAGAGTTGGATCCACTTAATTTCTATGGATAATCTTCAGTGATAATCAATCACCCAGTCAGAAGACAGAACAAAATTAGCAGCTCATCTTGTATGGTGTTGTGAGCGAATGAATCAGTTATCTCCCATCAAGAAAAGTGGCTGGCAGCTCGGGTGGTGGGGCACACCTGTGATCCTGGCCAACTGGGAGGCTGAGACATGAGGCTTGTAAAATCTGGGCAACTTTGTGAGATTCCCATGTCAAAATACAAAAATAAAAAAGGGATGGGGGTGTAACTCAGAGGTAGAGTGTCCCTGGGTTTGATTCTCAGTATTGGCAAGAAAGAAAGAGGAAAATAGGAAGGAGAGAGGAAGGATGGCAGATATATTCTCAGTCATCTGCAGTCACAGTCCAACACCAGGGAAGTAAGAGTAGGTGCTAGAGGTTTTGTAAATAGATGGTTTGAAATGGATTTTGTTGCCATTTATAATGATGGTCCCATGAATGAGAAAATTCTACTTGAAAAAATTGTTTATAATGGAGAAAAAAGGTAGGTTTGAGGAAAAAACTTTTCTACTTTACGTATCTTTATCCTTGCCTCATCATCTTTCATTTTTTAAAAAAAAGAAATAATAAATGAAAGAATTATATATCACAAAGTCCTTCACAGGCCTATATTATCACTGTTAAATCTTCATATAACAAAACACACCTATAAGTAAAATACACAATATCATACCCAACCAACAATAGGGGAAAACTTAGTTTTTAGGTGCAGCCATATCAATGTTTATAGCAGCTCAACTCACAACAGCTAAACTATGGGAACCAACCTAGGTGCCCTTCAACAGATGAATGGATAAAAAACATTGTGAGAATATTACTCAGCCTTAAAGAAGAATGAAATGATGCCATTTGTTGGTAAATGGATGGAGCTGGAGAATATCATACTAAGCAAAATAAGCCAATCCCCAAAAAACCAAAGGCTGAAGTTTTCTCTGATATATGGATGCTAATTCACAATATGGGGGCAGGGTAGGGAAGAATAGAATTACTTTAAATTAGATAGAGGTGAGTGTGGGAGGTATGAGGGTAGGAAGGATAGTAGAATGAAACAGACATTATTACCTTATATACACATATGACTGGATGACCAATGTGATTCTTCAATCAGAAAAATGAGAAATTATACTCCATTTATTTATGATATATCAAAGTACATAAGTGTATTCTACTGTCATGTATAACTAATTAGAACAAATACAAAATTTCTGAAAATGTCTATAGCCTTTGAGCTAGGTGAAGTTTGCCCATAATACTTTTTTAAAAAAATCATTTTTATTTTTATTTTGAATGTTTGATGGCTCTATCTTTCCTCTGACCCATAAACTATGGTGTACCCACTTGGCAATTTCTTCAGTTGGAGTGGTGCCCCATTCTTTAGGACTTATAAAGGGGGAGGTGTGTCCATGTTGTGACTCTGATAAACTCACCATGCAGTTGTGACAAAGTAGGAATTCAATGGGCAACACATCAGCGGGACATTCTGGAGGCAATGTGGTGACCCAGAAGAGCTTGTGACAGGTGATTAGAAGATTTTTTTTTTTGGCATAAAATATCTGCTGTTCCATGCCTCTTGCTTTGAGAATTTCCTCCAAGTGCTTTACTCTTTGGAAGTGGTCCTTTGGCCCTGTGTACACAGTTACCTTCTGTTGGTCCTTTAATACTTGACTTGAACCACTCCACTTAGAAGCCTCCTAGAATTTTTGCCTTTTACTTCCATTAATTATTATATGATTTCCCTCCCTGCCACCTTAGCATGTCATGCATACTTCCTTCAGAACATTTGTCAAAGAGCATGCCTATAATTTTGTACGTCTAGCACTGAGTACGCTTCGATTAACAGTGGTTATTCATATAATTGTTATTATTGTTCTTGTACTGTAATATTCAATTCCTAATGAAGCATGAAATTTGATAAATATTTACAGGATGACTGGGTAAAGCCAGGCTTGCACTGGAACCTATAATTGTTTTCACTATTTTCTGGACCCAGTGACCAGAGGGTATTTCAACTGGATGACCTCAGTGGGAAGTGATCCTATCTTCTTAATGCCTATAATACTGTCTCCTGTTCATCCAGCTTCTCCTGTTCCCTGATTTGTGCGAATGTCTCCTCTTGTAGATTATGAATTCCTTGAGGACTAGTGCTACTATCCTATGAAACTGTGTGGTTTCTATAGAGCCTACCATAAATATTAAATAAAGTAGATATTCAGAACACGACTTTGAATGCATAAAAATAAATAGGCAGGATCACACTTGCTGATCTAGATCCACAGCATGCTTATGTTGAATTGAGGAGGAGGTAAATAAAAACATTAAGGTAATTCTGAATGTTTTGAAATTCAAACTCCCCAAGAAAAACTTTAAAACCAATGCTGAAGTATTTGCTAAAGAAAAATGACAAATATTGTGGCCATGTTTTTAAGTGTTAGAAATGATGTTAAGACACCTATTCACACATCTACTGCAAGTGCTAATGCTTTAGGTTGGATATTATAATTAAATACATTACACAATAATGGAAAGCATCTTTGAATTTGCAAAGTATGTTTGGATTCCCAGTTCAGTATGAGCTTTAGACCTCAAGAGAATGAACTATCAGAGGCGATCTCCTATTGCTGTGCTCTCTCTGTGGCAGCATCTTCCAGTTGGCAGGGCAAGAATACAGAGCCCACAGATAATGTGGTCTTGCTGAATGAAGGAGTCTGAGCTTACAATTTCAGGGTGCCAAGGTGTTTTGGATTTAGAGAAAAGACAACCAAGAGAGAAAAAAGCCCTTAAAAGTTGTGTAAGTAATCTCCTTAAGCCTTTGGCCTAATTCTAAACTACACAGATAAGACGCAGCTGTGGGAGACTTTGTAGAGAACTGTTGCTGTGAGGCTTGAGAGCAGAGCAAAAATTTTACAGGCTGCACAGTACTGGGAAGAGGGTTTGGGGTTAAGATCCAGACAGAATGGTGCAATCTCAGGAATACCCTAGAATTTCACCTGGAATGACTGGAAGGCCATGTTTTAGGACAATGGTTAATTAATATTATGGGTAAAACTAAGACCTAAGACCCACACTTTGCAAAACTTGACAAGATCAAGGTGATTTGCTTACAACTTAATTATCAGAACAAATTTGACTTTCTTGAGCAGAAGAAAATTCACAGCATAATTTAAAGCATCTGAATCTCTAAAAAAATTGCTGACATACAAATACGTAGAAAAATTAATTATCAAGAGAAAAAGCAAAACCAGACTTATAGATAATCCTGATATTGGGGTTTGCAGGTAAGCAAGTTAAAATAACCATGATTGTTTTGATAAAAATAGAAGACAGACAGTTCATGAAAATATGGATAACATAGACAGAAACTACAAAAAGAATAAAACATTTCAGAACTGTAAAACATAATCTCTAAAACTGAGAAGTCATTAAATGGGTTGGAAAACATACTGGGCACAACAGAAGACAAGATTCCTAGGCTCAAAAATATGTCAACAGAAAATACCTAATTTGAAAAATGAAGTATTAAGGATAATAGTAATAAGAATGAAACATATTTATAAGGAGCACAATCAATAGGATATTATAAAAATGTAATACAAATGACTTTGAATGGGGTAGTTTTCCTAATTTCTCTTTCATTAGATTCATCACTGATGTATAGGAATGCAACTGATTTATGGGTGTTAATTTTATATTCTGCTACTTTGTTGAATTCTTTTATGAGTTCTAGAAGTTTTCTGTTGGGTTTTGGGGTCTATTAAATATAAAATCATGTTTTTGGCAAATAGGGATAGTTTGGGTTCTTCTTTTCCTATTTGTAGCCCTTTAATTTCTTTCTTCTGTCTAATTGCTCTGGCTAGAGTTTCAAGGACTATGTTGAATAGAAGTGGTGAAAGAGGGCATCTTGTTTTGTTCTAGTTTTTAGAGGGAATGCTTTCAATTTTTTTCCATTTAGAATTATGTTGGCCCTGGGTTTAGCATATATAGCTTTTAAAATGTTGAGGTATGTTCCTACTATACCTAGTTTTTCTAGTGTTCTGAACATGAAGGAATGCTATATTTTGTCAAATGCTTTCTTTGCTCTATTGAGATAATCATCTGATTCTTGTCTTTGAGTCTATTGATGTGATGAATTATGTTTATCGATTTCCATGTATTGAACCGACCCTGCATCCCTGGGATGAGCCCCATTTGATTGTGGAGCACTAGCTTTTAAATATGTTTTTGTATGCAATTTGCCAGAATTTTATTGAGAATTTTTACATCTATGTTCATCAGGGATATTGGTCTGAAATTTTCTTTTCTTGATATGTCTTTATCTAGTTTTGATATCAGAGTGATATTAGCTTCATAGAATGAGTTTAAAAATGCTTTCTCCTTTTTTATTTCATGGAATAATTTGAGGAGTATTGGCGTTAATTCTTCTTTGAAAGTCTTGTAGAACTCTGCTGAGAATCCATCTTTGGAAACATGGCCTGACTCCAAATCCCTCTTTCTGGTGCTGTTTCCTATGTTGAGAGTGATTTAAACAGCAATCCAGAGTATTTCAAGATGGAGGCATGTATAAGCACAACCTCACTCTTTGCAATTCAATCTAGCAAGGAAAATATGAATAGTGTTTGTGTCTCCAGGGAGCAGAAGACCAGAATGATACTTGGGTACAGTTTCTGAAACCCTGTTTGCACATTTGAACTGCCAGAGGAAGAAAAGAAAGGGTGTGAAATAGGCTTCGTAACACCCCACCCCATGCTCACCTCCACCTTCAGAAGCATGACCATCCAGAAGCTGATGAGTTACAAAATTAACAACTGAACAGTTTGCCTATTATTTTGGTATTAGTCTTTATGACAGGAGAGCCCAGAGCCCGCTTTAAAATGTTATCTATAATTCATTTCAGATGAACCATAAAATGCAAAACATTAATTTTTACAACAACTTTCATTATTTAAGACATTTCCCTTGTCTTCTATTAAAAATATTTCTTTGTTAGATGTATAGAATGTTCACAGCTGCTAGATTATTTACAAGGGGTTGATGAACAGTTGTAATATTTAGCCATTAGAAAATTAAAGCAGTTTTTAAAAAGTAACTTATTTCTGAGATGCTATGATGAAGACCAGAACAGGTGAGTAAAATTTAGTTACTAGAACCTAATTGCCAGGTAAAATTGATCTAAAAATAGGCCCTTGGAATTTTATTTTGTCAGCGTACATAACAAAATAACCTAGACAATATTTTCAAAATGAGGAACATTTATTAGAGAAATTTCTTTGGGTTAAGGGAAAAAGCAGAAATATGATTATATGAGATCAAGACTAGTGAAGTTATTAAGGTTACTTTGCTTCATTGAATTAGTGAATGTAGAAGTGGCTGCTGAGAGCCATGTACGGTGCAGGATACTGGGGAGAAGGATGGAAATACAGGGTCTCTACTTCTAAGTGGTTCCAGTATAAAGGTGGAACAGGCACCTGGAAAAGCAGTTGCCATTGTCATTTGGCTATTACTGCAAAGCAGCTATGCAGAATGCAATGGGGGTTTTTTATTGGTGGAACTGGAGAACGCTTGCTAGAATTGGAAGTGTTTGAGCTAAGCAGAGGTTTCAAAGTGACAGATGCTAATTTGGTTTGACTCAACATGTACACAAAAAAAACCCCGAAGGTCAAGCTCATCAAGGTGATGTAGTAGCTGATGTTTTGATATGCCTAAGCATATACTAATGACACAGATTATTAAAAAAAGAAAGCGACACAGACATAGTCAAAACATGGCAAACAACTTCAAGGTCTTAAACATGGCCAACATCTTTCAGAACCAGAAATGGAACAGAAATGTGGTAAGGCATGAGTGAGGATGGGCGCTGCTCTCAGCTGGCAGTAATGGTCAGAACCAGGATTGTCCCTGAGACTTCTGGTACCTACTTGAGGCAGATAGAAGTCCCTCCTGCACCATGAAAAGACAAGGTTAAAAAAAAAAAAAAACAATGCTGTAGATTACTGTGTGGGTCAGGGAACCTAGAAAAAGCCTTGTGAAGGGTGCAGAATGAAACCATCCTACTGGCTTGTTAACTACTCATGCTCTCAATTTCATCTTAGGGATATGCCTTGTAGCAAGTCGAATGATGTTCATCTAAAGTTATGGTAACACAGGACCACAGAATGTGACATCTTGCAGATGGAATTAGTTAAGGATCTTGAGACGACATTGTTCTGGATCGAGAGTGGATCCAAGCCCAAAGACATCAAGCAAGGCAGAATATAGAAAGGCAAAGAAACAAAATCATTGAGTAGCTGCAATCAAGTAGCACCTGAAGCCTGCCTCTCTGTCTAATTTTTAGTCATATGAGCTAACAAATTTATATGCTAATTGGTAGAATTTTTATCTTGACTAACTACACCTTATTAAAAAAGGAGAAGGCATGGAGGCACAAGAAGGAGAAGAGCTGGGGAAGACAGAGGCAGACACTGGACAGCTGCAAGCTGAGGACAGCCAAAGTACACTGGGAGACACTAGACAGGCCAGGAAGAGGAGGGAAGTGGTCCTTACTAAAGCCCTCAGAGATGAGAATGGGCGGGTAGCCTTGGGGGAAGCTAGCACAAATTACTGCAATCAGTGGTCTGACCATTGGCTATGTACAGAGTTTGGTAGTGGGGATTGAACTCAGGGGCACTCAACCACTGAGCCACATCCCCAGCTCTATTTTGTATTTTATTTAGAGACAGGGCCTCGCTGAATTGCTTAGCACCTTGCCATTGCTGAGGTTGGCTTTGAACTTGCAATCCTCCTGTCTCAGCCTCGAAAGCTACTGAGATTACAGGCATGTGCCACTGCACCTGGCAAATTCAATCTTATCTAAAGATACTTGTCTAGTCCACCCTGGCTATGATCCCTTTCCCTTCATGGGCCAGGTCAGGCTTATAGAAATTCTGCCCAGTTTAATGAGTTAATCCAGGCATTACTTTGCAAACTCAGAAGAGCTATAGAAGTGTGTAAACTGTAAACTTAAAATGAAGAGCAAGAATTTTATCTCATCTAGTGTTCTCATTAAATCTCATCTAGATTTATGCCTGGATCTAGACATTTATTGACTTGAAAAATGAAAATAATTATAACTATAGTAGAATTATAATCTAAATTCCTTGGCTGTATCTCATGACAATGTTAACACTAGACAATGTAGAAAATGGAATTAGAAATTTCCATCCTTCTTTAGAAGGCAAAATAGACTAGTGATTACTATTAAAATCTGAAATTGGCTGGATGTGAATTGTCCTAAGTGGTTTTAAAAGGGCTTTGGAGTCAGACGGTCTGGGCTCCAGTTTTAACTCCCTAACACTTTGACTGTGAACTTGGGTAACTTGCTTGAGATTTCTAGGTTCCATTTGTGACTAAAGCAGATATCAAGCAAGGCAGAATATAGAAAGGCAAAGAAACAAAATCATTGAGTAGCTGCAATCAAGTAGCACCTGAAGTCTGCCTCTCTGTCTAATTTTTAGTCATATGAGCTAACATTTATTTTTATGCTAATTGGTAGAATTTTTATCTTGACTACACCAGAAGCATCCTGATACAAATATTATTACTGCAATATGTCAAATATTTGACTCATTCTAATGATGGCAATTTGGGGCAAATATTCAGGTGACTAGATTAATTTTTTCTTTTTCATGTTAACACTTAAATTTTGAAATTGAGCTAAGGTTGTATTTCTAAAATAATAAAATTGAGCTTTAGTCAAATTTCTTGGGAGACTGATAAAGAATAATATCAAACTGTAAAATCAGATTCCTACAGAAAAACTTCATTGCCATAGAAATAATAATAATATGTTAGCTGTTATTATTAGTGATCCACCATGTCCCAAGGACTCTGGTAAGCGATTCATTTACATTTTCTTTAGTTTCTTATTAGAATTATTAAATATGAAGAAGCAGAGCATTGGAGTACTTTTAGGGTCCAATATTTAAAACCATGCCCGAGCATAAGCTGAGCTTTCAGTGACTAGCTTTTGCATATTATATAATTGCACAAGTACTACGAAAATCAAGCTCAGATCCTTGTTTGCTTTTCCTGTCACAAAGACAGAGGTCTTTGTTCCTGTCACTGTGCCACATTGCTTCCATGCACCAAAAGTCCCATCCAATTATTACTAGAAGTTTGTCCTCTGGTCTAATATAGTGGATTGGTATCCAAGACAAATAGCTGATGCTTGAGAAAGTTCAGCCTCATCAGCGTCAATTTTTAATTTGATCACATTTACCATTTTTTTCTCCCAGAAACTAGACTTCTTAGAACATTGCCAAGGGCAAGAGAGATAAGAGATAAAAACTCCCATTTGCTAAGCCCAAGTAGTTTCTGGCCCTCAATGGAATTCATTCTGTTACAAATTACATGTTTCAAGTTGACATCCAAACCCTGCCTCGAGGACTTAAAAAAGAGCTGAAATATTCCATAAAAGTTTTGGAATTCTTGCCCAACACTACTGCTTATAAATATATAATTCTTCTTTTGATTTGTCTTAAAATTTTAAAAAATTCTATCCAGAATAAAACATGTGATTGATGAAATTTTAGCGTGCGTTGCTATTGAAAGATGCTGTTTTTATAGCATCCATTAATTGTGAATTGCAATATTTTGAAATATTTTATTATACCCAGCTAATCAATTTGGATTTCATATAGTAAATGATGGTCAAATTGTTTTGCATTTTTGATGAATGCTATTTTTTTCCCCAAGAAGAAACAAAAGAGAAATGGCAGATATCTAATTTTTCGAATTTTATAGCTTTTGGTACTCTGCTACAGTTTTTTTAAAAAACACTATTTTTAATGTTTTTATTAAAACATTATAGTTATATACAATAGGGGGTTCATTCTGACATAGTCATACATGCATGGAATTTGTAGAATGTAACATTCAAGGTCCAGGTTGCCTATTGTACATGTGAAGCTCAGCCCCTCTGAGAACACAGTGGTTAGTTCATATGGTCTTTAAAATTCCCCCCAAAATGTTGTTTAATGCATATGTAATAAGCACCACTACTAATTGAGTCCCTATTAAGTTATATATGAAGTGAGAGAGGTAGAATAATAAATTGGAGTATACATATTTGTTGAAGTTTGGAGATTCATTTACTGAATGTGCTACCCTAGCCCAGTTATTTAACTGCTGTTTCCTCAGTGCTACCATGGAGAATAATAATAGTCACCTGCTTGTGAGGATTAGAAATATCGCATTGCATATAAGGTTCCAGTAAAATACTTTCATTGTTGTTAAAATTTAAAGACAGAGGTCCCTTAGCAAGGTGTGGCAGGGCCAAGACTCGAATTCTGATGTAAAGTCTATCAAGTTGTCCAGGTTTCTGCTGTCTATGCTATAGAACTTGAGCCTGGACTTGCATGGCTTTGTGAAGAAGATGGAATTTGCTCTGTGTCTTAAAGAATAGGTAGGTTTTTAATAACTGAGAGCAATCAGCACTTTA
Source organism: Urocitellus parryii (assembly GCF_045843805.1). Classification (NCBI taxonomy): domain Eukaryota; kingdom Metazoa; phylum Chordata; class Mammalia; order Rodentia; family Sciuridae; genus Urocitellus; species Urocitellus parryii. The sequence continues at coordinate 22,353,241 of NC_135537.1, read as the reverse complement.
TCTTCTGGACTCGTATGAATCAGTAGCATAAGCAATGATGGTAAATGTTTCCCTACTTATTTATTTACAATAAATCATTGGCAGAGTGAAGCAGTGGATTAGCAATATCTGTCATGTGGGCCTGAGGAAAATATTTTGGTATTACTGCTTTTGTTAACGTCCTCTACAACTCTTTTTTTCCTCCCCTTAATTCTTGATTCTTAAAAAGAGTATTTCTATTAAAGCTAGAATTTTGGATGTGGCAAGCAAAAGAAAAAAGAAAACCCTTTGAAACAATATGACTTTACACAAGTGCATTTGAAGACTCAGCAATATCTCTTGCTTTAGGCAGCAGCATGGTGGGCAGTATCAAAAATTAAAATCAACTTTTGGGATCCAAGCTCTAGCAAAACTCAGCAGCATCTCTTTGTCAAAACCCTGTGTATGTGTCCCCGTGTATAGCTGTATCAAGTTCCAGAGGACATTAATGACCACAATAGCCCTTTAAATTGCCCCTTCAATCTGCACATGTTTTCATTTTTGTTTTTCAGGAGATTTCATCCTTAAATTCTTGTTACAGCTGAAGGATGTTATTTAAAATGTCACAGAGGTATTATAGGAAAAAACATAGCTAGACATGGAGCTGGGAGATCTGGATTGGATTGTTTTTGGTTCTCCTCAAAATAGTTCTGTCATAAGATCTGGTCTTTAAAGAAAGTTCTAGGAAATGTATACTAAGCTAAACATATAAACTGTTTCTTAGGAAGGATTCCTCTTGGGATCCTTGACATGAATCACCAAGTGTAAAAGAACTATTGACAACTTCCAAGAACATGTCTCTACCTGTGTGGATGCAATCTAACTTCTTATAGTTAACTAATCATCAACAAATAGCATGATTGGTGTTGTGGTTTGGCTATGAGGTGTCCCTCAAATCCTCTTAATGCAGGAATATTCAGAGGTGAAATGATTGAATTATGAGAGCTATAACCTAATCAGTCCATCCCAGTTTGAGTGAACTAACTGGATGGTAACCAGGCATGGCTGAAGGAGCGGGGTTACTGTCAGCATGCCTGGGAAGGATGCATCTTCCCTGTGGCCACTCACTTCCTCTCTTTCTCGGCTTCCTGGGCCACCATGAGGTGAGCAACTTTCCTCCACCACTGTCCTTCCTTCCACCATAGTATTCTCCCTCCACTTAGGCCCAAGGTGATGGAGTTGGCTGACCATGGACTGAACTCTGTGAACCTCAAAGAAACTTTTCCTCCTCTAAGTTGTTCTTGGAATTATGAGAATGTTATCTTTAAACAGAAACTAAATATTATGCAAATAATGATACTTTCTCTTACAATGAATACGCTGAAGGTTATGAATCGATGCCCTAATTAGAATAAAGGATGTATCAAGTGTTGATTAGTTATTTTTATTTTTCTTTTTGGTATACCTTTTCTTGGGTAAATTATAAAATTGCTCCAAATACTATCTTATACTGCACATTTGACTTCCACAAATTGGTTATAAACAGGAGCATTTTTGCAAAAATAGTTGAAGGTCGATCTCTTTTTCTGAGGATGTTTCTTATCCCCTGACATTGAAGCCATTTTTTCCTCTATACTTATCTTTGAAAAACAGCTTTGATGAGATATAACTAACATAGCCACACAATTTACCCACTTAAAACGTGCAATTCAATTCAATGGCTTTTACTATATTTACAGATTTTTGTAATCATTTCCATAGCCAATTTTATAATTATTTCTCACCCCTAAATAAGTCCTATACTCATTAGCTTTCACTCCCTAATTAATACCCAATCCTTTCCTTCACCCTCTCCCTTAATCCCTGGGCAACCTAATCTCTCTCTTTAGATTGCTAATTTGAACACTGTGCATGATTGGAATCATACACTATGATCTTTTGTGACTGTCTTCTTTTACTCTGCATAGTCCTTTCAGTGTTCATCCATGTTGTAGTATGTGTCAGTACTTCATGACATAGCATATATTGGTACTTCATTTTTATTGCAAAGTAATATTCCATTGTATAAACATGCCACAAGTTCATGTTTTCCTCAGTCAATGGATTTCTTGGTTGCTTGTACCTCTTCACTACTGTGAGTAGTGCTACCATCCATGGACACAAGAAGCGGTGATTTTTTTTTTCAATGACTGCTGCAGTCCTGCTGCAGCAAAATAACCAGGGGGTGACGAACAACTTGTGTACATTGATACAGCAGGAGTGGGAGCCGTTTATTGTAGGACAGGAGGGGTATATATACATTACACACAGCTTATCTTAATTAATATAAACTAGATACAGCAGTCAACCAATAAGGAATCTCCACACTTAATGGCTCGCTGGTGTTACTTCACAAACCACTCCCTCTGGCAAAATGCCAGGTGCCATCTTGACTTGTTTACAGACCCTAACAAATGACTGTCTTAAATTTTCTTAGTTATATACCTGGGGTGTGGAATTGTTAGGTCATATAGTAACTCTGTGTTTAATATTTTGAGGAACTGCCCCACTGTTTTCCAAAGCAGCTAGGCCATTTTACATTCCAACCTGGACTCATTCTCCTTTGAAATAGCTATTTATCATCGTTTCCTCTCTTCACCTGCTAACTTGTTCAACTCTGCCAGATCCTTATTCATGGACAATTTTGCAAAGAACCTAAGCAATTTTCTAATCCAGTTCCATCAACACCAAGAAATTCTGGACCTTATCAGGATGTGCCTCTTCACTTTGAAAGAGAGTCACCTCTAGTGGTAGATGCTGCATCTGGTTTGCATGTTTCTTGAAATAACCCCATGAAGTAAGTATTATTAACTGCAATTTGCAGGCAAGCAAACAGGTTGAGAATAATTAAATTCGTAACTGGTAGGTAGTTGAATCAACAAACTATTGGGAAGAGTAGAATTAATTTTACAGAAAAAGTAATAGGTTTAAGGATAATATTATGCATAGGCACTATAACCTTTGAGCCTTCACTGAAGTTTTTCACTTATTCTTCCTTCAGTATGTCTAAAGGAAAAATATAGAAGTTAGGGTGTTTGTTCTGCAGATAACAGAAAACATGCCCAAATATGGTTAAACCATTGTGGCTGATTTCTCCACATAACATATATATTTTTTTCTTGTGTTTCTTTTATTTATTAGGGAGGAAAGCTTTCTTCCAGAACACTCTTGAAGACTTCCTGTTATGTTATGGTGGCCATGAAAGAGTCACATACCTGTTCCTAATTATGAGAGAAGCTGGGAAAGTGAATGGCAATTTTCACCTCCGCTGGGTGGAGGGCTCTGAGGGCTTGGAAAAGATGTGGAAGAATGGTTGCCAAGGCAACATGAGTCTACCATGTCGGCTGCAGGTAGCAATTAATATCTCCCATTTAAAGACGAGAGCCTGGTAGCTCAGAAATGCTGAGTATCACCACACAGCTAGTTAACGATAAAAGTGGAGATTAGAGTCAGGTAGTCTGAATTCTAAAGTCTATGTGACAGCACACAGCCTCAGAGATGACATGTGTGTTTGAAAAATGTTCCTACAGGTGGGTAATTATCTTACTTCTATTGTTACAAGTAAAAGAGGAATAGAAGGTTAAAACATTTACTTTCTAGAATTGATGTAAGATTATTTTTGCTTATCTGTCAGGAAGCAAGTTTTGGAGGCACTTGTTTTTTTGATGAATTATTTATGTTTTTGGCTTCATAAAACTTAAAATCTCTCTTCTTCTTACCTTGATTATTAAAAAGTAGATTATTTGGGGGGAAATGTAAACAGTGTTACTAACCTTGTGGATTTTTGTTCAGAGCTGGGTCAAGGAAGTGATTTCAGTATCCATTCTGTCAGCCTAAGGAATGCATTTTCTTTTGAATTCAAGTCTCTTTCAATTCCATTCTCCAAATCCATAAACCTGATGTGAGAGTTAAAGAGATAACAATAAAGGATTAACACGTCTTATCTCATTTAACTCTCAAGATGACTATTAGATACCTGTGGATTACTGTTTTATCCTCATGGAAACTAGGCATAGTGAGATTAAATTACTTGTCCAAATCTACATCCTAGTGAATAGTAAAACTGAGACTTATTGTTATCTAATTCTCAAGCCTATATGTCCCTATTTATGTTATGTTCCCTCCATCAGAACACGATTGAGCTCCAAGTCTGACATCCCAAGAGGAGAAAAGGTGGCTAGAACTATGATAATGCATAAATATCTTAGTATAAATTCTTTTAACTTGGATGAACTTTGATCATAATGATACCCATAAGGGTCCTAATACTCTTGGAGAACTAAAGTTGACTCAGAGATATTTCTGCACAACCAAGGAGAACATTTTTGACATCAAACTCTTAAATGTTATTGCTGTTATAGGGACAGTCACTGTGAATAACCTTAGCAGTAAACAATCCCCCCCACCCCGAAAAATACTATTTTATTTGAGAATGAACTGTAGCTTCATGTAGGGACCTGCTCAGGAGAGCACTTTCTTCAGATACCTTTAGGTGACTCCTTCTGTACCTGCCTCCAAAGTCATAGAGAGTACAATTCTGTCTGAGGGCAGGCAGTGGGAAAAAATGGTGATTTAGGCAATAAATGACAAAAAGTCTACTATCTCAGGCATCTGAGTAAAGTTCACAGACATTCCTGGCCTTGTTTACAGAGGGGGTGGCCTTTCTACACTCTGCTCATGGGAACTTTTTCTATTTGTTGGGAAGAAGACGTTTGCCCCAAGTCCTCTGACCCCGCTTTGTGGAGTTCTCTGCTGCCTTCAGTCCTGAAGCCTGGTGCAGTGACATTCATGAGGGAAGGGTTTGTTCTGTGTCTTTGTTCCTGCTTTCTCTTCACCATGATGACATGATGGTTTCCCCTCATGTTGGGTGTGGTTAGAGTAAGGGCTTTAAGTTAGGTAAGCCCACATCTGGAACCACTGTCTGCTTCTTTAGATAATAAGTTGTAAATTTTACCTATTTTTCTAAAATTATTTTCCTTCCCAATAAAAGTACAATAATATAGGGTCACCCGAGGCTCCAATGGGATGTCTGTAAAGTCTCCTGAGAAAAATGGTTCCAGGGCTGGTTTTCTGCCCCATCTTCCTACCCAATAACCTACCTACTCATCAAAATTCCTTCCTTGGAAATTTTCTGATAAACTCAGTCTCACTCATACTGAACTTGCAAGGATGGAAAGGACTTAAAGGGTTTCTGGTCCCTTCGACAACTTTCTCTGACATCAGAAAAAGAATCTCTAGTGGTCAAACCAATGAGGACAAATACTTGGAAGAAATGGGAGACTTTCTAGAATTCCAGAAAACATAATACGGAGGCCAACATTTGCTAGTGAAAATATTGAGAGGGAAGAAAAAGAAAATGACTATTTTCTGAAAAAATTATAGAGGAACCAGATGACCTTGAAATATCCTTCCAGGAGTCAAAGAACAGCATGGCCTTTGCTCCTTATCTTTCTGTGTGAATTCTGTTGCAACTCAGGTTAAGATTAGGAACTGGCCACTTTGTGCCTATGTTACATTCCATGGGAACTGAACTGCCAATGTCTGGGCTTGGCACAAGATCACGAGCCACTCACAACTTTGTAGATTCAAACAGCAATTCTTTATTCCCGAACTCACACCGGCCTCTCACACACGTTCAGGGGAAATCCAAAATCTGCCCACCCAATTCACCTACTTCACGAGGCTTTTTTCCAAATCCCATTTGAATCTCACGAGAACTCAACGGGAACAAGCAGCAGGAACACCCTAATCCCAGCAGCAATAATCTTCAACCTCCAACTTCCTTAAAACCCATATTGTCTTAAACCGGGAACGCCCTAAACTTGTCTTAAACCGGAATGCCTTAAACTCAAGGAGCTGGAAACTTCCTCAAACCTGATCAGCTCTAAACCCGGATCCGCCCTGGTCCTTGAACAAGGTCACCTTACATGCAATGTCAACAGCGAAATTCCAAGGCAAGTCCATTTAACATGGGGTGCGCTGGCAAGGAAATTTCGATGCGTTATACCTACTTGGCAATGGCCCTCAGCACTGAACAAATACGATTTTAAAGTACATGACTCCATAATTGCTCCTCAAGGAAACAGTTTGTATCCAAACAGTTTCCAATGTGCAGGGGAGCTAGGTGTTGTAAAATTGCACAAAGGAGAAGCTTCAAAGTTTAGGTAGTTCATCAAACAGTTTAATTTGCTAGGAAGACAGAAAAGGGTAAAGCAATATGATGAAGGCCTTCTGCTCAGCTTTGTAATAGAGCACATAAAATATTTACCTTGAAAAATTGTTGACTGTGTCCACAATTCACATAAAATTATGTTACCTTTCTGAGGATGTCATGGGACCATTTTTTGTCCCCTGTTTGGAAATTGCTCATTTTCAAAACTTCATGATTCATTTCTCAATATCTCTTTGTAGTTAAACAGGCAAAGTCAACACTCTTGATTTGAAGAGGTAGTTTATAATAAAGGTCAACAGCCCAGGCTTTGAACTTGTCCTCGGTTGGCTCCCTGGAAACAGACTCTAAGATGGGTTTTGTGTACATGAGTTTTTATCAGGGGTACACAGGGCAACAGTGCATGTAAGGAAGCAGGGGAAGTAGAAACTGAAGTGGGGTGCAGTTGAGACAGAAGCTTCAGAAGACCCTGTGAGAAATTCTTTGCAGTTTTCCAAACTAAGGAAAGGAGGTTGGACCTGGATACCTCTTATCAAGGGGCCTAACCTTGGGCAATTCCCTTTGTGGATGGGAATTGTTGGGGAGGATGGTTGCAGATCTGTAGCAGCCTACACTTTGGTCAATTGTCACTAGTACAGGAATCAGGCTGACCTGGGTTAGAGTATGGCAGCCCCCAGGTTGGTAGTTATGGGAATTTGGACAAATCACTTAAATCTCTGAGACTACCTCACAGGATTTTGAAGGCCTTGTGAGTTTTACTGCTTAGTAAAGTGCCTGTATTTAGTTGATGCTACATATACATTATTATGACATCATGCTTTATGAAAATTATTAGTTGATAGTTTTCTCCTGAGCTCTGTATTTATGTAGCTAATGGCCAACTGACTTCTAGGTATGTTTCTTCAAATTCTATTCTCCAGCTCTGACTATCCCATCCCCAGCCTCCATAGCTTGAGAGAATGAAGCTAATTCATATAGAGAAGCTGCCACAAGAATAGGAGTGAGAGGAGAGAGAAAACTTTATTAACTGGAGATCCTGAAGCCAGATTCTCCCCTGGATTTCCAATAAAGGGAACTAATTCTCTTTTTGATTAAACTAGTTTTAATTGGATTTCTGTCACTTGTAATCAAGAGCCATGAACAGTGTTTCATTTTTCAGGTTTTGTCTTCCTTGCCTGAATGAAACCAATCTCTTTTGTCTGCCCTTGTATTGGGAAGTTCTTTGTAAACCAAATAGCTCAATGTTTGAGACCTCCTAAGGTAAACCAGCAGAGGAATATGTCACTTCCAAATTAAATATTTTGACCTTGTTCTACATCCCAAGCCTGTGAAAGAGAGAAGCCTGGGTTGCTGACTGCAGAAGTCCCTCCTTGCCAGGCTCACAGCTTTGTACTCATTGATTCAGTCTTGGGGTGGAGGGTGGACAAGTGCAACTTTTCACTACGCTTGGATGCTGCTGAAAAGATAGCATGCAATTTTATTGGGCAAGGATGACATTGGATCTCTTTGAGAGAAATAAGATGTTCAATCATCAAAAACATCTTAAAGAAGTTTTATGGCATTTTGTTGAATATTAATAAACATCTAATGACAAATGAGTTTTAGTTATTCAATATGACATATACAGGAATACTATCTGATAGATATTTTGGACACTTTGATCTGTGTATACTTATGAACATGTTAAGACTGAATTATTTTGGAAGACTGTGTATAAAGTAGATATCATTAATTCAGAAAAGTTTCCTTGTCATATAGTGGCTATAGTTTGTTTTTTTTGTGACATAACAACCTGTATTGAGTTTTAGTTCCTTGAGGATGGAAATTGTATATACTAAGTTTACTTGGAAGAGCATCCAGGATAATTCCCAGACTCTTTTCTCCTGTGAAGTTTCATATTTGTTGCTTGCACACCAGTTACTCATTTTGTATTTAGCATACGCAGTCTGATATTTTAACTTTTTTAAATTTAAAGGGTATAATCAAAATTAAAGTTAGGCTAAAAATGAGAAAGAGTTCATTGTCTATAAAAGCTCTTTTACTTCTTATTTTTCATTTGCATATTTTTATTCTATATTTCCTACTAATATTGTATGATTTTAAGGATAGCCAGTTGAAAAATTTCACTAATCTTCCCAATTTAAGTTTCCAATTTCAAACTTCAAAATTTAATTTTCCCAATTACCATCCTCACATGCACAAGCACACATTGGATCTTCAAGTTGCATGCAAGCTGTGAAGAAGGTATTTCTTATGACTTCTTGATTTTCTAGTACCAAGCGCAGTGCTATGCACTTTGTAAAACTCCATAAACAGTGTTCTAATTACAGCAGTCATGATGACCATGCATCATCTTGCAGATCTAAGGCAAAGATCTAATCGTTCACCACTGGCATGAATGGCTTGTTCTAATGAGGCTACTCATAATGGAAGAGCAGCAGACCCAGGTGGTTCCTCTGGCTTGCTCTGTGACTGACTTGCTCTGATGTCTCTTAGAAACTCTTGCAATCCATTACCACCTAGGTAGGATAGGTATAGCTTTGAGAAGTCAAATGTGTGAAGAACATTAGCAACGTGGATTTGCATTACTTCAGTCTAAGGACAGAAATGTTGAAAAACTTGGAATGACGGAGGGAGTGGAAGAATGGTCAAAGAGGAACAAGAAAAAAATGTAAGACTGTTTCTTTGCCATTTTGGTATTTATCTCTGTTAAGAATTCTTCTTTCTTAATACAGCTCACATTCTGTGTTTCTATCTCTACTGGATTCCTTGTCATTCCTACACTTGAAATAGTTTTGGAAAACAAAAAAATATTCAGTTACAAAAGTCCAGGAGTCAAATAGTGATTGAGAAAGGCAGGAAGTAATAAATGTATCAAATCACCTAAGCAGCTATTAAAGCAGTGCCTAGTTCTGCTCTAGCATAAATGAAAGAAGAAAATACATATGTGAAGAAGGAAAATAACAAAATAATATGTATCATTTTTATTAATTCAATAAATATTTATCTGTTACTCACAATGCACTGGGCATATTATACTGTACTTCACAGCTTAAAAATTAAATGTATATACATAGAGCTGGAGCCAGACTTTGAAATGAAACTGGAAATGCTCCTTAGGGAAGAATAAATGAGCATAAAAATTGTTGAAGAAAATAAATGGGCATAGAGATGAGGGGACAGGAGCATTTTATTTCAAGTAGATTTTATTCCCATTTCTTAAAGCTTTCTTCCTATTCTATCATCTTTTTTTTTCATTAATGATTTCAGTTTTCTACAGACATGTGAAAAGAACAAATTCTCTCAGGAGGTCCTATGAGAATTAACTCATCATGACCAGTCATCTTTCAATGGCAGTAGATGGAAGCATAAGTTGTTAGCAATTAAATCAGTGATCCCCTTGGGCCTCAATAGCTGCAAGATTTTTAACTTAAGAATATTTTTGAAGAAAGGATGATATGGTCTATCAATGTAGGCTGTGGTTTACTTCCTGGCAACCTGCTGTTATGGTTTAGATCTAAAATGCTCATGTGCTGAAAGCTTGGTCCCCAATGCAGCAATGTTCAGAGGTGGGGCTTTTTGGGAAATGATGGGTCACAAAGGCTCTGACCTTATCAGGGGACTGACACATTGACAGCTGAATTGACTACTGGGTAATGGTGGAAACTGTAGGCAGAGGTGTGGTTGGAAGAAGTAGATTACTGGCAGAAGGGGGATGCCCTGGAAGGTTATTTCTTGTCACTGGCCCCTTGCTCTCTCTTTGTCTCTGCTTCCAGGCTGCTGTGAGCACCAAATTTTTTCTTTACTATGCCTCTGCCATGGTGCTCTGCCCCTTCCCAGTTAATCCCATCAGGGATCAATTCGCAGATTGGGTTAAGCTATAACCCAATTATTTCTCCTCCAAATCGTCTTGCATTACCTCACACAGGAGCTTTTGTGGGACTCCAAATCTAAACCATAACATTCTGCCCCTGGTTCACACTCATCTGACAATACAAAGTACATTTAGTCCATTCCCAAGTGTCCTCATAGTCTCAACAGTTCTGAGATTCCTCAAAACTCAAGTCCAAAGTCTTTTTGAGGCTCAAGGCAATCTTACATTGTAAGCTCCTGTAAATTTAAAAGCAATTTACAAGTGTATTCAATATATAAATGTACAGAATGAACATATCCATTCACAAATATAAGGGCATAGAAAGAAGGGATAGGACCAAAGCAAGATGGAAATCCAGCTGGACAAACAGGTCTTATAGCTCCACTTCTGGCATCGGGGGCACATGGCATCATGATGTTCCGCCCAAAGGGTTTGTGCAGATCTGCCCCTGTGGCCTTATTGGTTGCAGCCCAAGTGTCCTTTCTGTTGGCTTGTCTCTGCCCAATTCCTGCAGCTTTCCTAGGATGATGTCCCATGTTACTGGCATTTCTTAGTCTCCACTGCAGCTTTTGCTTCTTCCTCAAATCTTCACATATTGCCCTCTCAGCAGTTGCCTGCAGGTACTCTGGCCCTGCAGCACTTTTCCTGGCCTCTCTGGCCTTCCTTTGAAATCTCAGTGGAAGCCTCCATGACCCCCAATCCTGCATTCCTTCAGCCTCTGTGTGCCTGGGTGCATCAGCCTCTGTGTGCCTGGGTGGCTGAGCATGTTGAAAAAACTTCCTAGGCCCCCTTGTGCAAGAAAGATTCCCCACTGGTTTCTTCTCAAGAAAACTTTTACTTTCATAAACCTGAGATGGTGTGGCCTTGCTTGCTCCTGAGATGCCCTCAAGCCATCTTTCTTATTGTCTCTGGGAAAAATCTTTAGCATTTCTTTAGTGGAAATAAGGTCTTTAACATCTGCAACTTTCTTAGCCCCAGTTTTGCTCTCACCTTTGAAGTCCAAGTTTTAAAAATCTCTCTGCTTTGCTTTCTGCTCCTAATTATCACAATAAATTTGGCTAAAAGCCACCAGCAATATCCATGCCACCGCCTGAATGCTGTGCTGCCTAGACATTTCTTCTGCCAGATTAAGAAGTTCACCACTTTTAAAATCAGTTTCATAAAAAGTCTTAGGACATGGGCAAAATGCAGACGACTTCTCGGTCAGAACATAACATGAATGGCCTGTACTCCAAATTCCAATAGAGTCTTCCTTTTCTGAACCCTCTTGAGCCCTGTCTTCACTGTCCAAAGTCCTATTGGCATTCTGGTCTTCTGGGCTCCCACCAGAATAGGCCGTTAAGCTCTGCTTACAACAATCTAAAGCATTTCCAGCTTGCACTGCTAAACATCTCAAAATTCCTCCAACCAATTCCAAAATGCTCCAAAAACTTATGGATCACATAGTCAGGTTACTCATAGCAACAACTCCACTTGGTTCCAATTTCTGTTTTAGTCAGCTTTTTTGGTGCTGTGACTAAAAGACCTGACCAGAACAATTGTAGAAGAGGAAAAGTTTATTTGCAGACTCATAGTTTCAGAGGTCTCAGTCCATAGAAGGCTGGCTCCATTCCTTGGGGCTTGAGGTGAGGTAGAACAACATGGCAGAAGAGTGTGGTGGAAGGAAGCAACTGATTTGATGATCAGAAAGGAATGGGGGGGTATGGTGACTCTCTTCTCCAGGTACAAAATATATACCCCATAGCCACACCCCCAATGAACCACTTCCTCCAACCACACCTACCTGACTCCACTTACCACTCAGCTAATTCTGTTAGGGATCAATTTACTGATTAAGTCAAGGCTATATTCCAATCATTTTTCCTTAATTTCTTCTGCCAGATTAAGACGTTCACCACCTGCATTGTCTTACATGTAAGCTTTTAGGGGACACCACATCTAAACCATAATATCAGATATTTGTCACAGTACAAAAAGCTAACATATCCTGGCATGACAGTTGTACATGGGCACATGAAATTTGAATATGCAAGGTATAGTTGGAAAGACTGTCAGACTGTTCCTGGCCAGTCCTTCTTAGCTTTTAGTGTATGAATGAGACTAATGAGTGAGTGAAAAATGAAATCTTTAAACAAGATTAGCCCATCGGCTTTGAGGAGATCTTCCCTGGGTTGCCTGTTGGAGGAGAAAGGCTGATCTGTTCTAGGACCCCCTATGCCTTGATTCTATCTCCTTCCCTGCCATGATTTAGCTGTTTAAACATGACTTAGTCATATCAATATTGTTAGCCTATAATGTAAGAAGATAAGATGGCCTTTTGGGATCCCTTTCAAGAGTTAAAGTAAAATAAGTGTTTCTGAGAGGATGGGTTTCACAACAATAGTACTGTATAGGATTGCCTTTAGACTGACACATGTCTATTCCTGGTGATTGTTCTGTTATAAAAGCAGCCTCCAACTTGGGCTGTTTTCCTTGCTACCTACCCCCTCAATTCCATTGTCCAATTCACTACTATGCCTCATTTCTTCCTATATTATGCTGTTTTCTGCCAATGACCCATCACAAGAAGGCAACAGACGTCATTTTCTAACTCCCTGATTTTCAGCTACACATTTGAATTAAAGGGTGGTTGTGCTCTTTGTTGGTTAGTGCTCATTTTCCTTTTTTCCTCATGGAGGGTGGGTCCAGCATCAGTTACAGCAGTACCTCCAGCTTCCAGTCTAGGACTGGTACATAGGAGATGTGATATGTTGAATATAGGGTTTGAAAACATGGTAAAGTCTCTAAAATGATCCCTCTGAACAGTGTGTTAGAAGAATATACTAGACAGAGAAAAAGCATAAGCAAAGGCACTGAGCAGAAGGGGCATGAGAAATCAAGATTTGTTTGGGGACGTGCAGATAGTTTGTATGGCTGGAATGGTGAGGGTGTGGCAGGGCAGAAGGAAGGAGGTGAGGCCCTAGAGCCAGGTCTATCAGCTATCATTAAAAGACATGTAGCATAAGCAGCACTTCAGATATTATTCTGAAGTCTAAGCTTTCAAACACTTGCAGGGGCTAGGCAGGGGAGAACAGTCATGGCTAGATATAAGATGATAGCAATTGCTTGTCACTTCCATGCAAGGAGACAGTCATGGGAGGAGAGGTATCTGAGGAGAGAGTCAAGCAAACTCAAGGCAATCTTGAAGAAGAACAAAGTTGTGGCTTACACACCATTTATCATGATTTATTGTACAATAATAATAATTAAAACTGTGGGGTACTGGCACATAGATAGCCAAATTAATCAATAGGACAGAATAGAACACAGGAAAAAAAACATATACATAGATACTCAGTTTATTTCAGAGGTGCCACTGTAGGGTAATGAGTGAAATAGACCTTTTTGATGAAGGTATTGCATCAATTAGCCACATAGGAAAAAAAAATCTTGATCTTAGATAAATTATTGCACAAAATGTTTTAGATTTTTGTTGCTGTAACAAAATACAGATAATTAGCTTGTAAGGAGGAAGGACTTAAAAGACTTATTTTGGCTCACAATTTTAGAGGTTTCAGTCCATGTCACCTGGTCTCATGGTTTTGGGACTATGGTGAGGCAAAACATTATGGCAGGGAGCACGAGGTAGAGCAAAGATCTCACCTTGGGACATCGAGGAAGCAAAGAGAGAGAGAGAGAGGAAGTGGCTGGAGTCCCAATATCCCCTACAAAGGTACAACCCCAATAGCATAACTCCCTCCCACTAGGCCTCCCACCTCTCCATAATGCCTGAGGCTGGTAACTGAGCCTTTAAGACATGAGATTTGGGGGGATTCTCCAATGACAGCAGTGTGAAGGTTAGAAAGTTCAGTTTAAGATAATAGATTTGTGACCTTTGGGAGAGGTAAATATTTCTTAAGAAGATCACAAAAGCATTATCCATAAAGGGAAAGATTAATAATTCAACTGTGTTTACATTAGAACCTTCCATTTCCTTGTGTTACCTACGAGGTGATTAGTTAGGGAAGCTATCAGTGGTATTCAAAGGACAGAACAGGAGTAAAAAAGGCTAAAATAAAATAAAACTAATGGCCTTTAATATTCCTCTTGTAAACTAGAGGGCCCTATTGGATGACATGAGAAACCGCAGTGAAGTGATTTCATACGCTGTCACTGAAAACAGAAACATTATCATCCTAGCTAATTTGAAGAATTCTTGGTATTTTCTGGCGACCTTTTCTTTAGCTAGAGACTACCAGTTTGGGTTCAATTGAGGGAATATTTACAACATTTGCCTTTCATTTTCCAGCATCAGGTAAAATGGAAAACCATGACTGAACTTGGAATTACCTAACAACATGATCACAACATACTTACTCATGACCGAAAGTCCAATATTAATGTTTTTTAAATGACCAGTTCTTCTGCTATTGAGTAGATATTATTAACCCTATAAGACTTCTTAGCTATTTTGAAGGGAATGACTTTCATGTAATGTCACTTTCTCCTACACTCTGCAAAAGCAAAAGATGTTTTCTAAATGGCAAACAATTTTAAGGAATAATATTCTAAATATATTTTTCATTCTGACATCTTTCTCTTTCTTTTGAAGTTTTCAGCTAATTCCTTGAACTATTACATACCAAGAGCCTCTGGCTTTGAATATGTTTTGAAATAAGGCCCTGTTGCAAATGCACTTTCATCCACAAAGCCTTCTGTGATCTCTTCTCACCTGAGGTGGGGATAATCTTTTTCTTCCTGGACCATTCTTTGCACTTAACTGCACTTTCCTTGTGGCAATGTCATTGGCCACCTTGTGACATATCTTCATTGTGCATGTGTTATCCCTCTGCTAGACTGCCACCTCCCTGAAACAGGATAAATGAGTGCACGGTTCAATTTCATGACTTCTAGTTTACTCATAAGCATACCTGGAGAGCACCAAGCATTTTGCTGGGACCCCAATGAATATGCAAAACTATGCCTGGGATGGCTTGTTTCAGTGATGCACTTAAACTCAATCACAGGAACACAGGACTTCTATCTTTGTACTGAAGCCCAAAGAAAAATTGTATTCATTTTGAGACTAAACTTAGGCAGAAAAGCAATTTTTCAGAGATCTACAAAGGTATATTGGTGCATATGAAATCAAAACAGTTTAAAAATTAAATTTAGGGCTGACTAAATAGAGAGTTGTAGCTTTTATTAAAGTGTGCTTCACATAATACTAGTTCCATAAGTTGTTAATAGGTTTTGGTCAAGGAAATGAGTCAATTAGACTGTAAGTTTGAAAAATTGTGGGTTAAACAAAATCAGGTATTTTTTTTTTTTTTTGAGTGTAGAACTTCTCAGAATTTTTACACAATATGAGTCTTCTAAAAGAAGATTGTAGTAATCAGCATTTCCAAATTTATTTTTATAATTACAAAACTAGATTTCTCAATGAAATTCTTGAATGATTAATATTACATATTGGAAAATTTATATCCCTTGCACAGCGAAGCATGATATAAAATACATTTTGAGTGAGTAGGTAATGAATGAATGATCTGCTCGTGAGTTAACAGTGCTATTCTCTCTCCAGTGACAGTAGCTGTGCTGTTGTCCCTCCAGCCAGTCAGAGAGGAGCAGCAGAAGCCCACATACCTTCTCGTTTCATTCATGTTCTCTTGCCCCATATTTTTCTTTGACCCAGGGCTGATTCATCATATGAATCCCAGGCAGAAAATCTTGTTGCCTTCTGTAGGAACCTCAGCTCTTGAAATCTCTCACACAGCCTTCCTCATAAGGCTTTATGAGCCATTGGTCGCTGCCTGAACTTCTGGTGGCCCTGCAGCTAGTCCTATTTCAGGCAAAGATGCTACTATGCCAAATGCCTGATGGATGTTCTTCTTGGGAAAAAAAAATGGCATGAATGACCTCAGGATTAAGGTTACACAGATAGCATGAGGCTCTGTGCAGTCTCTGGGCTTTTAGAATCTCCTCCTTTAGGCAAAAGCCATCCAGAATGTTTCCTTTCCTTTTCTGGGTTATGGCACATTTGTTCTTAGCATGGGCTGTACTTAGGAGTTATGATGGCACTGCAGGAGCCGAATGGGGAGAGAACTGCATGTCCCCTTCACAGCACAGAACAAAGTGTTCATTCAGTGAATCTTGTTGATTGCAATCTCCTGGCTGACTTTTGTGGGCTTCAGTTATAATTAACTTCCATATATTTTATTGGGATTAGTGACTTGTCAGCATTTTTTGGAACTTAGTACTAGGCATTGAATGTAATAACACTATTTATCTTCCATGTGGGCACATTTTAGGGTGGTAGATAAAGATAAGTCAAGAGCACCCACACAATTTCATGAAACTTCCATTTGTTTTCTGCTTTTAAAAAGCGTGGGGCAGATTTTTTTTTCTTCTTTCGCTCAGCAGAAATGGCAAAGAGAAATGCTTAATGAAACGCAAGTATGCCCTTAAGAAATTCTTGTGTAAGAGTTTTTAGATCAATGCTCAAAGTAATCCCACGCTCCCAGAAACTGACCTTCCTCTCCCTGTACATGATATCCAATCCCATAGGCAGAACCAGGTTTATTAACTCCTTTCACTTGGCAGTGATTCACTGAAGTACAGAGAGCGAAAACACTGAGATGGAGTAGCACAAGTTTGGTTCTAGGCCCTCCTAAATGTGCAATCTTAAGACAAGTCACTTTATCTCTGATTCTTAGCTCCCTTACCTGCAGGATGAGGGGTGGGAAATGGCTAACACACACACACACACACACACACACACACACACACACACACACTTGCCACCTGCCAGCCCCAAATGCTAGGTGATCTGGATATTCTATCTTGCTTAATCCTCATGGAGTGAATGCAGTGAGGTGTTACCATTTAAGAATGAGAAACCAAAGTCCCATCTACCTTTCCATGTTAGGGTCTGTAAACAAGTCAGGATGGCGCCTGGCATTTTGCCAGAGGGAGTGGTTTGTGAAGTAAAGCCAGCGAGCCATTAAGTGTGGAGATTCCTTATTGGTTGACTGCTGTATCTAGTTTATGTTAATTAAGATAAGCTGTGTGTAATGTATATATACCCCTCCTGTCCTACAATAAACGGCTCCCACTCCTGCTGTATCAATGTACACAAGTTGCTTGTCACCTCCCGGTTATTTTGCTGCAGCTGGACTGTTGCGGCATTTCCATACTATTTTCTATCTTCCATCGAGTGCTCAAAAGGCCACCACAACTTATTTTTCAGTTTCTTTCCACAAATCAAGCTCTTTCTTGCCCCAGGCTTTGTATTTGCAATTCTTTCTGCCTAGAAAATTCATCCTGGAGATGTTTGCTTTGGGAATCTATTCAAATGTCAACCTGTCAGAGAAAGTGTGTGTGTGTGTTTTCTTGTACATATATGAAGAAAAATACATATGATGTGTGTCTATAAACAATAACAAATATCATTAATAGACAAAGGCTATCAAATCTTTCTGTACAGCAATAGTAAAGGATATTGTTAAGGACAAGCTTACTGTAAAAACATCAGGACTAGTTTTTATTTGCTATAGTGACAAATTACTTCCCAGTGAGCAAATAATGTCAGGATTATTTTATTTTATACCAGATAGCCTATTGGAGAAGGAATCAGTACTGCTGGTGATCCCAATGCTTAAATGCATTAATTTAGAGGTACTGCATAGCAAGGCCAAGGAAGGGCAAAGTGATATTTATCACATTTTCCAGATGGGAATGGTACCCCTTGCCCATGGTCCTGAGCTTCCCCTTTTGTACAAGGTGGTTGCATTGGGTCTGCCAGGACTGCTCACACTTTCTCCATTTATTCACAGGTAATGCCATTCCAATGATTCACCTCTCTTAATATCGTGAACTTTCTGTTGGTTAAAGGACAAAGTGTCTACCTTTTAAATTAATTTTAAAAATTATTATCTTAATTGTACATATTTATGGGGTACATTGTAGTAATTCCAGATGTGTACCGGATGTGTAATAGCCAAATCAGGGTAGTTAGCACTGAGATTTCCTTTAACATCTTTGAAAGAATTTTTTTGAATAGCATAATAATCGTTCACATTTATAAGGTGCAGTGTGATATTTTAGTACATGCATATGATATGTAATGATCAGATTAGGGTAATTAATGTTTCTATCTCTTTATCATTACTCTGTTTGATACTCAGATCTTGCAAGTGTCCCAAGAAATGTGGGACTCTAAACTGGTAAACTTTTCACCAACCAGCTGTGGCATTTAAATGCTTTTAATACACAGACTGTTTTAAAAATATATGTATGTATATATTCATTAATGGTAATAAGGATCAAAGCCAGGGCCTTGCTAGGCAAGAACTATACCACTGAGCTATATCTCCAGCCCTTAGCCTTTTTATCTTTCTTTTAAAGGAGAATTACAAATGTGGGTAGAAATTCAATTTCAGCACCGAATCTTCCAGTTTAGAACAATAGAGCAAATCCCCCAAAGGAAAGACAACCACAGGAACTATTTGGTCTAAATAATTTTGACTTGCTTTGAAAACTAAGTGAAAGCTTTTGCATTCAGCAGTCCATAATCCTTGCACCCCCAACATCACCCAGGTGCTGTGGTGTGAATCGATACTTCTACATTTTCTTGGCTCACTGTGATGGCTAATGAAGCAGTTTCTCTCACGTAGAAAACAAATAGCTAATGTAATGGAAAGATAATTATAAACAAGTAAATTATTGGAATTGAACAGAAAACCAATTTTAAAACACAGTTTTAGTTCTGTACAAAGTTTTCTTATTTGTTGGGAGTCATCTAACACTGTGAACAGATTTGAAATAATCAAGTCCAATGTCAGTGTATTTGACATTGAAGAAAAAAATCACTCTTTGAGCAGTCACTTGGAAACCAATTACTAGACCAGACAAAGGGAGGATTTTCCAAATGCAGTGCAGGACATAAAGTATGGAGGTTGCTAATGATGGCTCTTGAACTGGAAAACAGGTGCCTCATTTCTAAATTTGATAAAATTGAACACTCATTTTAAAAAAATTTAATAAGGGCAGGTCTTAGACATTTTCAGAGAACAAGAAGTTCCCTGCAGATTACAGCCCTAAGAATAGCTAGAACAACAGTAGGAGTGAATGAAGAAGTGACCCTGAATCATTCACTTTTTGGTCAGAGGAAATGACACACTAGTAAATTGCTATGACTCTATAGGTTTTCAAATGTTTGGCAAACAAGAGCCATACAATGCCATCTTGGCAGGCACTTCTTGCTTTTGTAAAAACAACAAGACTCTATTCCTAATGAAATAGGAATGTGCAATGTATTTGCTCCGCATGTGCAATGTATTCATGTATTCAGGTATCCAGTGCTCTCTGCTCTTTGTTGTTAACCAGGCATGTCTCCTACTGCTCAATTATGGTTCCCCTGACCTATTTATGTTGCCTCTTGTCTTTCTCTTTATGTCAATTTCATATTATTTCCAATGTTCTTACCAGTTCCCTTTTGAGTGAAGCTAAGGCGCAATCGATATCTGAACTTGATCTCGTTGGTCCATCTTCCTCTGTATCATCCCTTAAGGAATAAACTTCTGCTTGGCAACAGTTGTTAAAGATGACAGATTTTGAGGAAAAATCTTTAAGCTGTGTCAGAATCATCTCCATTTTTCTAAATTTAAATTCTCCTGAGGATGGAGATTGGTTAAGGTAGGTTTAGCTTTGCCTGAGCTATTGAGATGGTCTGGAATGTAAATCTTTGGAAAGTCTGAGGACTTGAATGGCAAACACTGATGTAATATACTTGAAATGCTATGAGCCAATAAGAGACTACCCTTATTAAAAGCCTGAGTTCTGTCTCCTCTTTTCAGGAATATCCCCCAAGAAGTATGGAAGAATATTATTGCAAGGATGTATGTTTATCAACTGAGAACTTCTTAGAAAATTTTCAAGAGAAGTAATCTATTTGAGACTCTATATAGAACCTGAAATCATAGTGTTTTTTTTTCTTTCCAAACTTACTAACAAAGTTCTAAATCGTCCCAGGATTTTGGTAATAAAGATTCTGAGGAGCAACCCAAGTGTTTTGCAAGAGAAAACGGAACTACTATGTGTAGTTTTTCCCAGGGATCAAATCAGTTTGAAACGTAAGCCTCTTATCAAGAATAATATGCTACATTTATAAATGCTTACTACAGGGGCTGGGGATGTGGCTTAAGCGGTAGCACGCTCGCCTGGCATGCGTGCGGCCCGGGTTCGATCCTCAGCACCACATACCAACAAAGATGTTGTGTCCGCCAAGAACTAAAAAATAAATATTAAAAATTCTCTCTCTCTCTCTCTCTCTCTCTCCTCTCACTCTCTCTTTAAAAAAAAAAAATGCTTACTACATACTTGGTCCTATGTTAATAAATGTACAATAATCACATTTTGGTCATGTAATCCTCTCAAAACCCTACAGGAAAATGTTACCAGGCTCATTTTAAAGGTAAGGACATTGTTGCTTATACAGAAACAGTTGTTACCCAGGGCAATTCCATTTCCAAGCTCATATGCTTACACTCTAAGCTGTAGGGTTCTCTAGGATTTTGACAAATGAACTTATAAATTTAAAGAAATGCCATTCTGAGGCCTTAATATCTTTTAAATGATGCTTCCAGAAGTAAATCATACATTCCTGCATATGCTTCATGCCTATGCAAAGCCAGTGTGGGCCACTGATACCCCAAATTACCCTCACTGATGAGGAGCAGATTATTCTCCAAGGAGATGCCACATACCGGCAGGTTTCCTTCATTTCTGGTTGCTAATAAAATAAGCATTTCCTTTTCAGTATCACCACCTCATATTTACCTTTACACTATATATTATTTCTATATATACTTAGATATTTAAGAATTCCATAATTAAGTCCTACTACTGTGCACTCTTAAACTTTGATCATAGCACCCTAAGGTCATCTCGTGGGTGTATTCATATTTATGCTTTGTGATGTAGCTGAAAGTCTCTTTCAAGGTCAGATTTTTTTTTGTTGTTTTATGTTTGATAAACCCCTCTCTCTACTACATGCCATAGCAATTTGTACCCATGCTTCTTAGCACCCATTGCATTCTTTCCTTGATTATTTGCTTACCATCTGTTTTTTCAGCTAGATCTGGAGTTCTCTGATTACTGACATCAGGTTATATAATCAGTGCACACTGCTAAGCACATGGCAGGAAGTTAATATATTTTTGCCAAAAGAATAGCAAGTTTGATAAAAAAATACTTTATGAAGATGGTGAAATTGTAGTTGCTTTAGTTGCTTCTAAAAACCAGTTGACTTATTTGACCTTACACTCTTTCTTACATGTACTAACATATACTAAACACCCAACATATGCATGTGTTTGTCACAGAGCAGCATTATCAGAGTTTCTAAAACTCCAGAGCTCTTTAGAAAGATGTATTCATCTCCTAGATGTTTATGACAGTCTTGCTCTTGTGGGCTTCCTTCAAAAGGGCATCCTGCTATAGTTAACATTGGAGAAGCCCTTTCACCCTGGGTGATATTGGCAGAAAGAGGTCACAGAAAGAGAGGGAGTGGAGCTCCCTGGAGATGTATTAAAATTAAAGGTGGCATGGATCAGCTGCATGAGAAACAATTTGGTACTTTCTCAAAAAGCTAAATATAGAATGATCATGTGACTCAGCATTTCTATTCCTAGGTGTATATCCAAGATAACTGAAAACAGGTACTCAAAAAACCATATGGACAAGCATTGTCAAAATAGCCCAAAGATGGAAATAGCCCAAATTTCCATCAATGACTAAAGCAGAAGTTGTGGTATATTCATGCAATGAACTATTCTTTCCAGCCATGAAAGGGGAGTTAAGTTCTGTTACATTCTAAAACATGGATGAACACCAGAAACATTTTGCCAAGTGAAAGAAATTAGATGCAAAATGTCACATACTCTATGAATTCATTTATAGCCAATATTCAGAATAGGTAACTGTAGAGATAAAAAGATGGTTGGTAGTTGCCAGAGAGTATACAGAGAGTTGGAATGGGGAGCTATAGCTTAATGAGTATGGGTTTTTTTTTTAATGATACTAAAGTGTTTTGGGAATAGATGGAGGTAGTTGTTATACAACATTGTGAATATACTAAATGCAGCCTAATTGTTTGCTTCAAAAAGGTAATTTTATGTTGTATGAATTTTGCATTAATTAAAAGAAATAAAGTGGGGTTGGGGTTAAAACAAAGTAGGAGAGGAGGTCAAAGCTATAGGATGGACTTGATGAGCTAGCACTGGTCTTGAAGATCTAGGAAAGCCAGAAGCAAGGAATCAGGAAAGCCCCAGGCACTGGAATAGGCTGGAAGCCAATTGTACCCTAGAGGCTCTAGAAAGGAAGGCAGCTTTGCAACACCTAGAGTTCAGCCTAGAGAGACCATGTTGGACTTCTGTCCTACAGAAATGTAAGTGAACACATTTGTAATTTTCCAAACTAAAACAAGGTAACAAAATATGCATCAGCCCCATTGCTGAAAAGAACTTCAGAAGTCTTTTAGTGCAATTGTGATTAAAAATAGGGGTGAGGAGGAGGTCATGACTTTTCATGGTCACACAGCTAGTTGTCCTAAATACTCCAGAAACAGTGTTTCCTTCTGGAAGTAAAGACATGAAGGGACAAACATTAAGTGAGGTCATTGTCCTCATTTTATGAAAGAAAGGGTGTATTCAGTGGGATTAAGTAGCTAGACCCACATCTCCACTGTGGATTTTAGTTTTAAAACACTTAAAAGAATCAATATGATGCATGTATGTGAACTATAATTTAAAAATAGCATTGTAGAGGATAGAAGGGTTTATGATAGCAATCATCACTTTCCAATACGCTCCACATCTGGTCCTGCTCCAGAGCATTTTCCATTTCCTTTATAAGCTATTTCTGGCGAAACTTAAATTTTAACAAATACTGTTAATGTAGGTTGATATTTAACAATTGATTATATAGTTCTTTTTAAGATAGGAACTAGTATTTTCCCCAATTTATGGGTGGGGAAACTGAGACATGGAGACAATTGGGTTTGCCTAACATAGCTTACCCAGAAGGTGCTGGAGTTAGATTTGAGCCCAAACTGTCAAGCTTTGGTTTCATCTCCTTGACTGCTATACCAGGCTACTCAGGCATTAATTTTGTTTTATAAGAGAGGATATGAAATCTGTGGGGCTAAATAGTATTCCCAAATTTGCAGCAGAGGTGAGATTTGAGCCTAATTGGCTCTGAGGCCCTAGTGCTTTCTGTTAAATTGTTCTGACTTCAAAAGGAGCTGTCCACTGAATGACTAGAACCCCTCAATGTCTTAATTCTGCTTGGGAAGGGAGAGAGAGGGAGGAGAAGGAAGGAGAGGGGATGGGGAATGAGTGTGTGAGCAGATTGAGAGTAATAACTTACTAGCACATCAAATACGAAAAGTTGTTTTTTTAATGTCAGGAAAACAGGCTTTGTTTGTATAATCTTTATATAACTTTTTTTTGCCATCACAAAAATTAAATTTTCTTTTATTCTTCCTTTTAAAAAAATGGTAGGTTTTTTTGGCAGGCAACAATCTGTTTAGCTGCCCTTTAACTAATATGCTGTGGTTTTCCTGGAAGGCTGATGCACAAAATGTTTCAAGCATTCTTTGTAGCTTTGACTCACAGACCTGAATCCTGGAGCTACAGTTTCCCATCTCCCCATATTAACTTTGCCTCTTTGTGGAAACACTGACTTGAGGTGAAAATTTCCCTTATTGCTAGCCTCCTTGCTATAGATCAAAGACTTTGAGATGTTGTGTCACCCTAGTGATGCTGCAAAATTGTCCATAGGTTGGCGGTAAAATGCAGAGTCAGGGGCAAGTGAGCATGGAACAAAAAGGCCAGCAGGTGTGCCAGCACACCCACATAAGCCCCTTTGCCAGTGACCTTGTGGGTATTTCCACAAAAGTTTGTGGGAAGAAAGTATTCTATTGAGAAAAAACTCCTACCACAGGGGACATAGGAGAACAGGTAGGACTGAAGGAATAGGCCTAAGAAGGGAGTGAAATGAAAACACTACGTGGAAGAATGAGAACATAAGGCATATGCATTTAAAAGTGTCCAAATGGGATTCCTCAGCTGCAGAAAGATTCTAGAAACTGACCACCCATAAAGCTGATGAGGGGAAACTCCATTTTAGCTTGTGCTATTCTGTTGTTGGAGGCAGAACTGTGCTGGTGAGAGTTTGGACGAGAAAGTTAGAAAAGAAAAAGATCAATGGATTAAATAGAATAAAACCAAAGTCTTCCTTTTGGGGAAGTAGCTCCTTAATAATTGAATTCACTGTGGACTCAGGTGAAGTTCCAGAATGCTCAATAGAAATCCAAATTGCATTTTGTCTGGAGCACTGAAGTGACAGCAGAGCTAGACTGCCATCCTGAGGCGGAGAGCTAGGACATCGGGTTGGATTGTCTGTGGAGTTTCTGTAGCCCAATATGGCACCAGATGTGCTATCCGAGTCCCCTTAAGCTGCTTTTGTTTTCTAAACAGTAATTTCATAAATTTGTTTTCTTGAAAACCAACACAGGTACATGATACAACAACGTGGGCGATCCAGAAGAGTTTACATGACAAATCAGGGCTCTGTTTCAGCCCCTTAATTTCCCTTCCCAGAGGAAATCATCGTTTGTAGTTTGTTGTACATCTTCTAAAGGAGATTCTATGCATTTGCTCTAAGTTTTGTGTGTCTGTATTACTCTGTAGCCATGAATGATGTCTCCTGCTCTATGTCTTGATTTCTTTTCAGTGGAGCAGTGGATCTTAGAGATGGTTCCCTTCTTTTTCTTGATTGCATAGTCTTTATTGGATGAACACATTAGAACTCATTTAATCATTCCTATACAAATGCAATTTGCTTTCAGTACTTTGTGATCACAGACGATGCTGCCGTGAGGATCTACGTCCATAGATTGTTGTGCACATGGGCATAGCTGGTAAAGAAAATTCTTAGAAGTGGGAAATGTTAAAAGGCACATGAATTTAAATTTGTAATGGGTGTGGCAAAGTTGTGCTATGGAAAGTGGAGTGAAGTGATTCTCCTGTCTCCCCATGCCTGAGAATGTCCGATGCAACTCTTCCTTTGACAACCTAAGCTACTTTGCCCTAATCAACTGGAATGATTTTTCTGCATTTGTCAACACATTTTTTTTTTTCCTGTGCAGCTGATAAGATAACTTTAAACTACAGGAGGTCTTTGCCTTGGTGGTTTGGAAGGACCTCCAAGGAAGGATTAGAAATCACTCCTCTATTTGAGGACTTCTGTGTGTGATTGTTGAGGGTGAAAGGATGAAGGAAGGGCATCCCAGCTGAAATAGCAGTGGCACATGTACAAGTGCCAAAGCAGGAAAGGGGTGGAGAGTGAAGGAGGAGAGCTCATGGGGGATCTTGCTTCTCACCTGGAGCTCTAAGAATAAAGGAAGATTTATGCTTTTACTATTCAGTCTTGTGCAAATAGGTGTGCCAGACCAACTGCTCGATATTAGGTTAGAAAAAGCAAGATACATTTCTTTTGGCCTTTATTTTACATTCACATCTTTTAAAATTTATTTTAGGACTTATTTTCTGGACAACAGTGCAGTGCTTTGGTATATCTGAAAGAGAGAAATAGTGGGGGAAGGGAGAGAGAGAGATGGAATTTTTGTAGTATGTATTTTTATTTTTGTTTTTCACATGAGATAAAAATACCCTAGTGGGTAAATATTTGTTATCTGCCCCACGACTCTTTACATCTACACATTCTATGAAGCTCAATTTCCATTTGGCTCATCAATCAATTTTGATACCTAAAGCCATATATACCTTAGACAGACTTGTAATAGAATTGTCCTTCCCTTGGACCTCCCAACTGAGCTGTCATCTCCCTGAAGACAAGGGAGGGCATTACTGGGACCTTTGTGACGTTGTCTACCCAACTACACCCTGATGATGGTAATGCTTATATTCCTCAGGGGAGGCTAAAGGACCAAGCCTTTGCTATGCTTTTGCATTTTCTTTGTTTTTATGACCAGTATGTAAACAGTAAGTATTTAGTAAACACACATGGCTTTTTAAGTGTCAGAGATGCAGGGCATGGTCTCCAATGCCATTTTGTTTGAATTTTGAATTTTTCTGACCTCTGGAAATTTCTCTGGACCTTTTTCCACATTGGGGAGAATGCTTCCTTTAGGTATTGATGGTAGTGTGTTTATAATGCCATCTGAAATTCAGGGTTTTACTCTTTTCCCGCATCGAATGCAGCTTGTCTATGCATGCCTGCCCAGGGAGATTATCCATACAGATACAGTGTCCTTTCCAATCACTGTGACATGCGGAGCTTGTGTCTTCAGAGGTCATTTTCCTGAGAGCTGGTGACTAATTCAGAACACAGAGGAGCTCTTAGATATCTTCTTGTACAAGAGAAGGAGGCAATTTGTGACCTAACAAGAGGGTTAACACCAGCTGGTCATAGTTTAGTGAGTTTAATTACTGGAATTTCTATATAATATCACCCCAAATGACATCTGGGTTGGAACTGAACATGAGATTCCTTATGGGTGAGCAAAATACAACAGGCCATGCCAAGCTCTGCTCTGCCTAATCCCTGTGCTGATGCACACGGGCTGCAGTGACATTTCTGGGACTGATTTGTACTTTGCTAAGATGAGCTTTTTATTAAAATTGCAAGATAAAATTGGCATTAGCTACTTTTAACAAGGAAGCAAAATGTACAGTTAGAATGTAAGAATGAAAAATGCTTAAGTAAAAAGATCAAAGAATTTCTTCTCATTCTCAGGGTTAAGAAATATCTGTTTTACCCTTTAGTAAATACTGGAACAAAATGAAATGAAAGGAGAGAGATTTTCACAAACATGGTGAATCAGGTTAATTTCAGATTTATTTTAATGAAATCAAATGGGAGCACCGACTGAATTGCAGGAAGCCCCGAGGGGAGTGAACTCTTGGAGCTTTCTGAAATTAAGGGATTCAAGGGGAATGAACTCTTCATTTCAAATCGACATCCATGGACCAGCCTACTCAGCATCATCTGGAAGCTTGTTAGAAATTGCAGAGTCTTAGGCCCCATATACACAAGTGCATAATGAGAATCTGCATGCAGCAAGTCCCCCAAGGGACATCTATGCACAGCAAAATTAAGAATTGTCAGCCCATAAGGCTGTATTTCTGTATAAGGCGTTCTCTTGCAGAGTAACCAAGGACCAGAGCTGTCTAAGTGACTTAAACTGAGGGCCAGATTTGAGACGTTTCCAGCCACATAGAGAGGAACGCACAGATGCATGCCAGATTCCACGGTGCCAGACTGAACAGTGTGCCATTTGCTCTGACTGTTTTATTGCCCTGAAACTATGCACTCGGCTTTTTGTGAGGCTTCCAAATCACAGTGGATCCACAGAAAAAATAAATAATATAAAGTTTTCTGAGGCTCCTGGCAGCTGAGGGAATTTCTATCAGGGCTTGGGGTTGAGTTGGAAGTGAATGAGAAAGGAATTCTCAGCACTTTTAAAAGCTTCATCACCTTGGCTGGTTGAGAGGAATTTGTATGTGATGGAGTCTAGCATCGGCTCTTAAGAGTTTCTGACTGCCTAATGGATGAGAGCCTAAGTATTTTGAGCAAAGGACTTTGCATATTATTTGCTATCCGTCTTAAATCTTGTGTGTATAGTGAGAATTGAGTTGCTTCTGCCATTTCCAGTAAGATGTATTTCAGGTTGTACCTTCATCCTAGCCCCACCCCCACCCTTTTAGTATTTTCATTCGGGTCGTAGACAGCTAAAATATTGGCCAATGAAAGAAAACGGATTTCCCAATGAATTGTTCTACACTATGAAAAAATGAGATTAGAGGGATGCCTAAACTAATTTCAGGTTATTACAGTCTTCATTTCCAGCCTAATTCTCTGTAGTTTCACTCCTGGTTTATGGACAGAAATTTAAAGTCAGTACACTTTATCATCTGTATCATTTAGCCTCCCCCTCCCACCCCTTTGACTGAAGCATTGCAATGTCCTCTTTAATTTCCATGAGAATGAATTTCACCTTTTATGACATTCAAAGATGATTATTGTGTCTTTATGAAAAATGATGTAACCTGATAGTAGCAATAAAATAACAATATTTTAATGCCAACAAATAGAGAACCATATCAGTCATCTTTCAGCTTTTCTGATTTTGCTTTGGAAACCACAGTAAACCATAAGGATTTTAATTTGTGAGCTTGGCAGAAGCATAGTCATAGCCCTTTACATCTTCCTTTGGTCGAATGCTCAGGAAATGGAGCATACTTGACTACCCCACTAGTAGGCAGGATTATTTGGCAAATGCCTAAATCAGATGGGATCTTGCAGACTCTCATGCCCGTGTTTGTTGGGTGGGGAATCAAGGGGGAGTGTACTATCAGGTGCTATCTGGTCTGGATCCACAGAATCCAAGGCTGCTTTGCCACTTACTTTTAAAGTCCTATTTTGTCACCTGCTTGGAAACATTAAATCCGTATTAAAGTGTTAGCTCAAAGTCCTCTTTGGGTCAAGAAAAGGCCTGGGGCCTCTTGGATGCATAGGTACTTTTTCTTGTGATAAGGCTGCTGAGACTTGGAATAGGCTAAATAACAGATGTTTGGGGTATTAATTCAGGTTAATAATCAGTCAGTTAATAGGAAGGTCTACTCTACGTGAATCCATTTAAAGAATGTTTATTTTATTCCTGGAATCATCAGAAGCCCTGTAGGATATCACAAATTTATAACACAAAGCTTTCTTTGATGAGTTTTTTTTTTGTTTGGGAGAATAAATTTACACATAGGAAATAACTAAAGAATAAGCAAAGTGTATATTTTATATTTCCAGTTAGCATAGAGTCTGTTTTCTGGGATCCTAGCATGATTCATCTTTTCTAGTTTGTATTTTGATTTCAGAAATCACAGTCACTGGATACAGACTCTCAGGGCTGTCAGCTTTTCGATGTGGGGCATCTGAATAGGCTTCAGTGGTCTAGGGAAGTGTCTCAACAGAGGACTTGAGTCAGTGTGTGAGACTAAGTGGAAATCGCATGAACATACAGACACCAGGGAGTCACCCTAAGTCAGGAAGTCAGAATGAGTCACGGAAGTGAGAGAAGATTGGCGTACATCTGGGAAATTGAAGGACATATGTGACAGAAAAAGAGTACCAACAGGTCATAAAGGCATTGGATTTGCTTAAGGCCAGATTTAAGAATAACTTGACTGCTAAGTAGGGGTATATGCAGTTGGTCCTGTAAGCTTTGATACCCAGACATTTTTTCCTCTACAGAAAGACACAATACAGATGATGATGTGACACATTCCCATGAGTTACTCAGATACGCACAGTTCTCTCCAATTTCTATTGTGTCTCAAAAATAGTAGATCGAATCCACAGTTTTGTTATATGAAAAGGTAAGCTCACAAATTACAGTATGTTTACTTAGTTTACCCCCTACCCCATGCTGTGGGTAAACTAAGTCAGATGGACTGCCCTTGGGGGTTTTATATTCTTTTGGGGGCATTCATGGCCTGATCAACTGATAGTTATTAAGTAGTGTTGGAAGGACTAAAATGATGAAAGTTTAGGGTATTATGGGAGCCATGTGAGGGCCACTTCAACTGGACTTGTCCTTGGCTGTGGACAAGTCTGTCCAAAAGAAGTGACAGTAGATTGAGAACTGAAGGATGTAGTGCATCTCAGAAGCGAAGAGAAGTAGGCAAGAGTGCTCTTGTCAGGGATGGCAGATGCACTAAGGCCTGGGTACTGCAGGGAGCCTTGGCCAAAGATTCACCCTTGTTTTGGGATTGCTGTCAAAAGCAATAGGGACTCGGTATAGAAAAAAGACAGGGAAAGCAATAATCTTGTTTATTTATTGACCACATTACTGAATATACATTTGATACAGTTTGTCCTTATTAGGTGACGTTATTACCTAAAAAGGCATCATTAAGAATCCATACAGTAATGGGATCTGGAAGCCAGAGGATGAATTTCTGAGCTTTTTAGATATGCCAACCAGTCCCAAGCTGATGGTAACAACAGATGATTCTTGTTCAATAAACCAACAATTTGGTTTGGAAGAGAAGGCTAGAGCATCCCCAGGGGAGGACTGCGCCCCTGCAGCGAGTCGGCGGGTAAACTAGCACAAGCATTGCTTCTGAGAGCAAATACTGAGAATGGTTTTCAGAGAACAGGTTTGTCTTTGGGGTATAATTATTTGGCCCACTTAATGGAAGACTCAAGCAGTTCAACCCTTGAAAAATAGGACTCTCTCCTCTTTTTAGCAGAGCTTGAACAAAAGGAAACTTAAAATCAATTAGAGGGAAAGAGGAAACCTATTTCTGTACCTTTTGGAGACAAAAGATGAAACACAATTGGTTAAAATTCAGTGGAATAAAAATCTTTTGGCGGGTGGGGGGAAGAACGGCTGTGCTCCAGAGCCTTACCTTCAAACGCAGGCCTGTACTGCCATCTAGTGTTGAGAAGGCTCCCATCGCCCAGGACCAGCTGCTGATTGTGTCTGCCTCATGGTTCCTTGGTTTCAGTGACATGCATTAAATTACTATTTATCATTATCAGTATTGTTGACATTATTATTATTAAACAAATGATTCTTAAATACGAGGATCCAACAGGGAATTAACACTTCGTGGTCTGCCAGGAATTAATTTCCCTATTGACAGTATTCAGGATTTTTGTACTCTTCGTCTGCCTCCTATTTGAAAAAGCAAAATTTCATCCTTCTGGTAATATGACTAGGAGCCAGCCTGGCACTGATGGAGCCACAACTTGACCTTTCAAGCATGTTGGGTTGGAGGGTATTTATTTGGGCCATTAAGCTTATTCGTCCCTAAAAGGAAGTACCTGGTGTTTTTATCAGAGGAACTTCCCTCCTTGGGGCAGATTTTACAGCCCGAATGCAGGAAAATGCAGAATGTTCTAGAAATAAAGTTACATATTCAATTTGTCTTCTGAACGGACTCACGTTTTACTGTCTCCCTTTTATATTTGAAAGTTTTTCAACAATCCAACAAATTGCCTCTATTTAATTAAACAATTAATTGTTTGCCTATTTGATATTAATCAAAGAGGCCCTGAACTGCCAATTCTGATTACTTGGTGAAAAACTCAGCCAGGCTGGGTGTTGCAGCCCAGAGTGGAGAGATGTGATGCTCTGGCACTCAAACAGTCTCTTTATGGGTAAGTACTCAGTGTTTGCTGGTCTTTGCAAATATTGAAAACAGGCCACACTGGCTCCGGCTCCCATCTCTGAAGGACCAACTTGGAGTGTCTGACCTAGATGGGTTGAGTTCAGGTGACTGCAGCGTAGTCAAAGCATGACATATACTCTGCTCTCTGCCACAGTTATTTTAAAACACATCCAATGCAGAGCTGTGGAACTAATAAACATCCCAAGACAAGCCGTCTGTTTGCTTCACGTTGGGACACTAACGTGAACCTGAACTTACAGACCTCTTCAGACAGCTGCTGGCTCCGCCCCTGCCGTCATCTCCTTCTGCCTCTGGTTCTTTCTCCTTCTTCAAGGAGAAAGCTTGGGTGGACTCTCCCACCCCGCCCTTGCTCTCTCCCTTCTAAGTTGACAGAGGAAAATAATCCACAGACTTAAAGCTGGCTTATGCCAGGCTGTCAACATCCCTGTGACTGATGATGCTATGTGAGAGAGTCTTAGGAAGGGGCAGAAGGCAAAGGAAGACATTTCCAGAGCTGCACGGGGCAGAATGGCAGGGACAGGCTATGAAGGTGCCTCTCCAAGTCCTGTCTGAGGCTGAGCAGGTTGAGAGAGGAAGAAGGAAGAAGCCATTTCAGACTTTAGCTTGCCAATTTATCCTGGGCTCCAGGACTAATGCTGTCTGGGCAGATGCTGCTCAGAATTAAAGGGGTGACCCCTGGACGAGCTATTTGATGAGTCTTCCATTATTTCCCTAAGTATCTCTTTCACCATTAGGGCCACTCATGATCTCATCTCTTTCTCTAAAGCCTTGATCAATGCACATGTATAATTCGGGAGCATACAAGTTAAGCTCTCAGTGCAAAGAGTCCACATAGGAAGTGCCTAGCACAGGCTAGGTGGTCAATAATTGTTTAACTTAATAAACAAATTAAAGAATGGATGCCTGAATAAGTGACGGAACGAATCATTGATCATGTTAGTCAATCAGGAGAGAGAATTAACATTTGCCAAGTGCCTTATCAGACTCCTCTGTTTCCATCCAAGTTCTCAATTAAAAACAGGGTATTGTGAGGACCTGCTCCCAGACATGAAATCAGAGCCAAAAGCTCAGGAATTGACAGACAGCAGTGTCCTTCTCTCAAGGTCTTTCTCTTTTCTCAGGTCTGCCGTGTTCTCTTTCTGCAGGAGCCTTTCTCAATCTCCCCTCTTTGTGTTTTCTGCCTGTTCATAAGTTACGCCTGCTGTGATTTTAGCTTGCACAGCACCAAAGCAGCCATTAGCTTCCTGTTACTTTCTCCTATCATTAATTATTCCAGCCTCCCCTTTTTCTAAGTCTACATTACAGATATCCGATTTGGTTCGGTGACTATGTTGGTTTCACTCTTGTGGATGAGTGAGAGATGGGGTCCCAAGTCATAAACATGACATTTATGCAGCAGGGACCACAGGGACACAGTTTTCCTTTGGAGGAGATGTGAGAAGATGGGTCTAGAAGCATGTCTGAATGTCAGATTCTGGTAAAAATGCTCTCTGATGACCTCATTTAATCCTCACAATGGTCTTCTGAGGGTAGCAGAGTGCTGTTTGTTTTGTAGGTGAGGAAGCCAAGGTTCAGGTGTGGTGGAGAAACTTGCTTGAGTGGCAGGTCCTGGATTTGATCCAAAGCTCAAATTATATTCCTGATTTCTCTCCAAACTTGGGGGAGTGGGATGTAAATGGTACTAGTAAAAATGCTTTTGGATCCAGCTCCTGATGCAGGAGGTTTGAAAGCTGAGAGTCTCTCTGAGGATTATTATTTGGTACAGTTTCAGGGTGATTGACATCAACTCCCAGGTCCCACATGTTGGATGACCTTGGGCAGTACTCTGTGAGGTCTTTCATTACCATCACAGCTCAGAAGTCAAAAGAGTCAGGATCTGAGAGTGGATCTGCTGGGAACAGATCTTTTTTGACTTTGGTCAGTCATTCTTTTCCCCAAGAATGGTCAAAATGCATTTGTTCAGTGTGATTGACCAGGGTGGAAAGAATTGGATGTGTTTATGAGATTTGAGGTCAACAAATCCAGTCACTGGATGATTATTGGAACAAGGATTGGAGGGTAGGAGACCTGGGCCGTTGAGAAGAGAGGACTAGAATAGCATTAAGATATTTCCTTTGCTCAAATTTCTCTCCTATACCCCTGACATTTTATTTCAAGTGCTTTATTTTCCATAATTGTTCAAAAATGCACCTTTATGTTCTCACAGTGTCAAACACTCTGAGCTTCCCATCTTTTTATTCAGCACCTTCATCTATTACCAGATCTGACTGATTGAGATAATTTTCAACACCTTTAAAACAACCTGATCTCATTTTCCCTAATTTTCTTTATCTGATGGTTAGTTGGATGGTTCAATATATTGCATCTATTTGAAAAACAACATTGACCATTATGTCCCTCCTGCCTGGCAAAGTGCCTGGCCTGGGTGCTCAACAAATATGTGTTGAATGGAAGATACAATAAGTCTCCTGCTGAAAAATATGATGTTCACTGCTAACAAGAAGATGTCGTGTTAATCAGCCTTGTCCTATTTCCTATCAGATTGAAAGTCTCAGTTCTGGTTCCTTTGTGGGGTGGGCATGGGAACAGCAAACAAGGAAATATGTTTGATTACAACTAGTTGCCTTCACTGGCCACAAGTAAATTTCCACCAGTGTTGACATTACTGAAATATTTAAAAGGGAGTTTTAGAAGCATATGCCTTAATTTAACATATGGGAGATTTCTTGTATTAATATTGGTAACTTCATGTCATTTTAGGTTGGGTTAAATAAGATTAAAATGAGGGCTTTGTAAACTACCCAAATGTGAGGTGTTAACAATATCAGTAATAAGGACTGCCCCAACGAGGGAGATTTGGGAGTATATAGGATTCTTTTTTTGGTAGTCCTCAAAATATGTAGAGACATATTTTTATCCTATCTACCTTGCGTCTGCTTCTAATGGTGTCCTAGTTTTCTTGGTGGTTATTTCATAATTTTACCTACATGGCAGTCACTAGTAACTTATAAACTTCTCTCAATAATGCTGTGAAGCAGGTGCATAAATAGTTATGGAAACATATCAAAATCTTGTTTGACTTTCTCAAGGTTGCAGACAGCATGCTCTGCTGCCTCTCAGATGCAAGGCTGCCATCTAGGTGATGATAATATCTGAACACGCTTGCAGTCAAACCTTTCAAAGACTGCTTTTCCATCCAGAGAGGTCCAGCTACAATCGTTGCAATTTGGACGCTACGTAGTCTCACTCATCATTTTTAGAGCGCTCAGGAATACATCAGTCATGTGGAAGCTTTGAAAATGCTTTTACAAGCTGCCATCCTCTCTACCTACGGCCTGACGTGCATTCCCAAGTGGACTCTGTGCCCTTTCCCTTCTGAAAACACTGAACAAATCCTCTGAACCACTGCATGGAATGATAGATCTCTGTTTCATAATAATCAAGAACCCATCTGCCCTGTTAGAAACTGGTTTTCACAGAAGTGAGAGCTGATGTATAGCTGCTCATGAGAATGGCCCAAGGTGATTAAGAAGAGTCAGGCCATTGTCAATCACAGACGTGGCTTTGTGTGGCAGACCCCACAAGCTACCTCCCTTGATCTGATCTTCATAATATATCAGGATCCCTCATGTGGGATCAATATAAAGTGTTTGAAGTGCTCCTCACATGTGTCCTTCTTATTTTTTTTTGTTTTTTTGGCTCTATATTGTTTTGTTCAGCCTGTCTGAACTAAAAAAGAGCGAAAATGTCAGGACCTTGCACAAATTGTACTGACTTGACCCTCGGAAGGCAACAGCGTGCTCTCTTCCACATCATTACTTTTTATTACACTTCCTGCCACATCTCTGCCAAGGAGTGAGACAGGAAGTACAGTGTAGGGCTTGTCCCCCGACCGAATGACCCTGCTTTGTCATGTCTGTGTGTGTTCATCATCCGCTCAAGTACTTGAGCAGGTTCAATGATGAATTTGCTCTCAAGACAGCAGTGGCCTTGGTGGTGGCCAGTGGCTTCTAGGGCCAAGATGCAATGGACCATGCAGATGAAGGACAGAGAGAGCTTGGATTAGTAGTGATCTGTGCAGGATTCTTCTCCTCCACCAATGACTTCTTCCTAAAGGATTAACAAAGAATAAGTTTTACTTTCCCTCCCACCCACTTCTTAGGAAGTCTAACAAAGCCACAGGTTTAAAAGGGAAATAGAAAGGGGTTTAGAGGACAGGCTTGTAAGACACAGAAGCTAGTCCATCTCTGCAGGTGGTTGGTGGTATGATCTCAGGTGAGTTGCCTACATTCATTTTTTTTCCCAGCAAAATGGAACCAACATCACTGCTGATTTGTATTCCAATACCAACTGATAATGGTGAATGAAAGATTCTGAGTCTTAAGAGTCAGAATTCTTTCCAAACACATGACTCTCAAATGTGCTCAAGAGTATAATCCAAAAAGACATTGTGATTTAAAATTAGAAAGAGAATATGGCCCAAGATTTCCAGAATGAAGCAGGGATCGAGAAGAATAGGCAGATTATGAAGTTAACTTGATTTTAGTACAGTTTTGTAATTTTCTTAAACATGTACTGACTCATTGGGACAATGGTTCTCTGGGGCATGTTTTCAAAACTTATAGGGTTGTTTTGGTTATTACAATAGTCAGGGAAGCTTGGTAGATTGGGGCAGGGATGCTAGAAATCCTTTGAGGTGTGGGGTTGTTCTGCCAAAAATGGATTGTTCTATACTTACTTACCTTTTGAATGTCCACCTAGGAATGTTTTGAATGGAAAAGATATATGTATCATTATCTAAGTCCAGAAATGAACTAAATTTGGAGTGAGTGTATTACTTTAATATATACTGAAATTTTTAAGAATGCAATTGCTGTTTACCTTGAGAGGTTATCACGTTTTTGTCTAACTCAGAACACCATCAGGGTATGCTCCTCTCAGAAAACAACATCACCAATAGCAACAACACTCCTGGTGTGTGAGTTGCCAATATTATAGACTTGTGGGTCAGCTGGACTGCAGCTGTGGAACTCTACATGGAGGTACATGCTTCTGCTTATTTCGTTTTATCTCTCAGTATTATCATGGCCCAGCTTCTACTTTGCAAAGTGCAAATGGTTTTTATCACAAATTACTTTCTTTTTTATTTCCTTGTATATTATATATAAGCCATTTTATTGATTTTTTAAAAACATTATGTGTGCAGATAGATTCTAGTGCCTCTGAAGTTCATTTCAGGATAATAAAAGATATGTGAATTCCCTTTTTTTTCTAGTGGGCATTTGTGCTCAGTAGAACTTCTTCTTCACCTACCAGGATTTTGCTGCCTTAAATCAATATTCTTTTCCTATAACCTGGCTTCCTTCCATCCTGATCCATTCAGAGAATCATGTCTGCACACAGTGGTCTTTCCTTTATCTGCATTTTTACTTTCTGTGGTTTCTGTTGCCTGTAGTCAATTGTGGTCTGAAAACAATGAATAGAAAAGTCGGGACATTAAACACTTCATGAGTTTTAAATTACCATTCTGAGTAGCTTGATGAAATCTAAGTGCAATCCTGCTCTGTCCTGTCCTGGATTTGGATCATCCTTTGTCCATGCTGTATATACTACCACTGCGGTTCTTTCATGCAGTTGGGAGAAACAGAGAAACCTGGACAAATTATCAGTACTCAGAGAAGGGAAGGAAATCTTTTAGGGTTGCAGAAGTGTTCAGTGCTAGATCCATAGTTGGAAGCTAAGCCAACATGCTCTTTTCATCATGTTGCACTGAAGATACACACACACACACACACACGCACATACACACATGTATGTGTATATATGATATTATATATGATATTATTTAATAAACAGTAATAGCTAACACTGAATGGGCACTTACTGTATACCAGATAGGTGACTACATCTTTTACTTATATCATCTAATTTAACTTTGTGGAGTTGGAACCTCATTTTGTTGCTGGGGTAACTGATAAAATCAAATAACAAAATTATTCATAGTGCTTAGTTTGTCTTCATTCATATGCATACAGTCAGGAGAACGTCAAAATTTCTACCTTGCTGCACTAAACAGCATTTGACAAATTTCTAGATGTGACTAATGACAATTTTCTCCCTATTTAATCATGGGGAGACTGGAATAACAGTGGGGAAGGGTTAAAATTGCTAGAGATATACAAAATATTATTTTGATGTGAAGTATTCCAGAAAAATGGTAAAAGATTGCAGAGGATAAGGGAAATAGAGTTTTATCCCAGAGCTAACCACAGTCAGAGGAGTCTATTTTCAGTAGTCTGACAGGAAGCTTTAGATACCAAAATCTCATGTGGATTCTGCAAAGCATTTTATCAGAGCCCTATAACGCAGACTACATTTTTGTGACTTAACTCTCTGATTCTCTCAGAATATTTTGATGAGGCTTCTGGTAATAAAAGGGCAAACCTTGATCTCCAGCTCAAAGACTTTGCAGTTCAGTAGCTGTGAGACTGGGCCAGCTATTGAACCTCACTGGACCTTAATTTGGCCATCTGTGAAATGGGGTGGATAAAATTGAACTATAGAATCACTTTGGCTATAATGAGCTTCAATCAGCACTTGGAAATGCCCAGTTACCAGTCCCTCTCCAGGGAGCAGAGCCCAGAAAGCTAACACAGAGGCTCGGAGCTGATAATTTTCAGATAGGGCTGGTGGGTGATCATTTCCTTCTACTTGGTCTGCTCTCTAATTGCAAAAAAGATGACAGAGTAGAAAAACTGTGGGATGAACCCAAAGGTTCTACAATAGGAATAAAAAATCTTGCTTATATGCTTGGGGAGCGACCAGTTTCAATTTGCAATGCCCTTACTCTTACATTACAGCTACTGAGGCAAATCTTAAATTGGGTCCCCTGAAGACACCTGCCATTGTGGGGCCGCATAGCATGACTTCTAATATCAGCAACAGAGATCACAGGACCAGCAGGGTCCCCTCTTCACTCCATTTAGATTGTCATTTTGATTTATGTTCTAAATGTCACTTAAAATCTGCTTTTCTTGTTTGCTATTTTTTTTTCAATTAGTATTTCTTCTGTATATGGTGGGTATTCCCTAAAGCAATCATAAGTATGTATAGCTCCAGTAAGACAAATCTGTTGGGGTCATTTGAGTACCCACAGGAAGTGATGAAATAGTGGAAAAAATGTGAATGATCACTAACAATGAATGTTTGTGTAGAGAATGTCCTTCAGTATACATGTCCTTCAGTAAGGACACATTTTTGGAGGAAGGAACATTAATGTATTAGGAAACAAAGTAGAGGAATCCTACATGTATTTGTTGGTTATTAAACTGTGTATCAGCTAGGGTTATAGAATCCACCTATATAAATTCTAATATCCTCCCATGTTGACTTCCTAGTTGTATCTTAAATTTTCCTGAGGATAGGTAGAAGATCAGATTTTCCTTTTTCCTGTAGGTATTACTTGAAATTTATCAAAGGGACTGGAGAAGATGAACAAACACAATACAGTTGAAAGCTTATTTTTATTTACTGAATCTTTATAGTTCATGTGTACCTGAAAAGACTGGTGCCTGCCCTTAGGGCCTAACGTAATCCAAGGTAGATGGGTAAGAAAGTTCAAGCATAAGTTACCCAAAAGGAGGAGGCCACTCAATCTTAGGTGATGTGGAGACAATGAAAGTAATGGACGGAAGGGAAGTCCCTGCAGCCTGTTCAATAGCTGAGGGTGAGGGGTAGGGCTGGAGAAGTGCAGGCTTTCAATCCAAGTCTGATTGGAGGCAAATGAAGTTCAAGTACAAATCTCTGGCAAGAGAAAAGATGAAGGATCAAAATGGGAAAAGCAATCTCTTTTAAGGTCTCAGCCAAAAATAGAAGGCCAGGAGATTTTAGCAACCACTCTACTTTTCTCAATGTGTTGATAGCAGTCAGATCATCCAGGGAGACATAGATTAAAGCAATCAAGAGTTTAATTAAAGAATCTCTTGGGCATGAAAAAAGGATCACACCATCTCCATCCTTCCCACTTCCAGAAGCACGTGTACACACCTGGCCCTGACACTCAAAATCCACTCATTTAGTTCTAAACATGTTCAAATATTTTTCCTTATTGAAAGAATATTACTGGTCTCTATGGACTAATGGTGCATTTTCCTTTATAGGTCATTGGATATCACTAAGGTCTTTATTGGTTAGATCTCCTTTCCTGACTTGGCCTTTAGACATTTATATTTATAAAATTGTGCTGTTTATACTACTTCACACAAACTTTCCACTAATAAGTGGTGTACAGGATTTTCTAGAAGAACTAGAAAATCAGCAGGATATATATTTCTAT
Source organism: Urocitellus parryii (assembly GCF_045843805.1). Lineage (NCBI taxonomy): Eukaryota > Metazoa > Chordata > Mammalia > Rodentia > Sciuridae > Urocitellus > Urocitellus parryii. The sequence goes on along the minus strand of NC_135537.1, from coordinate 22,313,609 downwards.
ATGTATGAATACATATATACATATAAGTATATGTGACTATAAAGAGGGGATTCATTCGATTTGCTCACATGATCAGAAGCTGGATAGCCCTACAATTGCTATCTGTAGGCTGGAGAACTGGAGGAACAAATAAGTGCTAGTCCAAGAAGTTGGAGCCTCAGATGAAAAAGATTCGGCCTCAGTGAAGCACTGAAGGCCTGGAAACTCCTTGGGGAATTGCTGGCTAGAGTCCTCTTTGGAAGAGTAAAGAAGCTGGAGTCTGATATCCTCAGGTGATCACAGTGGCCATCCAATTACCCATCTGAGAAAAATGGTACCTGGGTGCAGGTTGCCTTCCTCGTTCCTCCACCTGCCCTTCCTCCAGTCCATTAGACAGCGCCACACACCTTCAGGGTGGGTCTCCTTCCAGTCTTCCTCCCCGTTTATTTTCACATCTCTGAAAGCACCCTCCTTGACACACCTAGAAATTTTTTAATTCACTCAAGGGGATAATCCAGATTAACCATCACATGTGGGTAGATTCCTTATAACACGGCGAGAGCAAGGTCTTGGGAAGCCTATTTTTGGAAAACTATCTTGCATACTTGAATGTTTTCTTTGTAAATAAGATCATCCCCCAAAGCTCTGTACATGTCAGGCAGGAACAGCGAGGACCTAAGGAAAAGGAAAAGGACTCACTTCTTGAACAACAACGAACCTTCCACTACACTCTGAAGAGCTACAGCTCCAAGTGCAAGGTGTGCATAATAAATGGGTCAGAGAAGCTCCCCGATTCTTAGTTTGTGCCAAGAGAAAAGACTCTGAACGTAAGACCCAAGCAGAGGAAGAGGAAGTTAGAGACTCAGATAATCAGCATGCTCATCATGGTGTTCTGACTGTTCTGACTCAGGGATTCCATGGTAGTGAGCTGGAAAGAAAGCAAGACACGTTTCAAGAAGCGAGTTCTCTCTTGTGAGAAGTTCATTTATCCTACATATATCCAAGCAGCTATATCTATAGCTCTGTTCCTTTGGGGGTCGGCTTCAGTTTTCTGCTCATACTACAACCATGTTTTCACTTCATGATGTAACATCCGATGAAAGAGAAAAACATTAACACCATTTAGAGGAGACCTTCAGGTCCAAAGTGTTTCTGGAATAATTTCTCCCAATCTCTTCCCCGGCCACTTCACTGTCATCCAGCATGATGGTATCCAGTGGGCACTCACACTGCTGTTTCTACCAGTGCTGGCTTTCCATCAATGCACAGGGGGCTCTAAGGAGGAAAGGCTTGTGGACAGTCAGGCTCTGTGTTGGGCTGCCTAACACTTCCAGTCCCTGCTGGAGGGCCCACGCTTAACCTGGGCTTCACTTCTCTAAGGAGCACTGTCCTGAATCCAAGGTGCTGGGGAGGTCTCAGGAGCCACAGGCATAGCCTTTCTCTCTCTTTCTCACTCCTTCCTTCTTTGCTCCTTCTTTTCCCTGTCTCCATTTCTCCCTCCCTCTTTCTTTTTCTTTCCCCCGCTTTCTCCTTTATGCTAAAACTAAGCTCCACTGTTTTCTCTTACTCTTTTTGCTCACCTGTGAAAAATTACAGTCCAAGGATGAGGCTTAGTAGAAAAGAAAGCCCAGAGAGTCAATGTGGACTAGAGTTTCACCATCAACACTGGTGTTTTCTTGTATGATTTTAAGCACAAGTCGTATCAACTTTGAGCTATAGAATCTCACCTGTAGAATTAGGCTGACACATGTCTTAGTCCATTTGAGCTGCTGTAACAAAAATACCAAAAACTGAATAGCTCATGTACAACAGAAGTTTATTGCTCAGAGTTGTGGAGAACGAGAAGTCTAAGATGAAAGTGTGGGTGAGGGTCTGCTTCTTATCTCATGCACGGTGCCTCCTCATTGCATCTCCGCCTGGTGGAAAGGGAATCAAGTTCTCCTGGGGCTACTTTAAAAAAATTATTTATGTTGTTAATTTTTAAATTATTTAAAACCTCTCAATTAACAAACAAAGTTGTCTATTTGAAGTCGGGTGCCATGATAGCTCACTATTCATATACATTGCATAATGGTCATCACAAATCAAGGAACACGTCTGCTATCACCTGTGCTGCATATTTGTTAGATCCCCAGAACTTGTTTATCTTATAACTGAAAGTTTGTACCCTTTGATAACATCTTCCCATTTCACCTACACCTCAGTCCCTGGTGACAACATTACTTCCTGATTCTTTTTAAGATTCCACATCTAAATAAAATCAAACCGTGTCTGTCTTTTTGTGCTTACCTTGGTCCACTCACCCTTATGTCCTCCTGGTTCATCCATGTTGTAAATGTCAGCACTTATTTCTTTTATGGCCAACTATTATTCCATCATGTGCCCATAAACACTTTATTTTTGATCTATTTATCTATCAACAAACACTTAGGGTCGACTCCATATCTTAGTGATTGTGAATAATACTGCAATAAACATGAGAGCACAGATGTCTCTTTGACATATTGATTTCATTTCTTTTGGATCTATACACAGAGGGGGAATTGGTGGATTGTATTGTGATTCTATTTTTAATTATTTGAAGAAGCTCCAGACTGTTTTCAACAATGATGATACCAGTTTGGACTCCTAGGCTTGTTTTCTCATCTTTTTGATACTAGACATCCTCTCAGATGTGAGGTAGAATCTCATCAAAATAATATCATGATTTTGATTGATAATTTTCTGATGATTTGTGATGTTGACATATCTGTTGTGTTTTCTTGGCAAAAATGTCTCTTCAAGTCCTTTGCTCATTTTAAAAATCAGGTTATTTTTGTTTGTATTTGTTACTGAATTGTGTGTTTCATATACATTTTTGTATATCAACTTATCAGATATATGATTTACAAATTTCTCTCCCATTCTGTACATTGCCCTTTGATTTTGCTGATCTTTTTTGTTTTATTAGACCACTTGTTTATTTTTACTTTTCCCCCTTTATACTTTTGGTATTATATATATAAAAAATCATTGTCAAGGCCAATGCCAGTTAATCTCATCCATGAGGCCAGACCCAAGAGTCACACCTCCTAAGATGATCCCCTTGGTGTTGGAATTTCAACGTTTGAATGGGGGAGGGGAGAAACACTGAGGCCATGTAGGCACTGTAACAGAAGTTGGCAGACTATGTGCATGGGCCAGTCCAGCCTGCCACCTAGTTATGTATGGCCTATAAAATTGGAACTTTTTTACATTCTTAACTTGTTGAACAAAAAGGCAGAAGAATGATATTTTGTGACACCTAAAATTATATGATACATAAATATCAGTGTCCACAAATGCATTTTATCAGAACAGAGACATGTGCATTTTTTTTAAAAAAATTGCCTATGGCTGATTTTGTAATATACAATCAGAATTGAGTGGTTAGAACAAAGACTCTATGACACACAGAGTCTAAAACAATTATTTCTTCATCTTTTATAGAAAAGAAAATTGCTAACCTCTCTCTTACACTTTCTTTATCGAATTTAAAAGAAAAATAATAAAGATGAAAGTCTCCAAAATCTGGGAATGACACCTGCACACAGCAGAATGTTGTAGTTGTGAGAAATTATTACTATTATTGATATTTTTATATTGGAGTCATGTTTTTGGGAGCCTGAATATCAAATGGTATGACTAGCTCATCCCTAAACAGGTTGAATCTTCAGAACTTTCACTGATTGTATGGAGGCATTATTAATTGAAAGAGGACCAGAGAAAAGGACAGTTGTTATTAATGTAGTTTCAGTGAAATCTGATATTTCTTCTCCATCAAAAATGTAGGTGAGTTCTGGTTTGAGGCATGTTTTTGTAACAGTGCATGTTAACAGAAAGTACAAAATGATAAGCTGCATTGATCAGAAAGGCAATAAAAAAACATCTGCTCATTGACTGAGTTTTGTCCAAACACAAAATCCTGGCTTAAAATACAAAAAAAGCAAGTTGCTTAGCAAGAATCCATGGACCATCTATGAGTTATATAGTAATGAACTATGGAAAGATAGATGCAATTGGTAGGCCTTATCTTGGAAAATCCTATTTGTTTTGGGGAAATTTATTGTGCTCGTACCCCTTTCCATGAATAACATGTCTGCTTACACTTCCAGCTCTCTTGAATTCTTCTCCATCACATGGTTTTGTTGGATGATAGAGAGCAGTGGAGCATACATCTCAGAAGACAGGTTGCAGTTCATTTGGAAACTTACTTGAGTGGCAGGATGAAGAGTTTGTGGTTCATTCCAAAGACAGTGAAGCATTTTAAAGTTTTATAGCTGGGTGGGGGTGGACAGGAAGATTGGGGCTGTGTTCCAGGATGATGAATCTGCTAGTTGTGTGTGGGATGGACTAGAGTGGGTGAAGGAATAGAGATCAAAGAACTGGTTTCCCCAATAGGCTAGGAAAAGAGCTATGGAATTTTGAACTAGTGTGGGGTCAGAGGGCTGGGAAGGAGGTCATGGACTTGAGTCAGGAGAAGCAATAGGTGAAATGTGGGAGTTGATGATGTATTTTGAGCCTGAGATGCAGTTAATGGAAGCAGGAAGTTAGGAAGGAGGAGTTGGTTTAGGAAAGAGATGTTGAGTTGAACATGGCCACAGGACATGCAGGTTGGGTGGTTCAAAACCCAGCTGAAGATGCTTTTCCAGACACTAGGAGCTCATGAAGAATATGGAAAAGGAGAAATAGTTCTACTCTGATGTAGATTAGGGTTCTGTCCTGAGCTGAGAGGCCAATAGCAAGGGAGAAAGAAAGAGGGTTGGAGCCATCTAGAAAGTCAGAGAAAATTTTAGAGTTTCACCTGATTAAACCTGGAAACACGGGAATGAGGTTAGTAGGAAAGAGAAATAGTGGAGGAAAGGATGGCATGGGGGTGGTGTGAAGACCTCGAGGCCAACGGGATGGTTCAGCAGAGGGACACAGCACAGCCCCAACACAGATGCAGGAAACAAAGCCAATATGTAGTAAATATTGCAATAAAAATTTCATTACCTGGTAGCTTATCAGTGTTCCAGAGAGAAGTAAATAATGTTCTCCCAGTGTGCACTATAAAAGTGTTTTTCCCCATTTCCCTGCTCCAGAGACAATTTGGCTTTCCTAAATCTGATTAGACTTAAATCCCCTGTCAACTCAGTTAGCTCTTTGTTTAATCACACGTGTTTTCTAAGCCACAAAAAAAAGTGTGGAGAGAAAGTGCTCTCCAGAAAATATTCTGTTCCCTCTATCAAACTCCCAGGTATTTTATAGCAGGTCTATTTTCCCCAGGTAACTCTGCCTCTCATCTCTTTATATTCTGTCATCTTAGTTCAGAATATAGTTTGGAAACAAACATCTTTCAGTAAACTTCATGTTCACATTTCTTTCTCTACTCTTTCCTTTTTATTTTTCCCTTTCCCTATTTTTGAGCAATAATTGGGGCTTTCTGGGTCTTGAAAGAATTAGAAGACTTCTTTGGTGTGACTACTTCCCAGAGTTTTACTCAGCAAACCTTCTCTTTTGCTCAGAATCAAAACTAGTGTGTTTTGTTATTAGTCAATAGATGGACAGCAGAAATTGATGAGCCTTCTGGTCAATTAAATCAGATCATGTTTCCCATGATTGAATTTTCTTTTTCAGTGCTTCTCACTAGAACTGTAGCTTGGTTTTTTTCAGTGATAAAGGTCTGAATAGCAAAATCTGGAACAATCTCACTTTCCATCATTGATTTGCATCTGCATGTGTTGAGAGGATTAGGATGTGCACCCATGCACGTGTGCCCTCCTGCCCAACGTGCATGTGCTCATGCGTGCACGATACAGCTGGCAATATGTAGGCAAACCCAGCAGGATTCGTTTTCTCATAGTTTCCTTATAACTGATAAATGGTGCATTAAAGAAGATTCACAGACTGAGTTTTTGCCTCTTTATGTGTACTCAGAAAACAAGTCCTATAAATACAAACATGTTAAAAATAAAGATCATCATAGACAAAGTAATTGAGCAGTTCATAAAATATATCCAAGGCATTTTCCAATTTTAAGATGGAAATAACTTTTTTCTATGTTTAAATAATATTAATATATTAAAAAGTCCTGTAAACCATTTTCCAGATTACAATGACCAACATAATCCTCTATAAGTTATAAACTCAAATCTGGGATCTCCAACCTGTGGGTGGCCAGGGGCACAAACAGGCTTGGTAGAGACCTGGGTATGAGTTCAGCCACCAGCTTTGTCTGTGATCATCAACAAGTGGCCTTTAATTTATGTGATTCATTCCAGGAGGGCTGAGCATGGAATCATGTGAGATAGGCATCTAAGTGGGGCAAGAGGAGACTCAAATGAGGACAAGGCCTGAAGGTGGAGCAGAAAGACCAGATGGATATCACAGACAGGAAGAGGAAAGTCAGACACAGGCTGTCAGGAGGAGTCTGCAGAACCAAACTTCTGGCCCCACCAAGAAGACACAAAGTCCCACTGTACCATGGAGTCTCTAAGGCCATGCCTCTCATAATTGTGAGGCAGCAAAATAAAAGAACACATGAAATTCTTTTATACTGGAGTCACATTTATGGGAGTCTGAAGATCCAAAAGCATGACTAACTTTCCCTAAATGGCTTGAATTTGCGGACATTTCATTGATCGAATGGATGATAGTTAGTTGAAATTCACACCTCCCATCCATACTTCCAAGGTCAGATCTGAGTGCTTGGTATGGAGTACAAGGATGGCATAGAAGGCTCGAGCATCCACCAGTGCTTGGTGATGTGATTACTGTGTTAGGGTGTGGCATTATTAAGAACAGGATCAACTCTCTTTTTTGCTCTTGCTCCAATCTGCCTTCGCACTTTCCCCATGTGCTTGAAACTATTAAGATGTGCCCTAGAAATAGCAGTTGATAAAGTGGAAGAGAGAAGGTGGTTTTGGAAAGAGCTGGATCTTCCACAAAACTATCCAAGCCAGATCAAGCAGGTAGTTGTTGAGCATAAACCTGGGTCTGGATTAATAAACTCAGAGATAGTTGCAGGCTAAAACCAGTAAAAAGCATGGAGTTAGTGGAACGGTGGCAGGAATAGCATGGAAAAAGAATCTGTGTTCAGAGTGGCCCTAAGATGCAGCCATGAGGCCTAGGTCAGAAGTAGGAAGCTGTGGAGAGAGGTGAAGCAGCATTCATGTGATGTTCAGAGTCTGGTGAGACATAAGAGGTGACTGGGTAATATCGTCCATCTGTCTAACTCTGGCATAGTCTTTTTGATAGCTATGATCTCTTTCCAGACTTGAAATATGGCTTTTGTCCACAGTGGTGGTGTTTGAGGTAGTTTAAAGCCCCTTTGGCAGAAATAATCTTTTCCTGATTGAGGTCCTCACTTTACACAGATTCCTTCCGTTTGCACAGTATGAGACCTCTCTTCTGTAACACCACAAGAGGTCTTCAGGCAGCAGCTGTTCATGACATAATGCTTAATGATTTCGTGCCCAATAATGTGAGTTCGTGAGAAGCAGTTAGAGACCACACAATCCAGAAAGTAATCAGGGTAGAGCTTCCCATCAATAGACAAATCCATAAATATTTATTCTTGGCAGAGATGCTTTGGAAGGCTGCTCACCGTCTTTCCAAAATGCTTCCTTTTCTCAGCTTACTTAATTACATTAGGGAGAAAGTCTCGTTTGTTTTTCTTTAGCAGTTTCTAAATCTCCCTTTTATCAGGAAAGTTATGGTCCAGGCGGAGCTGGATTAAGGGAGGGTCAGCCAAGGGCTTCCCTTTGGCTGCCATTTATAAAGGGATGTGAAAACACCATGGGAATAAATCAGAAATGTATGTGCCTTTTCTATCCAGGACCCCACATGTGACTTCTTGTCAAACAGGCAAAATACAAACCAGGCGAACTGCTTCCAAAGGAGGCAACAACTTCCAATGCAAAGCAAAGCCACCCTCGACAGCACCAGCCATTCTTGATGCAAACACAAGGGTAATTGGGAAAATTTATGGGAAATATTAAATAGTGTGTTTCTGATTCCCATTCTCCTGTGCCTTATTCCTTGGAAACCAGTTGACGTTACAGAAAGTGGGACAGAAAATTCTACCTTGGAAATAAGAAGAAAATAATATAGAGAAAAATTTGATTTGGAAGAAAAGAGACATTAAGAATCTTACCTCCTTCACCTCATTTCAAAAGTCAAAGGGAATGGAAGTTAGGCCAGACAGGAGTTGAGACACATGTGCCCAACCTTCCCTTCCAGCAGGTCCAAAAGAAGAGCTCTTGCATTTTTTTAAATTTTTTTTTTTAGTTGAACATGGACACAATACCTTTGTTTTACTTCTTTATTTATTTTATGTGGTGCTGAGGATTGAACCCAGTGCCTCACAGATGTGCAAGGCAAGCAAGCACTCTACCACCGAGCCACAACCCAGCCCCTCTTGCATTTCTTTTTCATTTTAGATATCAGAGGAGAGACCACCTTTTGTGGCCGCTCCTGCCACACCAACTGTAATGAGTAGCATAGAATAAAGCCCTTGATATAGAGTGTTTATGCAGACAGGGCTCCATCTCCACATGCTGGAAGGTACAGAGACATTCTTGTGTGTTCTGCAGAGGGATGTTGGAAGCAGCTGACAGAGCTTGAGGAGCTTACTAGGAGGGACATCTCTGGGATGTGGTGGTAACCCTCATGCTCAGGAGTACTGAGCAGACCCTTCTGCCTAGGGCTCTTCAGGAGATTATGGTGGGGTCTCAGGGTATTCATAGTATCAGCAAGAATGTGAACAGAGAGCCTACAGAATGGGAGAAAATGTTTACCACCAGCACCTCAGATAGAGCATCAATCTCCAGGATATACAAAGAACTCAAAAAACGTAACACCAACAAAACAAAACAAAAACAATCAATAAACAGGCTCAGGAACTGAATAGACACTTCCCAGAAGAAGAAATACAATCAGTCAACAAATATATGAAAAAAAATGTTCAACATCTCTAGCAATTAGAGAATTGCAAATCAAAACTACACTGAGATTCTGTTTCACTCCAGTCAGAACGGCAATCATCAAGAATATAAGCAACAATAAATGTTGACAAGGATGTGGGGAAAAAAGTTTACTAATACATTGCAGGTGGGACTGCCAATGGGTACAAACACCCTGGAAAGCATTATGGAGATTCCTCAGAAAAACTGGAATGGAACCACCATTTGACTGTGTTATCTCACTCTTTGGTTTATACCCAGAGGACTTAAAATCAGCATACTACAGTGATTCAGCCATATCAATGTTTACAGCAGCTCAGTTTACAATAGCTAAACTATGGTACCAATGTAGGTGCCTTTCAACAGATGAATGGATAAAGAAAATGTGATATATATATATATATATATATATATATATATATATATATAATGTGATATATATATACATATATATACACAATGGAATATTACTCAGCCATAAAGAAGAATGGAATTATGGCATTTCCTGGTAAATGCATGGAACCGTAAACTATCATGCTAAGTGAAAAAAGCCAAACACACACACAAAAAAAAACCCCCCAAAAACAACAACAAAAAAAAACCAAAGACCAAATGTTCTATCTGATTTGCAGATGCTAACCCACAATAAGGGAAGGAAAGAATAGAAGTTCATTGGACAAGACAAAAAGAAATTAAGGGAAGGGAGGGGGGATTGGAATAGGAAAGCAGCAGAACGAGTTGGTCATATCTTTGCAATCCTCATATAGGAATACACAACCAATGTAATTCCACGTCATATACAACCACAATAATGGTATTCTAATTGGAACAAGTTATACTTATTCTATCTATGTATAATATTTCAAAATCTACTCTACTGTCATGTAAAAATTTAAATAAGTAAATATATATATAAATGCAGTATCTATGCATGGGATCTGTGGTAGAGGCTGAAGAACAAGTCCCATGGAAAGTAGTGCCTACAATTATCAATACAACTAGAGCTGGCAGAGGATGGCTGGCTAGCCTTCAGGAAAACTGAGAGAACTAGGAATTTTGCCACTGACAAGTCCTGTTGCCCTATTCTGCACTGTTCCCTTCCTCCATACTTCACTTGGCTTCCCTTGTGTTAGTAGAACACAGAACACAGGAAGGTTTTATCTTGGGCCTCAGAGGATTATCCCCTCTCCATCTCGCTGACCTGTGGGATTCTCAATCTCAGCCTCAGGTTGAATGGAACAGCGCTGTGGGCAAAGACCCAGGCCAACCAAGATGGGGCAGTGACGGAGAAGGCGAGGGCCTTCCGTCTCTGTGCTGTTGCTCTCATGGTCCTGGTCAACGAGGACCTGGAGAAAGCTCTGCTGCTTTTGGGTTTGGTCCAATCAGGGCTCTCACTCTATCCATTGTTTGTGGTTTCTCTGTCTTCACTCTACCCTGGAACTTGAGATACTGCTAGGATACTGTTGTAGGCATCTGCCATTTTTACCACCCAGCAGCTCCTGGGGAAAGCAAGATGACCTCCCCCCGAGAAATCACTCTGACTTCACTTTTGCTCTGCTTTTGTGCGCATGCGCTATAAAAGGAGCCCATCCAAATGTCACAACTGGCTGAATACGGGTCACGTGACTTAGTTGCTGACACTGAGGCCCAGTGAAGATCGTGCTAGGGCTTCTGGGAAAGATACACAAGTTGTTGTTGTTGTTTCTTTTGGGACTTTTACAGGTAAGGAATATGTTGGTTTGGATTTTTGGGGTCATCCTGTTGAGTCTCAGAGGGAAGACAAAGAGTTGGAAAGGCAGAGCTCAGGTACAAAGAGCAACCAGGCCTGGATGACAGATTTTGAGCTCCCATATCCAGTCGTAGCTGGGAATATCCCCTTCTGGATTTTAGTCCTACGAATCAGTAAGGGCTTTTCTGTCTTTCCTGTTTGGGCCAGTTGTAGAGCTGTTCTTATTCTTTATTTTTTTGAATGATTTCTTATCACCATCTAACTTTTTCTGTAATTTTGTAAAAACGATTTAATCTCTCTGGGTCTCAATGTTCATTCATTCAGTACATAAAACTCTCATACACACCAACACACACCACTCACACCACTATGCTCAGGTCACTTGCAGTAGGAAGAGGACAGCACGTATGAGTCCCTCTCAGCTACCCCAGCTTCAGCCTCCACAGGTTTCATTGATTGGGTGGTGGTCTCATCCTCAGATCAGTCACTGTGGCTGGGAGAATGGGGTATTCTAATTGAGTGGTCAGATTGTGAATTCTACAGGCCATTCTAATTCTATCCCGTCTACACTGGGAAACAGGTTGGCTTTCAAGTTTAGCAAGAGACCATCCTAACACTACGGACGAGCAAGTCTACAGGATCCAGACTGGCCATGCAATCTGGAGGACTCACGTGTCTTTGGTAACCCTGTGAAAATGGATGGCGGAGAGTAAGGTCTTATTGAAGTGCTTCAGTCTTTTGATGATACTTAGAAAATGCTGAGGAATCATTCTCTAACTTTTAGGGACCATAAATGGATAGTAAAATAGTATTATTGAGGACTTTATTCTGAGCTTCTCATTTCTTTCATAACCCATCATAGGAAAGAAAGAAGCTGAACATTGTCCTTGTCATACCAAATGGCCCTTGGAAAATGACGCTTTACTGAGAAGTGAGGGGTTTCACAATTGAAGGCAATTTGAGACTGCTAAATTTCACCAGATAATGGAATATTCTAAATCGAGTACAGTGGTGAAGAGAACGGTAGAAAAATCTACCTACTGTTTTCAAGCAGATCAGAAATATCCTGTACTTATATAAGACTTTGAACAGATTTATTTTTTTATATAGAGGTGAAAAAAATGTTGAAAGCCATTCCTAATGAAAATCAATCTTTTTGTTCTATTATGCATTGATGAAAGAAGTTTCAGGATCATTAGAATGATTGAAGTCTGAATTCTTTTTAATGAATATTACATTTCTACCCATTAAGAGGAGGCAGCGCAGCAAGGCAGACTCGAACCCAGTTTTCACTCCCTGTAGTGTTTCCATCAGGGGTTCCAGGAATCAACTCCTCTGAGCCTGTCTGCTCTACGAGGATGGATGCTTCACTATCAAAACATAGTGCCGGGCAAAATAAAAGCAAGAGATGGCTTTAGATCCAAATAGACATGCTCAAAGCAAATAAAGGGGGTGACTTATCTTAAACAAGATTGAAGAATCATGCTGTGATGATATGCTTGTCACCTCACCTGTTGCCCATGTACAGCATTTTGACACTTAAAGGTTGTCTTCATCCTCTCAGTTTTGCATTCCCACCTCAACCAGGGAAGCTGCCTCCTCCAGGTGTCTATGTCTTTATCCTCCATATGTTCCTACCTCAAGGGACAAGGTTCCCTCCTCCACATGTCTATGATGTGTTCCCACCACAGCCAGTGACACTACTTTGCTTCCAACTGCTTAGAACAAAGCCTGGCCTTCATTCTTGGTTCTTCCCCCCTCTCTCTCTCTCTCAACTTTTACCCTCTTTCCAAGATTTATCCAATATTCCTTGGATCCATCCTTTATTTACCATTCATTTTGCTAGTTTCCTAGCTCAGCAAATTAGCTTTAGAAAACTTTTATGGTTTTGCATACTGTTTGAATGTCTTTTTTACTTTTTTAATTTTATTATAGAGAAATGTGAACTCTTTATTTTAAAAAAAACAAGAGACCATATACAAGAAAACTATATAGAATAGTTATAATCCCATCTATATTTCAGTTCCTTATAAAAAAAAGGAATTAGAAATGAGAGTATAAAAAGCAAACAAAACTGCTTAGAGCTATATAAAGTTTTACAAAATCATCTCATGGTGTACCAAAATTAGATTCTGGGGATATTCTTTCAACTAAAGAGTTATTTCAGCAATTATCAAGCATCACCTTGCAGAACATTCAGCATATTCTAAGAGCTTAGTCAATCCTTGTCTGATTTAAAAACAAATGTTGAAAATGTTATCACCGAAAGTCAATGTGTAATAGAAAAGTATACCTTAGGGCTCTTGAGGTCAATGGACCTCAATTTAGAGGTATACCCCAATTTAGAAACTATATCTAAGGGCTCTTGAGGTCAATGGACCCCATAAAAGTAACATTTATGGAGTTCCAGAGAAGAGTACAGTGGAGACTCAGGTTAACCTAAGTCTAAATATTTTAAAGTTTTAAATCAATGTTTCTTATCTTCATCTCTTGGCAAATAAATGACTCCATTGCAATTTGGAAGGCCAGTTTTGAATTTAGCATTCTTAAATTCTTTAAACTTTTCTAGAATATGATAGTGCTCTGGAACCCACAGACCTCCCTCTTTGTCTCCCTGTAGCAGCTGAGTCCTCTGTCCTGGGGTGGGCATTCTGGCAGTGACAGCATATCCCAAAGATGCCCACACATGCCCTGGAAGTGTTTTTCCAATCTGCTATAGGACCTTCATTTCTTTCTCTGTTCACCCAAAGAGTAGATTATTAAAAAGTATCAATCAGCTAGATGGTTACAGAAAATTAGCTTCTGATCTTCAATCTATATTTCTGTCTTCCTTAAGTTTAAAATAGCTCCTGTCAGATGTCAGTGATGAGTTATGTAAAAATTATAATTTAATAGTTATGAAACAATAAGGACTTCTAAGCCTCTAAATTTTTAAAAATGGAACTCCATCTATAAATTGATGCTTTGAATACTCAAAAAGCATAATGATCGAAAGCAAATTGTGACAAAATGACAACTATACCTACTAGAGAATAAGTTGGTATCATAACATCTTATTTAAAGTATTTCTTCTACAAAAAAGAATCAGGAAAAGGCATATTTCAATTCCTCAGAGGAGAAATGGTGAAATTAAAAAAATATGTTTAACATTACTATTAATGAAAAAACACAAAATAAAATATAGGATAGATGGTTTGGGCTATCTAGAGTGAATTCAACTATTTGTCCATAATATACATTTAAAAAAATATTAACATAAGATTTTTTTATGGATTGTGCGATATTTATGGTTGAATTTTATTTTTATTTTTTCACATTTTTATTTGAAGGAAGAACAAATTATAGTACATGACAAAAGACAAAGATTTTTAAAAAGCAACCGTTTTTACATGAAATTGAGCTGATAGGCATCTCAGCATTGCTCATAACACATTAACACTTTGTCTATGTTCCTGTACAAGGAAATACATTTTATCATTTGTACTTCATAGTTCTTTGCTGTGCCTGGTTAGTCACTACCATCCTGATTTTACCTATTAAGAAACAGAAGCTCAGAGAATGAAAGTGATTTACCCAACTTCATAGCTGGTATACAAGTCAAGGTTCTCCAGAGAAACAGAAATGATAGGATACATAGAGTAAGAGAGAGAGATTTATTATGAAGACTTGGCTCCCATGATCAGGGAGGCTGTGAAGCTTCCAGTCTGCTGTCTGTAGGTAGGCTGGAGGCCTGGGCAGTGGGCTCCAACAGAAATCCGAAGGCCTGAGAACCAGGGAAACCTAGTGTGAAAGTCCCAGGGTGAGCCTGAGATTCTGAAGCACGAGGTGTCTGAACAGGAGCAGATGGCTATCCCACCCAGCTCAAAACGAGAATTGCCATCCCTTTTCTTTTTGTTCTACATAGTCTCCGAATGGATTGGATGATGCTCACCCACACCGATGAGGGAGATCTTATGTGTTCTACTCACCTCTTCTAGAAACACCTTTACAGACTCACTCAGAGAGAATACTTTACCAGCTAACTGTTCATCTTTTGGCCCAGTCAAGTCAACACATAAAATGGATCATCACGTGAGAATTGGAATCTAGATTTTCTAACTCATGTTCAGTTCTTTTCTGCAGTGTGAATGTTGTATGGATGCTTGAATTTTAATATTTGACTTAAAATATTTAAATTAGAATACTTTCTATCAGAAAAATAAACACACCCATTTAGAAAATGTAGATACAGTGAATGATTTTTTTAAAAGTCTATACCCAATAACATTGATAATTAGAATGTGCTTGTATTTATTTCTTTTTGTATTTTCCAGGGGATAATATTTCTTCCTTAATACTGAACAGTTATTTAATCAAAGATAAAATTCACCAGAGCATCATAATCAGATTACCCAACTGATTATGTTCCTCACTTATTGTAAGTTTTTTTTCCTGACTCTTCTTCACAATGTCCTAATCTTTCTTACACAGTATTTTCCCCAGACGTTTTATTAAACCATCTATATGAGGTATTTTGTCAGTCTCTATATTAAGGGGATATAAAAAAAAGAAGCTCCACTGAGAAAATACCAATAAACCAATAGCAACTACCCCCCCACGAAAGAAAAAAAAAACTGCTCAAACCTCAAATTCTGCTTTTTGAAGGATACAGGGGGTCCTTCTGATCAATTTTTAGGATTAGCAATTCAAATCCTCATTTCATGTATCTGAACTCCAGGGTCCTTGTGCATATAAAATTCCCATTAAATTTAATAATATCTTTGGATATAAAATATATGGTGTCAGACATTTATGTGTGATATGAGAGTACTGTTGTGTCTGGAGCTTTATTTCAGTTGCTGAAATTGCTTGATATCTTTTGATTTCTGGATCATTTTGATGCTTTCCAATAGCCACCATTGTGGCTCTACTTGAAAAGTTTCATTTTGCACTTTTAGAAGTGGATACCTTTCTGCACGGTTGAGTGCACACTACTTCCAAGACAGCACTTTTGTTAGTAGCATTGCTTGCATTTCCTTCTCTGGTTCCTGCAATACTTCTTTCTACTCCACAAATAGTTCTATTTTTTTTTTTGCCTTTAAATAGGCTACCATTCTTTTTTTTTTTTTTTTTTTTTTTTTTTTATTGGTCGTTCATAACATTACATAGTTCTTAATACATCATATTACACGGTATGATTCAAGTGGATTATGAACTCCCGCTTTTACCCCGTATACAAATTGCTGTATCACATCAGTTACCCTTCCATTGATTGACATATTGCCTTTCTAGTGTCTGATGTATTCTGCTGTCTGTCCTATTGTCTACTATCCCCCCTCCCCTCCCCTCCCCTCCCCTCCCCTTTTCTCTCTCTACCCCTTCTACTGTAAATCATGTCTTCCATTTGTATTCTCTTGACTTACCCCTCCTTACCTCTTATATGACATTTTGTATAACCCTGAGGATCGCCTTCCATTTCCATGCAATTTCCCTTCTCACTCCCTTTCCCTCCCACCTCTCATCCCTGTTTACTGTAAATATTCTTCTCAAGCTCTTCGTCCCTACCCTGTCTTTGTTTACACCCCTTATATCAAAGGAGTCATTTGGTATTTGTTTTTTAAAGATTGACTAGCTTCACTTAGCATAATCTGCTCTAATGCCATCCATTTCCCTCCAAATTCTATAATTTTGTCATTTTTTAATGCAGAGTAATACTCCATAGTGTATAAATGCCACATTTTTTTATCCATTCATCTATTGAAGGGCATCTAGGCTGGTTCCACAGTCTTGCTATCGTGAATTGAGCTGCTATGAACATCGATGTAGCAGTGTCCCTGTAGCATGCTCTTGTTAGGGCTTTAGGGAATAGACCGAGAAGGGGAATAGCTGGGTCAAATGGTGGTTCCATTCCCAGCTTTCCGAGAAATCTCCATACTGCTTTCCAAATTGGCTGCACCAATTTGCAGTCCCACCAGCAATGAACAAGAGTGCCCTTTTCCCCGCATCCTCTCCAGCACTTATTGTTGTTTGACTTCCTAATGGCTGCCAGTCTTACTGGAGTGAGATGGTATCTTAGGGTAGTTTTGATTTGCATTTCTCTGACTGCTAGCGATGGTGAGCATTTTTTCATGTACTTGTTGATTGATTGTATGTCCTCCTCTGAGAAGTGTCTGTTCAGGTCCTTGGCCCATTTATTGATTGGGTTATTTGTTATCTTATTGTCTAATTTTTTGAGTTCTTTGTATATTCTGGTTATTAGGGCTCTATCTGAAGTGTGTGGAGTAAAGATTTGTTCCCAGGATGTAGGCTCCCTATTTATCTCTCTTATTGTTTCTTTTGCTGAGAAAAAACTTTTTAGTTTGAGTAAGTCCCATTTGTTGATTCTATTTGTTAACTCTAGCGCTATGGGTGTCCTATTGAGGAATTTGGAGCCCGATCCCACAGCGTGTAGATCATAACCAACTTTTTCTTCTATCAGATGCCGTGTCTCTGATTTAATATCAAGCTCCTTGATCCATTTTGAGTTAACTTTTGTGCACGGCGAGAGATAGGGATTCAGATTCATTTTGGTGCAAATGGATTTCCAGTTTTCCCAGCACCATTTGTTGAAGATGCTATCCTTCCTCCATTGCATGCTTTTAGCCCCTTTATCAAAAATAAGATAGTTGTAGTTTTGTGGATTGGTTACTGTGTCCTCTATTCTGTACCATTGGTCCACCCGCCTGTTTTGGTACCAGTACCATGCTGTTTTTGTTACTATTGCTCTGTAGTATAGCTTGAAGTCTGGTATCGCTATACCGCCTGATTCACACTTCCTGCTTAGTATTGTTTTTGCTATTCTGGGTCTTTTATTATTCCATATGAATTTCATGATTCTTTTATCTATTTCTACAAGATATGCTGTTGGGATTTTGATTGGCATTGCATTGAACTTATAGAGAACTTTTGGTAATATCGCCATTTTGATGATGTTAGTTCTGCCTATCCATGAGCAGGGTATGTTTTTCCATCTTCTAAGGTCTTCTTCTATGTCTTTCTTTAGGGTTCTGTAATTTTCATTGTATAAATCTTTCACCTCTTTTGTTAGGTTGATTCCCAAGTATTTTATTTTTTGGGGGGATATTGTGAATGGAGTAGTTGTCCTCATTTCCGTTTCAGAGGATTTGTCGCTCATATACAGGAACGCCTTTGATTTATGCGTGTTGATCTTATATCCTGCCACTTTGCTGAATTCATTTATTAGCTCTAATAGCTTCTTTGTAGACCCTTTTGGGTCTGCTAGGTATAGAATCATATCATCTGCAAATAGTGATAATTTAAGTTCTTCTTTTCCTATTTTTATGCCTTTAATTTCTTTTGACTGTCTAATTGCTCTGGCCAGTGTTTCGAGGACTATGTTGAACAGAAGTGGTGAGAGAGGGCATCCCTGTCTTGTACCAGATCTTAGAGGGAATGCCTTCAATTTTTCTCCATTCAGAATGATGCTGGCCTGTGGCTTATCATAGATTGCTTTTACAATGTTGAGGTATGATCCTGTTATCCCTAATTTTTCTAGCGTTTTGAACATAAAGGGATGCTGTACTTTGTCGAATGCTTTTTCTGCATCTATTGAGATGATCATATGGTTCTTATTTTTAAGTCTATTGATGTGGTGAATAACATTTATTGATTTCCGTATATTAAACCAGCCTTGCATCCCAGGGATGAATCCTACTTGATCATGATGTATAATTTTTTTGATATGTATTTGAATCCGATTCGCCAGAATTTTATTGAGGATTTTTGCGTCAAGGTTCATTAGAGATATTGGTCTGTAGTTTTCCTTCTTTGATGTGTCTTTGTCTGGTTTCGGAATCAGGGTGATGTTGGCCTCGTAGAATGAATTTGGAAGTTCTCCCTCTTTTTCTATTTCCTGAAATAGCTTGAAAAGTATTGGTGTTAGTTCCTCTTTAAAGGTTTTGTAAAACTCTGCTGTATACCCATCCGGTCCTGGGCTTTTCTTAGTTGGTAGTCTTTTGATGGTTTCTTCTATTTCCTCTATTGTTATTGGTCTGTTTAGGTTGTCTATATCCTCCTGGCTCAATCTGGGCAGATCATAGGACTCAAGGAATTTATCTATGCCTTCACTATCTTCTATTTTATTGGAGTATAAGGATTCAAAGTAATTTCTGATTATCTTCTGTATTTCTGAAGTGTCTGTTGTGATATTGCCTTTTTCATCCCGTATGCTAGTAATTTGGGTTCTCTCTCTTCTTCTCTTCGTTAGCATGGCTAAGGGTCTGTCAATTTTATTTATTTTTTCAAAGAACCAGCTTTTAGTTTTGTCAATTTTTTCAATTGTTTCTTTTGTTTCAATTTCATTAATTTCAGCTCTGATTTTAATTATTTCTTGCCTTCTACTTCTTTTGCTGTTGTTTTGCTCTTCTTTTTCTAGGATTTTGAGATGAAGTATGAGATCATTTATTTGTTGGTTTTTTCTTTTTTTGAGGAATGAACTCCAAGCAATGAATTTTCCTCTTAGAACTGCTTTCAATGTGTCCCATAGATTCCGATATGTTGTGTCTGTGTTTTCATTTAACCCTAGGAATTTTTTAATTTCCTCCTTGATGTCTTCTAAAACCCATTGATCACTCAGCAACCTATTGTTCATTCTCCAGGTGATGCTTGCTTTTTCCTTTCTTCTTTTATCATTGATTTTCAGTTTCATTCCATTATGATCAGATAAGATGCATGGTATTATCTCTACCCCTTTGTATTGTCTAAGAGTTGCCCTGTGACATAGTATATGGTCTATTTTTGAGAAGGTTCCATGTGCTGCTGAGAAAAAAGTGTAGCTACTTGATGTTGGGTGGTATAGTCTATATATGTCAATTAAGTCTAGGTTGTTAATTGTGTTATTGAGTTCTATAGTTTCCTTATTTAACTTTTGTTTGGAAGATCTGTCCAGTGGTGAGAGAGGTGTGTTGAAGTCTCCCATGATTATTGTATGTTGGTCTATTAGACTCTTGAACTTGAGAAGAGTTTGCTTGATGAATACAGCTGCACCATTATTTGGGGCATATATATTTATGATTGTTATGTCTTGTTGGTGTATGGTTCCCTTGAGCAGTATGAAGTGTCCTTCTATATCCCTTTTGATTAGCTTTGGCTTGAAATCTATTTTATTAGATATGAGTATGGACACTCCTGCTTGTTTCCGCGGTCCATATGAGTGATATGATTTTTCCCAACCTTTCACCTTCAGTCTATGTATATCTTTTCCTATCAAATGCGTCTCCTGTAGACAGCATATTGTTGGGTCTTGTTTTTTGATCCATTCTACTAGCCTGTGTCTCTTAATTGGTGAGTTTAAGCCATTAACATTTAGGGTTATTATTGAGATATGGTTTGTTCTTCTATCCTAGGCTACCATTCTTTTAAAAATTTCTTCTGAAGTACTTTTTGTCTCCTTCAAATACCATTTTTACTTGACATATCCCAAACTCTTTCCCTCTGGAAAATTAACAACCTTTGATTTATAAGTTTGAATCAGTTTCTCATAAGTCCTATAAAAAACTTAGCAAATGTCCCTTAGTATTTATAGGGTTTGGCTCTAGGACCCCACAGGTACCAAAATATGCATATACTCAAACTCTCATATAAAATATAGCATTTTCAAATAACTTATGAACATCCTCCTGTATTCTTTAAGCCATCTCTAGATTGCTGTCATACCTCATACAGTGTAAATGCTGTGAAAATATTTGTTGTATGTACTGATTAGAGAACAACAAAAAGTAAGTACATATAATGAGCAGATGTACTGTGTGCGAGTGTGTGTGTGTGTGTGTGTGTGTGTGTACACCAGGGATTGAACCCAGGGGCACTTAACCATTGAGCCACATCCCTAGCCCTTTTTAATATTTTATTTAGAGACAGGGTCTTGCTGAGTTGCCTAGGATCTTGCTAAATTGCTGAGGCTGGCTTTGGATTTGGGATGCTCCAGCTACAGCCTCCCGATTACAGGCTACTGTTCCTGACTAGATGCAATTTTTGTTTTTAGTGTTTTTGACCCGTGGTTGGTTGAATCCCTGAATGAGGAGCCCATGGACACGGAGGCCGACTGTGCTCTGGTCTGAGTCACTTGGATCATAAGCCCCAATGGTATAGCGTATGGTGTTGCTCTTAGGTGATTTTTGGCTGCCCGAGTTTTCTGTCAGCCTTGCCTGACCAGCCCCGAGGGTTCATATGTAGGGTCCAGCAGTCCACTCCTCCTGTCTGCTCTGCGTGTTTATGAATTATAAATGGTGATGGACAACTTCATTCTTGCCACAGGAGAGCGGGTAAAGGGCAGCACAGTGCTGGTTAATTGAGAGGCTCGCCTTTTCCCTGTGACAGGAGGTGGCAGATTCTGATGTGAAGCAGGCACATTTCACTGGAAGGTAAGAACCTCCCACAGTACTTTCAGAATAAGGAGGACGCACATTTGTGTGCATCTAAGTTGTGATGTTCTTAGTGAAATGGAGAAAGTGGATTTTGTTTCTGAGAGATAAGGCATTCTCAAATTTGAGAGCACACTATTTCTAAACTCTGTGGCCCTTCACCTGGACTTTGTATGCAGTGATTTCCTTATGAGTCAACATAAAATAATAGAAAGGACACACTGATGTTGCTGCCTGAGGATCTGAGCTCTAGTGTGGATTGTGGATTTGGGCAAGTTTTAATCTGTCTGGTCCTTAGTGTTTTTATCTATGAAAATGAAAGTATCCATTTTGAACTGACTACCAATGTAACATTTTTATGGTAAGTGTTCTTTGAAAATGGCTTCTGCTATGCAAATGAGATGGATCATTATTCCAGTGGGCACTGGTGTCAGAGCCATCTCTATCAGTCAGATGGTGGCTATCTTCAGGTCTGTCACACTCTCTTTTGACCTCGTGGAACCTGTATTTGCAACTACCCGCTTAACATCTTCAATGTAACTAGAGGCACATTCAATTTGAAATGTCTTAAATGATTCTCATTATCCTCTGAAACTGTTCTTTCTCCTCTCTTGTAGTTAATGCCTCAGTGATATTCTTCATAGCTTAAGACAGAAATCTGAGGAATCTCCTCTACTCTCATTCACGTCCCACAAATGAGTCTCAAGAACCATGTACCTGCTTCTATAACATCCCACAAGACTCCATCTCTTCCTCTCCATTATCATCTGTGTCCTAAGTTAGAGTCCTTGTCATTGTGGAAGAACCCGCTTCATGCTTTAAAATACATATTTTGGAATTATGCATTAGTATTCTTTTTAATGTCTATATTGGAAGAAAATCAACAACAAGTTTGTCAAGTAATCCATAGATAGTGGAGAAGTTACAGAAAGAAGTCAGTGTGCATTACAAATACAGTGAGTAAACCCAATTTTAAAATAGCAACCCTAGGGCTGGGGATGTGGCTCAGCGGTAGCGCGCTCGCCTGGCATGCGTGCGGCCCGGGTTCGATCCTCAGCACCACATACAAACAAAGATGTTGTGTCCGCCGATAACTAAAAAATAAAATATTAAAATTCTCTCTCCCTCTCTCTTTAAAATAAAATAAAATAAAATAGCAACCCTAATCTAACAAGTGCAAATTCCTATAACAAACATATAATAAGTCAATATATATAAGCATAGGCATGTAAAACAAGCTTGCCATTATCTTGAAATTGAAGATTATGTTCCATAAAAGAAAACTTACAAATCTTTGTATCTAGAAAGCAAAATATTCTTAGAAACCCTTGTCCCACTTTTAGCCAACTTCCCAGACCTCAATTTTATAATATCAATTTATGGAATAGTATAGATTTAATTGTTCAGTATACCTGACTAGTTCTCTTTATTTATCATGCTTTTATGGGAATCGATTGGCAAATAGTTTCCAACTGTTTTGTATTTTGATGACAAAACATAATGTCTAGTCACAGGACTTTGCAATCTCAAGGGCTTTTCCACCAACAGCTTTCCTTCCACTTGAGAGTTCTTACAAAGTGTCATTGTGATATGTGCTCTGTGGTTTCAATGGCAATTTTAATCGAGTTTGAATCAAAGTTTGGTTGGGTTTATGGCTTTCTATTTCTGCATAATCTTTTTAAATAGACTATTTAAATAGCTTTCTTACTGGTTTCCTCATCTTAAGCTTCACCTTCCTTCAAATCATTCTCCATCATGACACCAGTGATCTTTCTAATATGCAAATACTATTTAGTCACTTCAGTGCCATCAATTCCCAGGGGCACCCTGGCTTCAGAAATTGTAAACTATGAAAGATGTACATCATACAGGCAATGCTGTAAATGTTTTTTATCCTTAGTTGTTTTCCTTATTCATATTTGTTTGTCTTCAAAGACCACAGGACTTACAGTACACCAAAATGCAAGCATAAAATCTTAGCCTAGTACACGAGTTTTCCAATGAGCTGGTCTCTCTTGTGTCATGTCTATCCACCCTCTTCCCTGCTCGTTGGACTGACCTTTCTTATGTTCCAGTCTTTTAAACAACCATACGGATTGTGTCTCTGTTCTTTACCTAGAATTCCCTCTTGCACTGCCTTCTCTGATAAACTCCTGCTCCTTCCATCTTTCCTCCTTTTGTTCTTTCTGAATTAAAAGCGAAATATTTTGGAATAATTTCAGACTTTAAAAAGTTACAAAATAGTACGAAAAATTTCTGTATCCCCTTCATCTAGAGTGACCTGGCTTTCCAGGTGCTAGTCAATGTTATTGTAAAGGTATGAAAGCACAGTTTATCCCAAGCATTTCCTGTCAAAGCATCCAGTTAACACCATCTTTCGAACATCTCTAGTTAAATGAATGTCTCAAGAGAAGGAATAAGTATTTTTTTTCTGTATTTATTGAAAAAGATGAGCTACTTTTTTTTTCTTTTGGAAGGCAAGAAAACCCAAAGTAATCAGATATAAAATTGGTTCCTCTGCCTTTTCTTGGCTTCAAAAGTTTAAACTACAGTGAATTCTGAAAAATGCGGTTACTTATCAAGAGGAGTGAAGAAAATTGCAAAGCCATCTCTCTTAGTCATCATACCATATGAGGTTTCTATTCCTCCAACACACACCTATTTCAGCTCTCAAGTTTGGATTTAGTTACTTCTTCTTTATTTCTCTCTTTCTATCAAACTACTATGTCACACTGTCTTTTAATTATTATTTATTTGTTTCACTAGACTCTGATCTCTTTGAGAAGATTCGTTATTTGTCTTTTTTTGGCAGCACCTATTATGCTGCCTACCAAGTGTAGAAATTTCACGATATTTGTTTGGAAGGGACATTTTGGCATTGAAAAAAGAGGGAAGTCTTCTTGTGCCAGCTCTTGGTTGGGTAGATTCTGTTGCTCCAAATCTTCTTGGCTGACATAAGTAATTGTAAAAGTTTCAGAGAATTGCTGGGGTGTTTTTGAACTCCATCAAGTGATTAGCACATGTAGCATTAAAAAGACCTTCTGTCCACCCCCCCCCCAAAATCCTGAAACGCTGGCAGTTGTCTCTGTTGGAGAGTGGGACTATCTAAACTATGAACTTTAGGAGGTTAAGGCATAGGTGTGTTTCATCTGTGGTGTTTGAATTCTTTCTGTTTGAGTCTTTTTTCTTAATTAATCCCAAATTTTTAACCAGCGAGGCAAACTTTAAAACTCTACATAAAATAATAAATAATTAATAAAAGGAAGTAAAAATTAAGGTTTTTTTAACAGAAAAATTTTAAAAACTAAATGGGAGAAACAGCATGTTTCCTTTTCCATCAACTCTCTCTGAGACTAAGCATTTAGCATGAAGTTCTCTCCCTAGAACACGGTCCCAAGCGGGTCCTGTCTGAAGTCTCAGTTGCTTGGCCAAGTATTGGCCACTGGTGGTCTCTTTACTCTGTAAATATCAGGTCTCTGTGTCTCCCAGGGAGCTTATTAAAAATACCAAGGTCAGGGGCCTGGCTCACAGTGCCAAAGAGAAAACCTTAGATGAACATTTCAGTGCTTCTGCACTCCAGGTTTCTGATTCTTCCCATCTTTCTAAAGAGAAGAAGAAGAATATCTTAGGGTGACTTGATAGTACATCTCTGTGCCTGTTTTCTGTAACCATAGAACATACTTTTCCAACTAAACATTTTTGGTGTCTCTTTCCTTTCACTTCTTAACTTTCTTAGTAAGTATGAACACAATTTATGTTCAGTTCTTATCAATTTGATTAATACTCTGTTGCTCTTGGCATCTGATTTTGGTTATACTACGAGTCTATCGTCTTGAGTGACAAACAGATAAGAATAGAAGAATAGAAGAAAACTATTTTTTTTCATCAGTTTTGAGATGCACAGCTTTTGAATCTTAAGATCTCCAAAGCTGGGATGCATCTTTTCAATTAGTAGCATTTCATAACCTCTTAGGCATGGCTGCAGTAGCACAGTGGTTGGCAAAGCTCAAACAGGTATTCAAAGTGTCAGCATAAAACCTGCTGAATGGCTGTCAACAGAAGGGGAAAAGAAATCCTGGAGATAGGAGTAGATTGCTCTTTTAACTGCTAAAACCCATTTGTTTTTTTCAGCGTATCTGTGATCTTTGAGCCAGAGCCTAAGAAGACTACCTCTACATAATTGTAAAACCATGTTATAAGACCAAAGTACACGTTTTTGTGATATCATAGGTGTTAGGAAATGTTTCATCACCAACTTCCTCATGAGCACTTTTCTGGGTACAAAGAATGATTCCATATGCAAGAACATGGATATCATTAACTTCAACTGGAAACGTAATGAAGGTTGAGTTTTAAGGAAGTTCTAGAAATACCTTAGTCAATTTATTCCATTTGTATTTTCCTTTTTAAGTTTTTATGACCTGTAATAGTGGATTCATCATGACCTATTCCTACATGCACGCAACAGAGATTGATCCTATCCTTTCCCAGTACCATCCCTTCCCCTCCATTTCTCTCATACACAAGATAATTGATGAGGACAACTTATGTTTAAGATGTGTATACATCTTTCAATGAATATAAAAATTTCCAGTGATAATAAGATCTTATGTTAATTAGCCACATTTTTTTTTTCTTTCTTTCTTAGTGGTAACAATGTAATGGAGTTTCTTAGCCTGGGTCCACCATGTATTTCTTGGAATGAGTTCTGACAATGCTGGTGTTTACTGCTTGCTGGGTATGTGCCAGACACCCTCCTAAGCAGGTCACGGTGTATTAACTCATTTAATTCTCATAAGCCCTATGAGATAGGTGCTATTCTATTCTTATTTTATAGACAATAAATAAAGTTAGAGATGAGACTCTGACTTTTGGCAACTTTACAGATTTTTGACTCCAGGACTTTCTTTTCTGTGACACTTGGTTTCTCATGTGCAAAACGGGCATCATAAAGTCCACCTCAAAGGACTGTTGTGAAGATTAAATTAGTTGTAGCACGTGAAAAGGGCTTAAAGAAGACTGCAGTTCAACAAGTTAGAAATTCTCTTTTCTTCACTTATGGAAATAGCAACATACTAGTCGAGTCGCTACACAACTTCTATTATTCTCTTCTACAACAGGATCTTGATTTTGTTCAGATATCTAATACCTCTGCCATTGCCCTGTGTTCCTTAGGGTCACCTAACCGATCAGAACTCTATCAGTGGTCTTTGATTTATTTTTTAGCTCATGATACTGTTCCTCAGGAACCCAGGGCTCAGCCAATCAGATAACCATAAACCTCTAATGATAAGGAAGTGGCATGGGCATTTGATCCAATAGTATGAAGATAGTGGTGGGAGGTGCTGGGAAAGAATATAGATAAATATATAGCTTCTCTTCTGAATGTTGTGGAGTTTAGCACTGCATCAACCATTTGGCCACCAGCTTGAGGACAAAGCTGGTACATGGTGAGGGACAGAACTAAGAGGGCTACAGAGGAATAGAGAAAAAGTCAACTCTGCAACCCAGTCCAACTTTGATTTCCAGGTGTCAGGCCAATCTAATTCCTTGTTATTTAGATGGCCTTGAGTCAAAATTTCTTTTGTCTGTATCAGAAAGCATCCTACCAGAATAACTAATTCCAATTATTTTGCTCTTTCCTGCTCCCGATATTGTTCTAGACATCTTTATACATTATATGCATCTTTGCCGCCCCACTATATGTATTTTAAAGCTGAGAAATATAGGTCAAAGGCACAGAATCAGAAAGTGGCACACACAAAGTGTGAACTTAAAAGTTCCTTTTCTTTTTGTTTTACAGTGAACTTAACCATATATTCTTGTTCCACTGGCACCTGGTACAATTTTATAAAACTTGTTAACATTTTATTCATTGTAGCCTATTTGTGTGAGAAATATCTGCCTGTTTTTGCCTCAATAGTTAATCTAGTTTAAGTATATCTACTTCAACATCTTCCTCCAAACTCACTACTTCCCTCTTCCTTCTGCCCCCAACAGAACTATTTGCATCTCGGTGAAAGTGATTCCTCCTGCACTCAGGCAGGTAAAGAGTGGAATGGTCCAGGGGAGGAGAAATCCCTGAGGTACAGGTCTGGTGCTAACTCTGAGGCACAATGGGAGTGGTAGTCAGACAGGGTTGCTTAACAAATGCTGCAGACTGGGCGGCTTAAATAATGGAAATGCATTCCTCATGACTTCCATGAGGCTGGAAGTCCAAGGTTAAGGTATCAGCAAACTTCCTCCCCACCCTCCCCAGCTTGCCCCAGGCCTTTCCTTGGCTGATAAGATGGCCATCTTCCCAACTCTGTCCTCTCTTGGCATTTCTCAGTGTGCAGGCATTTTTGCTGTTTCTTTCTCTTCTTGTGAGGACATGAAGATGCCAGTTAGATTGGATTACAGCCCTCCCTAATGGTCTCATTGAACTTTAATTATGTCTCTAAAGGCTCTATCTCCAAATGCCCTCACCTTGGGGTTAGGGGTCTAACATGAATTCTGGGGGAACATAATTCAGTTCATAATAATGGAGGACAGTGGGGCCCTGGTGAACTGGAGGCCAATGGCCCATCCTTCTAAAGAGGGCCCCCATGACTGGCCGCAAGGAAGGAGGGCCCAGCATGTCAGGTCTGACTTTTCAGTTCACACTTGGAATACAGATTTTTAAGTGAAATATTTTACTTTAAAAAAAAATGGTACCTAATGAACAAAATACATCTGTGGCTGGATGCCCGTCTGTGAACTGGGGATTAAATAGGCAGTAACTCTAGATTTACAATGATGGCTTCTCCTTTTATTGTTTTCTTCTCTTCTCTTGCCTCCTCTAGGTACTATTTTGCTGGCCGTACTCAGAGAATATTTGAGTTGGACTCAAGTGGTAGCCTAGCCCCAGTGAGCCGTGGGTCAGAGGTCACTCAGTTGTCAAGAGTCGTCTCCAGAGTCCCTGAATTAAAGTGAGTCAAGTTTTAAGAAGTCAGCTGTTCTTCAACAGACCTATAAACTGTAATCAGTTCCACTTAGATGGAAACATATAGTTATATTTAAGGAATCAATAGCCTCAGTCAATTATTAAAGTAGGTTAATAGCTACTGAGTGTCCAAGGACTAATGCCATGTATGCAGTGATCCATACCCTGCCTTAATTATAGTTGGTCTAGGTTCTTAAAGCACAGGGCACTGTCTAGATGAAGTATGCAATGACTCCCTAATGATGAAAAGTAATGTGTATATACAGGGACAGTGAGAAAGAGCCAAGTGATTAAAAGAGAAAGAAAAAAATAGCTGACCAGAGAAAATGTACTTTCAAAGAATTTTAAGGATGAAAGTATATCTGCTTAATTTTATCCCAATTTAGTGGTCTTGGGCTAAGTCCCAGGGCTAGGGTTTTCAAGCAGTAGACATTCAATCAGCTAGGTTTTAGGGAGAACCATCTGGAATATCCAACAAGATATAGTTTGGCAGGTGTCTTAGGCAAGAATGTTTATTGTGATGTTTTAAAGTATGAGAGTAGGCAATTTAAAAAGAACTGAATGCCATGTAACAGGACCTATTAGAATAATGTGAAGTTTAGGACTATGAATTAATTGAGAGAATTGATGAAGAGAACCCTGGGAGACACTATGGTATAAGGTAAGGGCTCCATCAGCAATAGGGGATGAGCCTTTTATGTTTATTTTATTGATTGATTGATCGATTTTTTTGTTTGCTTGTTTCTTTGAACTGGGTCATAAAATGAAAAGAAAATAACTTCCTTTACTTGATGCACAGAGAAGATCTCAGAAGAAAGATCTGCCAGTGTCTTGACTGGGCACAGAATTACGAGCCACCACACACCTTGTAGATTCAAACAGCAATCCTTTATTCCTGAACTCACAGCGGCCTCCACACAGGTTCAGGGGCAATCTAAAATCTCTCCGCCCAATTTACCTACTCCACGAGGCTTTTTCCAAATTCCATTTGAATCTCACGAGAACCCAATGGGAACAAGCAGCAGGAACACCCTAATCCCAGCAGCAATAATCTTCAACCTCCAACCTCCCTAAAACCCCTATTGTCTTAAACTGGGAATGCCTTAAACTCAAGGAGCGGGGAAACTTCCTCAAACCTGATCAGCTCTAAACCCGGATCCGCCCTGGTCTTTGAGCAAGGTCACCTTACTAAAGCATACATGCAATGTCCCATCGAATGTCCTCTAAGCAGCATGGGGTACGCTGGCAAGGAAATTTCGATGCGTCATTCCTACTTGGCAATGGCCCTCAGCAAAGATCCAATCTTGCAGTTGGGAGAAAAGGAGCTTCATATATCTTCCAGAAAATCAGAGGCAGAAACCAGATAGGTTATTACGAAGTCACTGGGTACAAAGTACAAAACCTCACGTGTACCAAGACCTGACAGCAGGGTAAACACCACTAGACATGAAAATGAACAGCTCCAGAGGAATATCTCCCTTGTGGCAGAAAGAGTAATCCTTCCCAAATATTCCATCTATTTCCCCATACTTCCCAGATTCCTTATAATTAGTTGAGACCATGTGACTCCTTCTGGTCACTGAAATGAAAGCAAAAAAAAAAAAAAAAAGGCATATGTCTCTCCCACCTGAAGGCAGTAAAATGTATGTACACCTGCCCTGTTCCCTTTGTAGTGGGTGCTGTGTGTGCTACCCAGTCTGCGATTAAGGAGACTGTCATTCCTTTGGCTGCTGGGAGAATTCTTTGCTGAAAGGTCTCAGCTGAGTTGCTTCCAGGAGTTGTTCTCAGTAGAAGAAAACAACTACCCCAAAGTCATGCCCTCTGTCTGGAGTCAATTCTGTCAAATGACTGGTTGAAGTTAAGATAATAAAGACATAGGCCTCTTACCTTAAGGTGAAGCAACTGTGAAAAACTACTATGACCCCAGAACACCCTGTCAGTCTGGCCAAGACGTTGGTTGTTAGCGCATCACAGTTCAACAATTCTCTGTGCAATTCATTCCGCTCTCTCCCTCGCAGATATCCCTTCTGAGTTCACTTCCCAATAACCTTCCTGCACACAAGCCTTCATCTCCATCTGTTTTCCAGGTAGCCTGATCTGAGACACTCTTCTTCCTGCTGTTTAGAAAGGTAAGTGTTCCAGGGCTTGTAGCTATGAAATGGCAGAGACCATTCATCTGGGTCAGTGAATGGAAAGAGCCTCTGCAGACCTGCAGTAGGCATCTGAACCAGTGAGAAATAAACCTTTACTGTGTGGAGACACTGAGATTTGGAGTACAACCTAATCTACCTGGACTACTAAACGCACCGAGTGTTGCTCATGCTGTTGGTCCTCCTGGGGAGCTGGTGCCAGCAGCATGGGTCTCGTCTTCAGGCCACTTTCAAAATGACTCCACTGGGCTTTGTCAGCCCCAAGATAAGAGCTCAGAGATTAAGTAAGAGACTCTTTATACACTCAGTTCTATCCTAAAATTTAATGTGTTTTTGACTGTAGTTTTATCTGAGAATTACATAATGGATCTATTTAATAAATGAGACCACTTAAGGCCAATGGAGTGTAATAGGCCTCCTTTTTTATTTTTTTTCTTGTTCTATGCTGTGTTGTCTCCCCAGATCTATTGACGTGGGAGGACAAGAGAAGAAGAGGAGAGGATTAGAAAAATTGACCTCTTTATGACTCATGCTTGTGGAGTCTGGCAGTGAGAGTTTTTTCCCTAAGTAATCTGCAAGGAGACCTCTGGAGCCCTATTTGCCAGATAGGAGGTTGTGTAAGTTTTCTCTAAATTTCTTCATAGTACTGAACAGAGATCCCTGAGCAGTACAGGTGGGAATTTGTGATTTTTTAAATATCAAATTTGACTATGTATTACATAAGAGAAGAAATAGGAGATATATATATAGTCTTATTAGAGTGTTAGACGGGATGTTATACTTCTCTGCTTTGCCCCAGTAGGTAGCCCTAATCCCCTTTAACAGCCCCTTGCTCACACCTAGCTGCATTCTCTAGAAATTCCATTTCTTCCCCTTTGGAAAGCATTACCTTTTGTAAGTAGAAGTTTTGGCTCCTTTGGTCCTTTGTTCCTCCTTTGTGTTTTTAAACCCCTGAATTTTAGACTTTTTGTAGGTGTGAATGCCCACAGTGGGCAGGTGGGAGGCTCCAGCCCCTAAGCAGATCCTCTGATGCCTGTGCAGTCTCCCCCTGAGAGGCTTATAACTGGCCTCCATGTGAAATGTTTAAAATCAAGCACTTTTTGCACAGGAATAATGATGAAGGCATCGTTCTCCTGTGAATACATCTTGGACTCCACTCCTTGTGAAATAACAGCCCTGGAATTAGGAAGCATTTGATTCCTTTCTGATGACATTGTAAAGGTTGTTTTTTTTTTTTTTAATTAGGCACAGTGACTGTCAGCTATTGAAGTAAGTGCTCCCAACTCAAGTTGATTATTTTTTTATGCTCAATTTTTTTCCTTTGATGAGATTTGGAGGAATTCATCATGTTTCAAGAACAGATATGCACAGAGAAAGAGAAACAAATTTGGCTACCCAATCTTCATTTTTCCCTTGGCTCTTTAATATGTGCAGAAAAAAAATTAAGTTCTGTTTACTGAGAAGTTGCAATGTACCAAGGAGTTTATATATCTTCTATTATTAAATGGTAATGACGACCCTGTTTAAAGATGGGGAAAACCCAAAGATTCATTAATTTTTTTTAAAGATCACACTGTTATTACTAGTACTCAAAACAGCAAGGATTTAAACTTGGGACTCTCTCTCCTCTTATCCAACCCTTTTCATCATTATACCCATTAGTCTCTCTGTAATGAATTTCAAAATTATCGCAATTGCTCATCCTCTAGAAATTTCCTTGTTGATGTCTACTATAATTAGAATTCCAGGTTGTTTGTGAATGCTAAAATGTATCATTAGAGTTACTCAAATCTGAAGCAACACACTCTAGAAGAATCTCTAGAATGTCATAAGACAGATGAATGTATATAGACAGTGGTTTGAGAGAAAAAATGTGAACGTTCTACCCAGAAAGATATCAACATCATAATAACTTCCATTTATTAAGCTCTTATTATGTGACTGGGACTGTGCCAAGAAGTTCTGATGAATTTTCTCATTTAATTCTCAAGACAACCCTAGCAGGCAAAAACTATTATCATTTCCATTTTATACATAGTAAACTAAGACTTGCAGCATTTAATTATCTTGTCCAAAGTCATACAGCTAATGAGTGATCTGGTGTCGTCTGATTATCTTCCATTAGCCATAGAAACTTGTGTGGAATAACTGTACAAGGAGTTCAAAGGGAATTTAAAAGTTCTTATTGGATACACAGAAAGAAAATGAAGGTATTTGTTGGACAAGTAAGAAGAACAAAGTAATTCCAGGAGAGTCCAAGTGTTTTGGTTAATGGTAGATGGATAAATAGAGCAGTCTGGAACTGCGCTCTCTTCCTTGCACAATGTGCACTATATTTCATGTCAAAAATTAGAAATTAAGTATAAGCAGATGCCCCATTTCATGAACAGAGATTTTTGTTGGATGGATGTGTCTGTTAAAGTTGACTCTTGACTGTGTGACAACCCAGGCCATCTCAGGATCTCCCTGGGAACTGGTCACTGAAATTGCCCAGCAAGGGTAGACCCTTAGCCCTGGTGAGAGAAGATGAAGGCTCCCCCTAGTGCTCTACTGCACAACATGCCCTAGTCCTTAAACAGAGGGTCAGGAGAGGAAATCAGGACTGTACTACTTGTAATATTTGTGTCACTGCACTCCACTAATGGGCCTCTGCTTTAAAAGTTTAGGAATGCATAACTTGATCACTTACCATGTGTTAGTCAACTATAGTTAAAATGACATTATATAAAAACCCATCTCAAAATATAACTGCCTTCCAACAATAAACTCCTTATTTCTAGCCCCGGCATCTGTGAATTGGCTGAGGTTTAACTGGTCGAGATTGGGCTAAATTAGGCTGAACTTCAAGTTGTAGATTTGGGTCTAGATGGGCTCCATGGTCCAGAAGCCATCTGAGCATATACTTCCCAATGGAGAAAGGAGGTAGAAGCACAACCAGGACAAGTTAAATGATGCAAACCCACTTTAAATTCCTATTTATGTCACATCTGCTACCATTGTGTTGGCCAAGGCTAGTCACAAGACCCAGTTTAAAGTCCAGCAGTTGGAAAATATACTACCTACCATGAAGGTATGGAAACATTGTGAGAACTTGGAAACCATCTAGTTAAATCTAACATTTTAAAGATGGGTTGGGGAGAAAATGAATTATCAAGATGAGTGCTGAGAGATGTAATTGAAATCTACCTTGGATACAAGTCAGTTGTTCCTACTAACTTTATTTTTTTCTTGACTACTAGCTGGTGTCTACATAGAAGTTTCACAGGCAGTGTGACCCTCAGAGTCAGTATTTAACTTGACAGTATTCGCATCTGTTGGAAAATCTATTCCAATATAGAAACATTGAGTTATAATGGAATTTCTCAGAAGTGCAGTCCATCCAGGGATTAGATAAGAAGGAGAAAAGCATGTAATTGGGCATTTATCCTTGTCCAAAATCTAGGAAGCTGTGTTGTGCTGACTCAAATAGGGAGTCAGCAGTAATAATTCACATTAGGAAGAAATGAGAGCCATTTTGTAGAGAGTCAGAAACTTGAAACTCAAGGATGAATTAAAATAAAAAACAGATGGTAGTCAGCAATAGCATTTGCAAGTGTGGACACTGGTGACCACAAAGGTATACAAGGAAAGCACATTTTCTGTCTTGGGAGATGTTTTTTTTCTTCCTTAACCTTCATTTGGGGTGTCTCAAAATCTTTTATTTGTTGGGTCATTCTTCCCTCTTTCTATTCCAAGCAACTCCAGCTAAACCTGCACCTCCTCATACTACCTTCAAGTTGGTTTTATTTTTTCTAATCTTCTCTATTTTCTCTGGATTATTCCCACATCTTATTCGTCCTGGTATATTTGATATTCTTCATTGAATTTCTGAAACTGTGATCATGGAATATTTTCACTCAGGGACTACTGACCTACTTCATTATATGACATACTTTGGAATTAATGTTTAATGATACTTTTCTCTGGCTCAATGTCAACTGCAGTTTCTCAGAGTAAGTAGCTCATCTTCCCACATTTCTTTGGGACACTCTATTCCTCCTTTTTATTGTCTCCTAGTTGCAATTTTAAAAAATGTTTTCTGTGTGTTTTAGTCTTACTTAAAATTTATTAAATTATAACTTCTATTTTCTATTTCTTCCTGTGTACTTAACTCATCCTGATGGGAAAGTGGGGAGAGAGAATTGGGAAGTGGGGGGAGAAAGTGGGGAGAGGGAGAGAGAGAGAGAGTGGTGAAAAAAGTTAATGTGTAGACATGCAGAATGGGAAAGAAAGGGGGGAAGAACAGGTAAAGGATGGTTGTATGGAAGGAGGGAGAGAGGAGGGGAAGAGGAAAGGAGGGAGAGAGAGAATGAATGGTGGAAGAAAGAGAAATAAACAGAGAATGTATAAGGCAGAGAGGTAGAAAGCCAAGAAAAACTTAGGTATGTGAGAGAAATTGTGTGTGTAAGAGAAACTGCATAGCAGGCCCTGACTACATAGGCCCTTGGTGTCTAAAAGATTCCCTGTAAAGACCCCTAGACCCTTTGATTGTCATGTGTGAAACATATAATCAGAAGGGAAATTGTAAGGGGAACAGAAAAAATGAGCCCAGAAATTGGAAGAAATTCTGAAAAATTCACAAATTTTGTGAGCATTGGACATGACATAGGTACCCCAGTTCGTTTTTTCTCCCTTATTCCTTCAATCCAGTATCGTTAGACATCTCCTAAGTTACAACATTCCAGTCATGAATATTTATGACTCAAATATCTGCTAAGAGCTACCACTCAGTAAATATTCCATCACTGCCACTCAAGTGCCAACAGTGAAAAACAGTCAACTCTCGTATCTGTAAACTAGATTTGCCAGTTACAGCTGCCACATCACGAGAAGCTTATAAACTCAGATGTCTAAGGCAAATTTTGTTCCTGTCTGCTATCTACTGAAAAGAGAATACAGATATTTGCTTAATAAATTTCAGAATGCTTCCACTATCTTCAGGCAATCCACTCCTTTTTCTAGATGCCCAGTGTGCCTGTAGACCCTACAAATGATTTCACAGGTGGTGTTAGGTCCTGTCCAGGAGTCTGGATGTTGGAAGCAGTGCTCACGTTTATCTTGCCGTAGTAGGTGGGTTCCAGCAACTTCGCCCAGCATGGAAGGCAACACGTGGATGGATCCGATGCCATCCCAGGTAGTGACTGAGCAGCCTCTCTCCAGGGAGCCATTGGTCTTGCTCCCAAATTCACTGAACATAAATATATTCTTATTTTATTAGTCTTCACCATGTATTTCACCTTATTGCTCTCTTCCTGCAGTTTCTTCCTTGGCTTCTGGGACATGAGTAGACGTCTGTTTCCTTTTTATATTTCTTCATGTTCTCTCAGATTTTCATCCATTCCACTGCATTTGTGGTGTTACTCCATCTTCACTTTACAATATCTGCAGGTGAGTTTCTTCTAATTTTCTGGCATTAACATATATGAAACTACAGCATCTTTATAATTTTCTAGCACAAAATTTCACGGATCACAACTTATGTAATCAATTGACTCATTGGATATCTCAGTGTGGATTTCCCTTAGCAATCTTGCTACCATGTTCCTAACTGAATTTTCCTTCTCTTGTTTCCTCAAGAATGATCCTTTTGTTTGTGATGATGATGCGGTAGATTCTTAGATCAGCAAATGTTGCTATTATTGGTTAGTTGCGCAGATCTGAATCTGACTCCTATTTGCTTCACATCCTAATACCCAAGCAGCCAGAAATCCTTATATCTCTTCTTTTTAAGTGTCCCTCAAACATTTTCCCTTCTTTCCATTCTCACCACAGCTTCCATAGGAGGCCATTATTTCTGATAAGAATCCCGAGTACAGCAAGGTTCAACTAGCATCTGCATACTAGCTTTCTGTATTCCATACTCGACTCTGAAGCCAGAATGAGCTTCCTGCTCACTTCCTGCTCAATCAGATCATTTCTCCTTCCTCCTTCCAACCTTTCAAGGGTTGTACATTTCCCTTTAGGTAAGGGCCAGTCCCTCTGGTGAGATGTATGCACCTCCACTCTGCCTCACTCCTGCTCACTTCTTGGGGCACATCTTTCACCTCTCTTTTTCTGTACCCACAGGCTGGCCATGCTTCTCTCTCTCTCTCTCTCTCTCTCTCTCTCTCTCTCTCTCTCTCTCCCTCTCTCTCTCTTTTCTGGACATGTCTTGTTTCTTTTTTGCACTTGAGATTTTGCTCTTGTTCCTTCTGCATGGAATAATCTTAATAACTCCCAATAAACATTTTATGACTAAATTTATCTATCAACACCTCTAAGTAGTCTTGTCCTCATTTCTTCATTCATTCACACACTTGCTAAATATTTGTTAAGGACTCACACCATGCTAGGAGCTCGTCTTGGTCAGTCTGGGATGCT
This sequence comes from Urocitellus parryii, assembly GCF_045843805.1. Taxonomy (NCBI): domain Eukaryota; kingdom Metazoa; phylum Chordata; class Mammalia; order Rodentia; family Sciuridae; genus Urocitellus; species Urocitellus parryii. The sequence continues at coordinate 22,277,025 of NC_135537.1, read as the reverse complement.
ATAACAACTCATGTAGATTGGGTAGCTTTTAAACAACTCAACAGTTATGGTGGCAAAAAAGTCCTAGCTCAAAGCACTGGCATACTGTGTCTGGTGAGGTCTCACTTTCTGATTCATAGATGGTCATCTTTTTGCTGCATCTTTACAGGATGGAGAGGTCAGAAAGCTCCTGGGGTCTCTTTATAATGACACTAATCCCATTCTCTAGGGCCTCTCTAGGGAGTGTGCATGGAGTGCTGGTGGAGTTCAGGCAATAAAGCTTCCTTTTTGTCAAGTGCTTTGTGGCGGCTCGGTGATCTGTGCCCAGCCAGACTGCGGCAGGGCCTGCTCTCATAATCTAATCACACCCCAAAATCTACCTTCTAATTCTATCAATCACATTCAGAGTTAGGATTTTAATATATGAATTTAGTGATACACAAATAATCTTTTTAATAGTAGAGATACTAAATGTCTGAGCACTGGGTTTGGTGGTGGCCCCTAAGATGTCTCATAGCACCCAAACTTAACTGTATATACTTGTCATGTTGTACTGTATTTGCCCTTTATCTAAATGTTCCCTCTGCCTTGAGTACTCTCCAGAAAAAAACTAATTTCTTTCTTATTTGTTATTTTTGTTGCCACACCAAGCTTAGTGCCAAGTAGCTTCTGAAAATATTTCTGGACTGAATGTGAATAGACCATTTCTTCTTCACTCCTAGAACACAGAAACAGGTAGAATATGTTCACAATTAATATGAAAATGTATTTTTTTTTCTTTTCTATTTTTTCAGTGAGGCTGTTAGGGGCCTGTTCATCTCAGCAGGAGCCTGAACACCTGCCCCTGAGGTAAACTGTGGCAATTCTTCCTGCTCCTCTTGGTGTGACTTCTCTAGCACTGAAGTGTCCAAGACACAGAAAGCCAAAGCCCTCTTCATATACCCCACGTCTTACTGTAGTTGATCTTGAAAGAGGCATGGCCAAAGGCAGCTTCAGGGCAAGGGCATGAGTAATTGTGCCCATCAACAATGGCAATATGGTCTCCTGCACAGAATTTCCCTTATACTTTTCAGAAGCCTTTTATTTGATTTTGCTAAATATCCTGGTTCCCAGGGAAAAAGCCTGATTCACAGCCAGATTTCAGTTTCTATCCTGTCTCCTCGGCTGATCTTGGCATTGTACCAGCAAGCATATGGTAAAACTCAATAAATATTTGTGTATTGAATTATCTTGGTGGTAAGGGAAAGGAGCCCTGCAGAGCCACCCAAAGCCACATGGGTCAGGAGCTTTGTTCATCTTTAATTGGTTTAGAACCCTTGGGACTAGAAATAGGGTGGATACACATTGGCTGAAAAAAAAATCACCTTTTTCACTTCTGTGTTTCTCTCATTGTCTTTTTTTCCTCTCTACCTCTCACCACACAGACAAATCTTAAAAGTTAATAATATGAAGGTATTTCTATGTGCTATGTGAAACAGTTCAGTTGACTTAGACTTGGTGGCAGTTTCGGGTGGTTCAGGTGCTCACACACTGTGTGCTGAATAGTGTGAGTAAATGCACGCAGGGTTCTCACCATGATTCTCAGACAAGCTATGGTGTTCAAAGAAACATGAAAGAGGAAGGAATCCCACCATGTCTTTTCCTCATTTACTGTCCTGTATTAGTCAATCGCTTATGGTGAAAATGGTGACATGGAAAGATTGAAGAAGAGAGGGTAATTCTTTTTTTTTTTTTTTTTTTTTTTTGTGGTGCTAGGGATTGAACCCGGGGCCTTGTGCATATGAGGTAAGCATTCTACCAACAGAGCTATATCCCCAGCCCATCTTTTTTTTTTTTATTTTCAGTTTCCTTACACATCCTTCATCACCAGTGAGCTGAGGGGAAATGGAATTGCAACAAGAAGTGAAATAAAACATTGAGCTAGTTTGGGGCAGTGTTTTTATTAGTGTAGTAAGACTGGAATACTTGTATGAGTTAGGAAAGAAGAATTGTGTGATTTCAGTGATTCCTCCGATGAGCTAACTGCTCTTACATTTGCATTTAACTGTCATTGCATGATTTAAATAGTAAAAGTCATGCTAATAATTTCACTGTTTCTTTTTCTTTACTTAGAAGACACTGAACAGCAAATTAAAATATAACATGAATGACAAGGTGAGACTGAAGACATGGGAGGAAGAGAGAGCTTTGTATCTCTAGACTTTAACTTGCCCCTTTTTTCTTGGTGTTTTAAACAAGAAGAACCATTTTCATTTTGCAGTGGGTCCAGAAAATTAGGTAGTGGGTCCTCACTGCCAGATTGAGGTTGTGAACACTCATTCATTTGATGAATACAAACTTGGTACTCATTAGCACTCAGGTCTAAGGAGATAGGTTAGATAAAGAAGGAAAGATGCAATTACAGTGTAGAAAATATGAAGCTGAACTTGGAGTGGGGCCCTTAAGGTGATATTCTGGTATCTGGGAGGCCCAGAGGTAGGGCTTCCATGGACACTGCCCAAGCATGGGCATACTCTTTGCTTGGGACTGGGAGGAGAGACAACTTACTGGAACAATCCGCATTTTTCACAAGCTTTGTGGCTTATTCTGGGTTCTTCTCTGCTCTTAGTATTGCTTATATTCCCCTGTGTTAGCTAGAAGAGTTAGCAGCAAGGTTTTGCCCCTTCTAGTTCCTTCTAGTTCTATCCTTTCCAGAGGCCAATAGAATTAAGCCCTAACAACAAGGGTCTTTAAAAAGACAGAGCTCCGCTACCTTGAGCTTGTAGACACATTTATCTTTCCAGTTGGTCATGAGGTAAGGCACTCTCACAGCCCAGGTAGCCTCCTTCTCTTTGAACGACAGTAGCTCATGACAACTGTCTGTAACTCCTCTTAGACTATGACTTGACTGGAAATTCAGCAGTTTATTTAAAAGCGAAATCCAGGGAGTTGAGATGGGGTTTGAAGCTTCAACCAAAAAGACAAATGCTCCCACGTTTGCTCCTGGTTCTTGTCAACTCTTTCTCTTCCCTTCTTCTCAGTGGTCTCTACCTGCCAAAGTAGCTGCATCACATAAAGGAACTTGTATCCCATTGCCTTATATACTTCTGAGGTGTGGTCATTTCTGGTGGTGGTGGGGGGAGTCTATTTTTTATTTGTTCAACTGTTCTCTCTCATTAAAATAATGGTTAGTAACACTAGGAACTAAAACTTGAGGACTGTATTTTTTTATTAGAAAAATGTTTTTATTTTTTCTGAAAATGGCACTTTATGGCATATACTTATTATTCATTCTGCCCTCCTCATCTCCCAAGCCCTGTTAATCACAAAGTGAATTAAACAAAAAGCAACAAGAACCTTGTACAAATGCCATTCCTTGGGATAGTGAGATGATCAAAGCTTCTCAATAAGGCTTTTATAAAACCCATGACCTCATTCATTCATTTAGTCACATATGCAGTATTTACTGGGGGTCTTTGACTTGCTAGGCAGAAAGGAGGGTACTTGATGTGAAGTTGCAATAGGTTTGGGTTTCATGGAGTTCCAGCTCAGAGTCTAGAGGGAGATCAGTCTTTCAACTGATCATAAACTCATACATTTGCAACCCAAGCTTGTTCCTATGAGGTAAATGTCTAAAAACAAAAACAAAAACAAAAACAAAAAAAACCCTTGTATGTATCATCAAAAGAACAGGAAGTCGGACACAGTTTGAAAAAGAGTTTGGGGACATCTTTTTCCTGAGTCTGCTGAGCTGAAGTGCTGAGCTGTTGTAGAGAGAGCAAGCGCTCCTGTGTTCCTGTTTCCTTGCTGGTGTTCTTGGCCTCACTCTTTCATTAGCTCCGTCAGCCAGTTCCTGTGGGCAGAGTGGTGGCAAGGGAATCTGAAAAGGAGAAAGGGCTGTCTTGTTGCGATAGTCTCTCTTTTGCACTGTTGGGTTGGGCTTTTCCTCTCTGGGGGCATGACTGAGGAGTGCTCACCTGCCCTGCAGCAGTGGTAGGTTTGGGGGAGGCATCGCATGCCGTCATCCATGTGTGTGACAGACATTACAATTCAGTAGAGATCTGTGTTCTTGTTGCACTTAGACAAATGAGTCTTACAGAATGTCTAGGTTGCTTCTAAATGGTTGGTATCTTGCCATCCCATCTTTCACATTTCTGCCTTGCTTGGTAAGTGGAACACAATTGGTTCCATCCCAGATTATATAAATTTAAAAATTATATAATATATAGGTTTGGGACAAACGAATGCTTCTGATGCTTTGGTGCTGACCCTGATTTAAGATTTTTACTTTAAATTAAGGAAGTTTCTTCTCCCAGATTTGCAAATCAGGCTAAGCCACAATTCCGACCTTCTTGGAGCTCATTTACAAATAAGTTGCTAAATGAATACTGTCAACTATTTAGAGTACTATTTGGCACATACTTGGTAAAGAAATAACAACTACCATTTTGAATCCTCTTCACTATTGCAGCATTATTATAAAAGAAAGGTCATCACTGTCAGGAAATCTAGTGGGGACCATGGGTGGAAGGGCCGTGCAAGATGAGGGAGGGGTACATTGCGCTGTGAGTACTGTCAGGTGTTTCTGAGGATTATTTCAACTCCATATTCCACTTGTCCTTGAAGCTTGTAGTTCTCTTACCTCATTCTCATACACAAACCCACAGAGTCCTGAGTCATCTGTCCCTCTTTGCTTTATTAGTGCCTTTGGGAGCTAGAGATGCTAAGAAGTCTGATGGCTCCTGTCTCTTGGGAGCTCATATGGTAATGAGGAGGCAGAGAAGTTAAAAAAAAAAATGAACAGAGTCAACCCCACACTTCCCTTCATGGATTCTCAGTCTACAAAAGGAAGAAAACTATTAAATAATACTTAATAATAAAAGTATTAAATTTAAAAATTATATAATATTGATGAAGCTAAGTAAAAGGGAAGAAGAGAGGGAAAAATATGGAGATCTAATTTAAAATTAGGGAATCTGGTCCACAATGACCTCTCTGGAAAAGAAGGATTTAAGTTGAGAATGGCCTAATCTTTGTATAAACATGCTTTGTGGGAAGAGTTTTTTTATCCAGATATTTCAATAATTTTACCAAATATAAGGCTATAAATATGCTTGCTGATCAATCAGGACAACTCAGAAGACCCATGTTACAGTTTAAATATGAGCTGTCCCCACAAAAATCTCATGTGTTAGACAATTAAAGAATTTTCAGAAAAGATTAGATTTTGAGAGTTCTAGCCTAACCAGAGAGTTGTAACCTAATCTGGGCAGTAAGTAGGACTAACTGTAGGTGTAAGGTGTAGTTGGAGGAAGTAGGTCACTAGGGATATGCCTTTGGGGTTTATATTTTGTCCTTGATGAGTGGAGCTCTCTCTGCTTCCTGACTCTTGTGTCCTGAGATGCTTTCCTCTGTTTGCCCTTCCATAGATGTTCTGCCTCATCTTTGGCCCAGAGCCATGGAGTTGGCCAACCATGGGCTGAACCTCTAAATCTGTGAGCCCCAGGTACACTTTACCTCCCCTAGTTGTTCTTGTCAGGTATTTTGGTCACAGTGATGCAAAACTGATAAGATGACCCACTCCCTTTGTCCAGCTATTGTGGAAGAATGGGAATGTTGAAACACTCCACTCAAAACCTCTGATATGGTATCATTTCATCTGTCCTACTTTAACCAGACTGTCCAGAGAGAGTGTGACTTCCTGCTCTCTGCAAATGTGTGTCAGGGATAGACTGCTGCCGGATATACTACAGGAATGTTAAATGCTCAGTAACACTCTTTGAGAAGAGTTAATGGCATATAATAACCAAAAAAGAAACAGAGTGGCTATGTATTTGATATATAATTTTGATTTAATGTCCCAACTTCTGTTGGGATCCACATATATCTCCGATTGCTGAAGGCCTTATGGTCACCTCTAAGTCTCAATGTTTGGATATAATAGATGTTCAATTATGGCTCATCTCTTTTAATTCTGATTTTTATTCATTTCCACACATTTCTCTTCCTAGCTACAAATGATTACTTAGAGATCTGGTGAGTGGAGAGGAACCTCTAGAGGCATCCAGCCCAAGGGGTTATAAATTGTGTTTTGAGTCTTCTCAGGGATCCAGGGAGGACCATCAGGGGGATGAGTAGATAGATGGATTGACTGAGTAATCCTCAACTGCAAAGCCCAGTGGTGCCATTTTTGTACAATGAATTCATCTGAGGGTACATATAAATGTTTTTTTTTAAGTGTCCCCTGATAATTATGTTTAAATACCACAAAGAGTTCTCTTTGTTTTCTGGAAGAACAAGCTGATCACCGGAGAGTACTGTTGGGCTCAGGGCTGCATGGAATGCAGAGTCACACCTCCGTGTAGGTCTCTAGGCTCACAGTCCAACACCCATGGAGCTCTGTTCTCAAATGTTCTGCCTCTGGCTTTCACTTCTTCTCAGGGAAAGCTACCTTTCTAGTGAAATTTTGCCCTGGGAACATCACGGTTAAGAATTTCTGATTCTATTCATTTAGGATTAGATGCTCACAGTTGGCTGGATTCCCTAAAACATTGCTGAACACAGAAATAATTAAGAAATGCTTCCAGACATAAAATGACAAAGTATGGGCCAAGTTGAAGTTGAGATTCGGCTCAGAAAAAGTGCAGCACACAACCTGGGGAGAGGATATCTACAACAGACACTAAGTGGGTGAGACAAATCCTGGAAAGCTCCCTGCAAGACTGGTAGGGGAAGAGTGGGCAGAAAAGCAGATTTGATTTTGTAATGGTATCTAGTAACAGAAAATAAACAGACTGCTTGGGATGGGGCACAAAAATTATGGAGTCACAGCATGTGGAGAAGATTGTCCTTCTGTTCTTTGGTAATACTGTTTTTAGAGAAAAACCAATTCCATTTTGTAGCTCAGCAGCAGAAGGATAGAGATGAATTGTAGGAGGCTCTGAGCAGAGGAATGAATGAGATAGATAATTGGCTTCTGGGGGAAGAGGTGATAACGGATAATGCTGTTGAGGGACTATCATAATAGTTTCCCATTACAATGCTAGAAACCAGAGACACCAAGTGGGGAGTGAAATTACTTGGGTGCACAGAGATTTAGTGGGAAATGATTGCATATGGTTAAGGATATCAGAAAATGCATAAAACTGGAGGGAAACTTCTAGCAGAGAATCAATTTATCAGCAAACTGAGTCACAATGCTAGAAGCAGGAGCAACTTAATAGAAAGTATAAGATATGTATCTTTTCTCATAAACTTTCAGCTATGGAATGCTGACAGCCAAATACCACCCCCTCTTCTTGAACAATCTTTGTTCTCTCCTGAAGGTCTTTGCCCCCGCTGTTCCTTTTTCTAGATTAGTCATTATTCATCTCCCCTCCCTCCCCCCAGTATCTTTGAATGGCTGGCTTCATATTATTCAGGTCTCCTGTTTTCCCTACAATGTCACCTCCCCCTGTTTCAAAATGAGGCTTTGATTTTATTTATTGAGTTTTAGAGGTCTTGCTAAGGAAGTTGGTGCCTTTGCCAATATGTTGGAGTTTTAACCCCACATTTTCTTCTAGCAGTTGCAAAGTTTATGGTCTAATTCCTAGTCAATGGGTGGGATGGCATCATATTAAAAAGCTTCTGGACAACAAAGGAAACAACTCATGTTGTATGTTAGCATCCACATATTAAAGAGAACATTTTATCTTGTTTTTTTTTTTTTTTAGGTTGGCTTATTTCACTTACCAACAAATGCCATAATTTCATTATTCTATAGGGATGAGTAATATTACATTCTGTATATACATCACATTTTCTTTATCCATTTATCTGTTGAAGGGCACTAGAAAACTTTTAGAACTCATAAATGAATTCAGCAAAGTAGCAGGATATAAAATCAACACCCATAAATCAATTGCATTTCTATACGCCAATGATCAATCAGCTGAAAGAGAAATTAGGAAAACTATCCCATTCACAACAGCCTCAAAAAAAATAGTTGAGAATCAATTTAACTAAAGATGCTAAAGATCTCTAAGATGAAAACTTTAGAACACTATAGAAAGAAATTGAAGAAGACCTTAGAAGATGGAAAGGTCTCCCATGTTCTTGGATAGGCAGAAATAATATTATCAAAATGGCCATACTACCAAAAGTCCTATATATATTGAATGTAATTCCTATTAAAATCCCAATGATATTTTTCATAGAAATAGTAAAAGCAGTCCTAAAATTCATTTGGAAGGATAAAAGGATCAGAATAGCTAAAGCAATTCTTAGTGAGAAAAGTGATGCAGGAGGCATCACAAAACCAGACTTTAAATTATACTACAGAGCTATAATAACAACAACCACAAAAAAGCATGGCATTCACATCAAAACAGACATAAAGACCAATAGTAGACCTTAAATTACAATACATTGCTATACTAACAAACAAAAGCATGGTATTCACACCAAAACAGATATGAAGATAAATGGAATTGAATAGAAAACATAGAGGAAAAACCCACATAAATACAGGTATCTCATTCTAAACAAAGGCACTATAAACATACATTGGAGAAAAGATAGCCTCATCAACAAATGGTGCTGGGAAAACTGGAAATCCATATGTAGCAGAATGAAATTTAATTATCATCAATCTTATGAGTGATGAATCTTACTTCCCAACTAAAGCTCCTATTAATAAACTAATAAATCAGAATACTATATCATCAAAGGAGATTATTTTTATTATTTGGTTTGGAACCAACATTGAACTGAGTGCTTTCATGCTTAGTCTCATCTAACCTTGACTGCAACCTTGTACTGTTTTTATATGTCCATTTTATAGATGAGAGGGGGCTGTGGTTTGGAGAGATTGAATGACTTCCTGAAGGTCACACTCCTAGTAAATAATGGAAACAAGATATGATTTGGTCAATGTAAAGGCAATATACTCATCAGAAAAACCCTACAGGCTTTCAGTGCATATTGGCAATCATTTTGTAAGAATATAAAATAATTATTATTTATTATTTGCTTACTCTACCTGAGCTATTCTACTATAGATTTTTATGTATTTATGGGATTCTCTATGCAGACATTATCTATACTTGCATAGTTTTAGTGGATGGGTATTGTCACCAGTTAATAGATAAGGAATTAAAGGATGTGGGCTGAGTGTCTTGAGAGGTCTCTCAGTGGGAAAGATACAGGTGAGTTGTGCTCTTTCAATTGTCTCTCCTTCCCTCATAAAAAATATTTTTAGCATCTTTCTGCAGGTGGAGGGAGTCCAGATCTTATTCTCTAAGCACATTCTCACTTTCTTCCCCAACTCCTCTTTGAAGCTTTCAGTCCTCAACATAGAAATGCCCTCACCCTAGAGTTTGTCCCACCAGGCAGGCAATGGGACATTTATTTGTACTGGAAGCAAGAAGCTGTTTTGGGCACTGGGGGCACTTGGGGATACTCTGTGGTGAGCAGAGAAGTGGGTCCTGAAATAGTGTTGCTTCTGTTCTTATAATTGTGAAGTCCATTTCTTCTGCTTTAGAATTTAGTCCAATCTCTAAAATCTAAAACAGCTCATGCCTTTTCATGGTAGATGCGCACTATCAAGATTTGTATAAGGAATGATTGAAGAAACCTAATCCAGATTAGGCTTGTTTTTCTATTTCTCTAGATGGAGTAATTTAGGTAATTTCATTAAATTGTTACAGGTGCCATTTTACAGTCTTCTAATGCATCAATAATAACTGTCTTCTGAGCCCCTCTTAATGGCTATTATGTTATTTTGTGTAATTTCCCAGATTGAGGCTAATCCTTTATCCACTCTTTCAGTTTTTTGATATACATAATCAAAGAGTGCATAGAAGAATGGTGAGTGAAAGGTAAGTATTGCTGTAAGTTCTTGAATATTAGACTTTAAATAAACTCTCCTTTAAATTAAAAGATATTATTTTAACCTCCTTCCCTACCTTCAAACCCATATGCCTATAGGACAGAAAGATATGAAAAAATGTGTGCTTACTTTGGTGGACACTTCGAGTAGAGGGTATACATCTTTCTAAAGCTTCATAATTGAATTTGATCTCACAGACCAAAATATGATCCACGAATAAGGGGTTCAGCGGAGAAATAATTTGGAGTTCTTGCACACAATATCTCCCTCTGAGAGCATCTCAGGGTACATTAATACAAATTTAAGTCCAATAGAAAAGTCAAGAAAGCCACTCAACTCAAAATTATCTCAGGTATATTTACAAAATTCCCATTACCAGCCATTGAACACACTTAGGAAAAATGCAATTTTAGAGTGATAGATTTTGAAAAAAAAAACATTTCCCTTTATTTGGATATATGCTATCTGTGAACACAGGCTTGCTATATTGTGTCCTACCTAGATACTATGTCATGGTTGAGTTGTGGGATTTCAGACTGGATCCCAATTTAAGATTAAATCATTAAGATTAAAAAAAAATTCTTCTAACTTTTGTAGTCATATGTATACCTGTCTCCAAAGAATTCATGCAAACCCCTTCAGCCTGTGTCTCTTGTTGACTCTGTTTTCATATCCCATGGTATGAAATGATTTTTTATTTTAATTCATTTGTTTTAAATATATCTGTTTGTGTCTAAGGAGCATTTTTTAAATAAAATAAATGAGTTGCCTAAATAATCTATCATTATTTAAATTTTCATTATGGAATACATATATTTCTTTTTATTGATTTTTTGCCTTATAAGAAAGATGGATTATTAGACTTTTGTTTAGCCCTTTCCCTTTTACCACCCGGGTAACTTTAGGTGCTGTATTAGTTTTCCAGAGCTACTATAGAAGATCAGTACAAATAGGGTGGCTTAAAGTAACAGAAACTTATTTTGTCACAGTTCTGGAATTCAGAAGCCTGAAGTCCAGCTGTTAGCAGAACCATGCTCCAGCTGAAAACTGAAGAATCCTTCCTTGCTCCTTCCAGCTTCTGAAGGTTACTGGCTTCCTTGCATTCCTTTGTCTGTGGCAACCTCGTTCCTATTTCACCTCCATGTTTGCATGGTCATTTTCTGTGTATGTCTGGATGTCCTTGTGTCCAAATAGCGGTAAAAATCCCATTTCCACACAAGGATGCATTTTCAGTTCCAAGTCGATCTGAATTTTGGAGACACACCATTTAATCAAGCATAGTCTACTATCTGGCTCCCAAAAGTTCATGTTCCTGTGTGCAAAATACATTCACTCCAACATGACATTCTGAAGTCCTAACCATTCCAACATCAATTGTAAAATAAACAAAAGTCATTAAATAGCATTAACCCAAAAAGTTCAAAATTTCATCTAAATCAAATATGGGGGAGACTTTGGGTATGGTCTCTCCTGGGGTAAAATTTCTCTCAATTTTTTTACAGAAAACAAATGATCTGCTTCTAGAATATAATTATAGGACAAGCATAGGGTAGAAATTATCAATTCAAAAAAGAGAATTTGGAAGCAAAAAAGAAGTCATGGATCCTCAGCACGTTCGTAACCCAGCAAGGCAGGTTCCATTGCTCTCAAGGACCAGGAGTGGTTCTTTGTGGTTGATGCTCTTTTGCTGGGGTTGAGGCACCAGCTGTTTCTTCTTGGCCCACAAGAGTGGCAGCTCTAGCCCCTCAGGCTATGTCTCCGCTCAAAAAGTCTTCTTTAGTTTTGCTTGAAATGTGTCACACTTAGGAGCTTGATGAGCCTGTTTCCTGCCTGTGGAATCCCAGAAGTCCCATAGCCTTCCCTTCTCTCCATTCCATCTCTGCCCCCTTCAGAATCTAAGCTGCAGTTTTGAGCGGTGTAACTGGCCCATCTCTCTGGGGATATCAAAGAGACTGTGCCATTAGACATAAAGTCTTTCCACAGACCTTTCCTGGATAACCCATCTCTATTTCTGAATTTTTCTGAGATCGTTGATGGGATGCATAAATCCTATGCTGAAATGCTCCAGCTAAAGGTTGTCTAGCCGTAGCCTGGGTGTTCTTTTAGAACATGCTGTCTCATGCTTTGCAATATGGAGAGGCTGAGAATGTTCCCCACCATCAAGTTCTGCTTCCCTTTTTTGTTTAAAAATTCCTTTTAAAATTCATCTGTTTTCTTTTCCAATTTACTAGGAGAAACAAGACCACACCTCCCACACCTAGCTTGGAAATCTCATTGAAATATTCAACTTCATTGCTTACAAGTTGTACTTTCCACCCAATAGCAGAACAAAATTTTGTCAGGTTTTCTGCAACTTCCTAACAAAGTTCTTCTTTTCTCTAGTTTCCAACAACATGTTCCTCATGTCTGTCTGAGACCTCACCAGTAGCATTTCATGTTCATATTTCTAAAAATATTCTATTCTCGACAATACATATGTTCTCTAATACAATAGAAGCTTTGTTGTCCTCGTTTCTTCTTTCTGACCTCTCATTAGAGTCATCTTGGAAGTCCTCATTTCTACCATGTTTCATCAAAGATCTTGGCTCTATCAGAGCCTAGTTTTCCACCTCAAACCTCTTCCACCCTCCTCCCATGACTCAATTCCAAAGTCATTTCCACATTTTTAGTTTTTTTTTTTGTTTTGTTTTTTTGGTGTAGCACCTCACTTCCTAGTACCAAAATCTCTTAATCAGTGAAGATTCTCGAGAGAAACAAAACGAATAGAACATACACACGCATACACATACATACACACATACATATATGGATATGTATTTTTTAAAATTTATTTTAAGGATTTAGTTTATGTGATTGTGAAGTGTGGCAGATCTGGAATCTACAGGGCAGGCCAGTAAGTTGGAAATAGGCAGGAGTTCTATGTTGCAGTTTTGAGGCAGAATTTCTCTTGTCTGATAAATCAGCTTTTTGATCTTAAGGCCTTTCAAATGATTGGATAAGGCCTATCCAATACTATTGAGGTAATTTTCTTCACTTAATAGATGTTAACACATGTACAAAACACATTCACAGCAACTCCTAGGTTAGTGTTTGATTTAATAGCTGGGTGCTATAGTCTATTCAGGTTGACACATTAAATTGACCATTACAGCTGTTTGTCTCTACTTCTTTTCCACTTTCAACTTACTTCTCAAGAAACCGCAGAGTCAATTATATGTAATAGTCCATGTGTAACTTCACAACAATGCCAAGAATAGAATAGAATTTTCATTCTCAATACTGAACATAATGTTTCAGATTGTTTTTTGGTTGTAGCTCTTTGTTGGACTGGTATTAGTAATAAGTATTTTTTTAATCTCTTATTTTATCACTTAACTCATCTAACAAACATTTATATACTTCTAGAGAGTGACAATAGTCTTTAAAAATCAGTGCTTTCTGCAAAAAATAGAAATGTTTTGTAATCTGCCCTGCTGATTAGCCACATGTGCATATTAAACACTAGAAGTATGGCTAGAGAGACTGAGGAATTATATATTCATTTTCACTTAATTTTAATTAATTTAGATTTACATTTAAATACCCAAATGAGACTATATTGGTCAATGTAGCTCTGAATTATTGAATTTCTTTTACTAACATAGAAAACAAATTAATTCTGATTTAGTGAATGTTAGAGAAAGAGGAGATTTTATCAGCTGAGTTCTTTTGTAGATGAGAGTTAGAGATAAGCTGAGTTCTTAAAGGTCAGAGCCATGAGCAGAGTGCAGGATGCAGAACTTGGATTGGCTGACTCTCAATCCAGTCTTATTCTCTCAGCCTGTACTACATCCCCATCTAATTAGATCATTTGATTTTCCACTTGAAATCCCCAGCTCACTACAATTGACTGTAATTAACAAATGCCTCTAAAAATTGAACTCAACCATGCACGTGGTTTCAGAATGATTACATGTTGCCTGCGCCATGGCAGAAGGATCTGGCACTTTCTCCTTCAGAAGTCAGTTGACTTATGACACACCTGTCAGCCCTGTTTGGTGCCCACATTTCCAGTCATGCACAGTCCCCCACAGGCAGGAAGAAGACCAATTTATCTGCATAGCACTTAGTCATCAGGATGGATGGAAAATGTCACCCAGACCACAAGAGGCAATTTTTACCGTAGCACCTTTCTTGATCAATCTCTAAGTGAGAGAAACAGCGAGAAGAGCATCCTATGAGTTTCTCACAGAGCCATTGATCTACTCTCTTATACTATGAATTTCTCTCTGTTCATTTCCACTGTGCAAAACAAACAGATTTCTATTGGCAATACACTTTTGCCAGGAAGCTGTCCTTGTCAAAAGGAGCTTAAGACTATTTTGCAGTTAGCAAACATAGGATGCCATATTGACTTTCATTTAATTTAATATCAACATATAAAATATAGACCATGAAGCCCTCAGAGGGAAGTTTGCCTTTGCTCTTTTTAGATAAAGCAAATTTAAGAAATAAGGGCAATCAGTTGCTGTATGAAATGGAGCTGTGTCTTGCAATGCACATTGAATTTGAGGAGCAGATGGAAAGTGTCTGAGATGAGAACGATGGAATAATATAATTTCAAACATGCTTCACCAACAACAGATTTTCTGTCACACTGATCAATTATTGAAGATGAAATTCTTATACCCGCTAGAAATGAAGATTGTTATTTAATGGAAGGGGATGATACTATCTATCTCTTGGTGCAGACGTTCAATCCACTCTCCGTGATTGACACAAGGATCCAACTTCCATCGCTCCTATGAGAGGTGAGTCATCCACCCATTGCTATCAGAGAATCAAATTTAGATGGGATATTTGAGCCGTCAGCACAACTCTCCCAAATCTGCTCAGCTGAAAAAACGCCAATAACTAACATTGAAAAATCTGTGGGATAAAGATAAGCCATTATAAAATCAACTCCAATTCAAAGACAGTAATTTGAGGTTGGGATAATTATTTTTACTTTGCTCTTATGGAAAACTTTCTTACGTTATAACAAGTGCAGCAAAATCAAATCAATCCAAACATCGTCTCCGTCATTCTCATCATGTCTGCCATTCTCTCATAAATCAGCTTGCTCTGAGACATATAATTAGTGATGTATAAGGTCCCTAGTTTTGGGGGAAAGCACTTCTAGGGGAGTCTGTTCTTCACTCCGTATCAGCTTGTTTTACATTTGTGTAATTTTGATGAATAAATAGTATTTTCCCCATAATCAGCCATAGGGGTACCAGTGGGGGTAATTAAAACATTTAAAATAATCATCAGCTGTATGAATAAAATATCAGCCATCTCCTAACAATTTTTCATATTTTAAATTTTTATTAAGGCTAATAAGAGTTCTGCCTGTGCAAGAAATGCTGGATGAGAAATCTGTGGGAGAAGCCAATATGTATTTAAACAAGTACCTAAAGTTGCATGTTCCCAGATGGCAGAATAAGCAGGATGGTGTTTAGTGATATCTAACAGTGACCAAAGCAGGTCTAGTATACTATATTCGGACTCTCTCAGTTTAATTTGTACACAAACTCTTTCCAGAAATGACTCCAAAGAGTAAATTTCTAGTGCTGCTCTCCAGACACATCTCAAAGAAGATGACTTTAGCGTCCAACCTGAACTGACGAATGGAAAATGGTCTCTTTCTTATTGTCTCATGACATTCTCACAACCAGGTCAAAACAAGTCCCCTAGACTTCAAAACAAGTCACCCTTATCCCTCTTTCATAAAAGATGAAGCCAAACTATGTTGCCTGTCTTACCCACATAAGCTTCCTAGTGACAGAGATAGGATTCCAAAAATTGCTGGGACCCTTGGGGTCTGATGGATAAGCCTGGAGCTCTGGGCTTTTGTCCTGATGGTCCACTCTACAAGAAGGCCAGCCAATTCCCAGGAGACAGAACAGCATTTCTAAGAGTTGAGCAGCATGGAATCTACAGCATCCTCTTCTATTCTGCTAACATATCATTATTGAGGACCTCCTGTGTATGATCCTGTGGGATGCTGTTTTATTTGAGGATCTCACAAACCTAAATTTCTGTTTTCAGTGTTATTATATAATTGAAAATTTTGTTTTTACTTTTTCAGTTTTGCTCTTGGGCAGGCCCTGTCCATGAGGTGGCATCCTGTGGTTCTAGTCTTCATTACCCTTAAGAGAATATGGCTCCACTCATGGCTCCTGCAAAAGTCCTGAGGTTGAGTTTTCCTGGACTGATGTGCATCATGTGGACATATTTGAACCAGTCGTGGTGATCAGAGGGATTGAACACACGGGCGGGCCAGGCCTCTGGTGTGTGCCTCACCTTAAAGGCAGGGTGGGTGGGAACAGTCCCATGAAGAGTTCATTAGAATAGGGAAGGAATGATTTCTCCAAAAAGGAAGGTGTTATTATGATAAAGAAGGAAGTAACATGGACAGGCAATAGCCATCCTTAGAGGTAAGTGACAATGATTGGAATTTCATGAATGAGAAAACTGAGGCCCAGAGAGCTAAGTAACTCCAGAAGAAGAAAGTGATGAATTGTAGGGACAAAACCCTTAACTTATAGCTCCCGAGAACATTCTCACAGACATCCATCAATCACATCCCTGATCACAGGTGAGAAAGGAGCATTCCCTTCTCCTTTTAAACCTATCCACTGCAAATAGGAGAAAGCAAAAGCATTATGCAACTAGATTTTGTAAACTCCCAGAGGTGCTGAATATTTTGGCTAGAGAGTTGTTTGTTCACTGGTGTCTAATGAATGCACCTTACCTGACAATGCTGAAACACTATTTAAACACAGCATTTGCATTTTATGTGTGCTGAGGATGCACTGGTACTAAGCTGAAGAATTGCTATCTTAAAAGACTTCCTGGGCTTTTTTCAGTTTTCTCTCTCAAGGTAAAAATGCCTTAACAAATAGCCTTACTGCTGTTAAGGACAAATCCTAAGAATTCTAAGAAACTCTGTTTAGGGAATGATCTAAGAGAAATGATCACCCTGGATGCCAAGCAGGAAATGGCTTCTGAGAAGAGCCAGCTCAGCACTTGGAGTGATGAAGACACTTAGGGTTACCTTTCTTCTCTGACTCTCCCAAGCCCTCTCTGTGTTGAAAAATGAAACTGAAGTGCTAAGCAGAATTTCAGAATCTCCATTACACCTTGTAAAATAGGTTTAACTGGTAAGATTATTAGAATTAAACTGTGTTGATTTGAACACCCTCCCTAAGAAAATGACAGATGATAGGACTGCTATGGACATTTGGAGTGGGCTCCTGACAGAGATGTGGAGGCATGTGCAAATTCTTTTCACGCCTCTGAATTTTATGATTTGGCAACTTTGTTCCTTTTTACAATTTCCATCAAATAGGTGAAAATGGTAGTCTCACCCCCATGCATTCTGTCACTTTTTAAAATTCTGATCGACAGAGCTGAGGACTTCTTTCCAGTCCTGTGGGTGTGAGTGCCAAAGAGATAAAATAAGCAGGGACAGTGACTTAAGGTTCCCATGTGTCATGGTGCCCTGGGTGGGGAATTCTGACCCAGAGAAGATCCTCTAAGGGGTGGCCACCAGACTCATAGAGCAAGACTGTAAAAAATTGACTGGACGACAGGGCAAGTGTAGGGCACGTGTAGGGCACACAATGAAGCTTTGCTCTTAGGGGAAGAAGGTCCAGGGTGTCTGAGAGGATTGGGAAACTGGCAGAATATGGCGTTCATTCTTGGCAGAGCGGGAAGCAAGTAACTATGGGCACTGGTGTTGCATGTGTGTCTCTATATCCAAGTGCGTTTCTGTATCTATCTCTCTGTCACTTTGCTTGATTATATGAGGAATAATCACAACCATCATGCTACTTCATACACCACCTCATTTAATCCTCACGGTAGCACTGGGGAATGAGATAGGCCGATGCAGCAGGTCATTTTTCTCACTTTACAGATGAGGATGCTAAAGTTAGAAGATGTGAGGTGATTTGCCTGAAAACAGGCAAGCATTAATTGGAGACAAGTCCTTGAAAATGTAGCCAGACCACACAGCACTGTGATTAATGGCTTAGACTCAGAAATCAAACCGGCATTTAATCCTGGTTCTTCCATAACTGTCATGTTATCCTGGGAAGCTACTTAATGCTGAGCCCCAGTTCAACTGAAAATGGAGTTGTGATAAAATGCACATTCTAGTTGCTTATGATGATAAAATAGATAATGTATATAGTGCAAATCCTGACAAAGTATTTTTTTAGTTTTTTTTTGTTCTTTTTAGACATACATGACTGTAGAGTGTATTTTGTTATATTACACATACATGGAGTATAACTTATCCTAGTTAGAATCCCATTCTTGTATTTGTATATGATGTGGAATTTCACTGGTTATGTATTCATATATAAACATAGGAAACTTATGTCCTATTCATTTTACTGTCTTTCATACTCTCATCCCTCTTCCCTTCCTTTCATTTCTCTTTGTCTAATCCAATGAACTTATATCCACCCCTTATTGGATGTTAACATCTACATATCAGAGAGAACATTTGGCTGTTGTTTTATTGGGGACTGGCTTATTCCACTTAACATGATAGTCTCCTGTTCCATCCATTTATTGACAAATGCCATAATTTCATTCTTCTTTA
The DNA here is from genome assembly GCF_045843805.1 of Urocitellus parryii. Classification (NCBI taxonomy): domain Eukaryota; kingdom Metazoa; phylum Chordata; class Mammalia; order Rodentia; family Sciuridae; genus Urocitellus; species Urocitellus parryii. Next base: position 22,258,564 of record NC_135537.1, on the reverse strand, counting down.
TGGCTGACTAATATTCCATTGTCCATATATACCATGTTTTCCTTATCCATTCATCTGTTGAAGGGCACCTAGGTTGGTTTCATAGCTTACCTATTGTGAATTGAGCTGCTATAAACATGGAGGTGGCTGTGTCACTGTAGCATGCTGATTTTAAGTCTTTTGGGTATTTACCGAGAAGTGGGATAATTGAGTGAAATGGTGGTTCCATTCTTAGTTTTCTGAGGAATCTCCATATCACTTTCCAGAGTGGTTGTACTGATTTGCAGCCCCACCAGCAATGTGTGAGCCTACCTTTTCCCCCACGTCCTCGACAACACTTCTTGTTACATCTATTCTTGATAATTTCCATTCTGACTGCAGTGAGATGGAATCTCAGTGTAATTTTAATTTTCATTTCTCTGACTGCTAGAGATGTTGAACATTTTTTCATATATTTTTTAAACAAAGTGTTTATGGTAAACACTAGTAGCTAACATTATTATTGTTAACCAGGCAGGTTACAAATAGAAGACCCACATTTAGGAAAGAGAGGGAACCAGTTGACAGAAATGGTGTTTTGGTTAGGATCTGGGTTTTGGAAACAAGAAGAAACCTTGATATCAGAATTCTGACAAAATGTAAGGTCAGATATTAGAAGCAGGTACCTCTTACTTGTCTGTTCATGGTCCCTTTCTTTTTTTTAGTAATAGAAGCCCAAGTTTCCTTTGGGGAACTACTCTTCCAAACTGAATTCTTGGTTGCTATGTTTCAGTGGGGATCTGCTTTCCAGCGCAGGAGGAGGTAACCTACAGGCCTGGCTATTTAGAGCACCCTATTCCCTGCCTAAGGTGATTAGCTGAGCTTCCAGCAAGTGGACTAAGCTAATCTAGAAGTGTTCGGGACTTTTTTGCAGATACTAGTCAAGGAGGCTCCACCTTCCCATTGAGGCAGCTGAGCAACAACCACGTCAGTGTGGGGGACTGGAGGCACCTTCCTGGTGGTGAAGTTCATATTGAAGAATGGGGACCTGAAGGAATGGGGGCCAGAGAGATGGAGGGAACCAAGTAACAATTACATGGCTTGAGGCAGCTGAGTAGCAAACCAGCTTTGCTCCTGGTAGGAGTTTTTTTTTTTTTTTTTTTTTTCCTTCCTCTTTATAACGAGAGAGTTTTATTCTCAAGTCTACAACATCTTTCTTGTTTCACAACTGGAAATGTCTAGATAATGAGGCCAAACTGTGTCTCTGGTGTGAGTCAAGTGGCCCCAGGAGGGTAAGACGAAGGCTGCAGAGATGAGAAAATAAGCAGCGGCCTCTGGTGTGTGTAAAGAAGGGAATGACACCCCGTACCTCTCTGGTTTTGCTATTATTTCCTCCCTCCCGAAGCTCACTTTCTGAAAGATTCAGAAATCTGCTAGGAACAGGTTATGGTACCACCTCATGGGTTAGTTTATAAATGAGAGGAGACTTTATGTTTCCCAGAGACAGAGTCATAGTGCCAGAATGACTTACACTGGGGACCTCGTGGGATGGGATTCCTGGAAAATGAGTGGTTTTAATGTGGGTTACATTTTTCTATTTACCAACTGTTTAGATAATTTTGACTAAATTCTGTTGTACTCATCTCTTACTCTTAAGAAAGCCCTTTGCTACATGACTCAGTTCAGAACAATAAATATTTTGTTTAGATAAAACCCTCATCCACTGCACAGTAGTGATGTGCAGACATAGGAGTTGATTTATATGAAAGAACCCTTGAGACTCAGCTGAGTGTCAAGGTCTTTACTTCAAGGAAGAAATCCCAGGCTCTAATTGCAGCAATGCTGGAGAAAACAGGAAAACTCAGACATCTTTTCCCAGAGCAAAAGCCAGAAAGTGGAGATTGGTTTACTTCACTGAGTTGGGTAAGGAACATTAGCGAGGCAATGCCTCCAAAGCACAAAAAAGTATCTTGAAAACACTCATCATTTTACATATAGAGACAAGAGTATATTCTGATGGATGCAGTCACAAGTAAAACATGTTATTATGGACTTAACAGATAGAATGGGGGCCCTCTGGGCTATGTCTCAGGGGCTCTCCGCTCCCCCGTCCTTGGTTTTCATGAGTGTGAGCACAGGCCAATCTACAGACAGTGCTGTCTTTGTTTCATTGACTGCTGATTAGTTCATTAATTTGCTACTTGTTCACTGCAAATTTTACTATTTTATCAGCACTAGAGATAGAAAGAGTGGGTCAAGCATGGTTGGTCTTTCATTAAGTCAACACATACTTTTTGAGCACCTACTATGTGCCAAGCTGTGGGATATAAAGATGGATTAGTTATGGTCAGTGCCCCCTATGGTCTTTTTAAAAATTGCTCTTTTATTGGCACCTATTAATTATACAGAATGGTGGGTTTCAGTGTAGCCTACACTTAAAAACATAAACTGATGGGTTTCACTTCCAGTACCTCCCCTCCTCTCGCCTCTTGGTCGCCTGCTTCCACTCTAATGATCTCCACTGTATTTTCATGACATCACTTTCCTCTTATTTTCTGCCTCTAGCCTCCATATAGGAAAAAAAAGATGCAATATTTTTCTTTCTGAGTGTGACTTATTTTGCTCAAAATTATGGTCTCTAGTTCCATCTATTTTTCTGCAAATGACAACATTTCATTCTTCTTTATGGCTGAATAAACTCTGTTTGGTATAAACACCACATTTTCTTTATCTGTTCATCTCTTTATGGATTACTAGGCTGATTACATAACTTGGCTATTGTGAATTGTGCTGCTGTAGACATGGGTGTGAGTGTATCTCTAAAGAATGTTGATTTTTATTCTTTTAGATAATAAATACCAAGGAGTGGGAGAGCTGGGTCATATGGTAGTTCTATTTTGAGCTTTTTGAGGAGCCACCATAACTGATTTCCATAGTGACTGCACCAATTTACATTCCCACTAATGGTGTATAAGGATTCATTTTCTTGCTATTCAAATTATGGTCTTAAGGACCAGAAGCAGGGGGCATTTCCTACACACAGAATTGAAGACCCCACCCCAGCTGAATCAGAATTTCCATATAACAAGATCTCCAGGCAATTTTTATGCACATAAAAGTCCAAGAAGCCCAGCTCTAGGAAGCCTAATGTCATAGTGTGGTTTAGTACAAAAGAAGGAAGTAATGTCCTAAAAGCCTGGCTGCTACAGGTGGCCAACTTTTATTCTGTTGCTTGGATGGAACTGAGGTAACTTACTTATCTACGTTGTGACTGGAGGTACTATCTTCAAAATACAGATCATAACATCTAACACTCCTTTTTCATGTGCTTTTGTGAAGCTCAGATGAGAAAATACCTGTAAAAGCATTCCAAGAGCAAGGTGTTTGCTCCTGTAACAGGTTTGGAGAAGTCTCTGTGCATCAGGCCTGGCTGCAGTGCCCAGGAATAGGGACTTGATTCTAACTGAAAAAATTTCCTGCATGTGTTTCTCTGTCACAGCGTTCTTATCTCTCCCATTCAGAGATGCAAATAACAGGCTTGTGAAGTACCAGCCTGCAATGAGACTCTTATGCTTTCTAGCTATAGTATTCAGAAATTGTTGTAATCAGCACTTTATGTATTCATCTAATTTCAGTAAAACTCACAGAGGGCTTGACCATAGGGGAAAACTACTGGGTATAGTAGGCTTGGTTTCTGCCCTCCAGTAGAGCTTAATTTAGGATGGGATGGCACAGACAAAGTGATTATTCATGGTATAGTAATGTAGGTGCTCTGAGCTTGGTGCAGACAATAGGCAAAAACATGGATAGATTTATAAAACAGAAAACCTGTATGTAAAACGAGAACATGACAGATTTTAGAGACTACATTTTTTTTTTTTTAAATCACTGCCCCTTTAGCAAACTTGCAGGGTAGGTGCAAGAGAAAACTCTCAGTAGATCACTGGGAAAGTGACGACTGAGCTCCAGATGGGAACAGACACCTCCTCTTAGCCAGGAAGGCAGACAATTCAGACACATAGCACCTTAGGATCAGGAGCTCTTTTTCTCTCCCATGGTTTATAAGGTTTCTCCAGGAATATGCTAATTAGCTTATTTTAAAGCTAATTAAAATTTTTCCTACACCTAGGAAAGATTGTGAGATGAAGTTAGATTTGGGTTTGGGTGAGAAAAGCAGTGCCAATGTCCATCTGACAAGACTCATAGCTCAACCCAACATTGCTGTCTCATGCCCACCCTGCCCATCTTGCCCCTCTGAGTTGCTATTCAGATTCTGCAACCCAGAGTTCAACCCCAAGTGGGTATGCTCAGTGGGAAGCAACAATTTGGTGATGTCAGAGAGAGCAGAAATCAATCTGGAGGAATTAAGTTTTATTACTGAACACTTAAGCAGTGGGGTAGTCACCAGATTGAATTCCCCCATCAAAGGTTAAGTTGACCCTTGTCAGCTTTAAATCCCTAGCCCTCCCATTACACAGTGTTTTATTTAAAAAGTGAATTAATTGGCTTCTTAATGAGCTGGAGGCTTGCAATTTCCTCCTCCTCATGCAGCAGATTCTCAGATATGTGAGACCTAGACACAGGTGGGGGTGTGACAGAAAGCTGTCCTGTTGAGTACTGTGCTTTTTCAACCATAGAATATTTCACAGCTGTGCAAAAATGACCCTACTGGTCCCCAGGATGGTGGCCACAGAGGCCAGGGGGCAGCTCAGAAGTGAAAATGAGGAGATCTGAGTTAAATTTCAGGCTCTACAAGATAATTACCTTCTTTGTTTTTCTACAAGGAAAACCAACAAGTGGAGCTGCTCTAGTTAACATGTGATTAGGCAAAGCTGTAACTCGCTAAAGATGACCTTTTCTTCCCATCAGCCTCTGTTCCAATTCCCTTTGTTCCTTCTTGAGGTCCCACCTCTGCCCCACATGACCTCTACCCTGGCTTGTCCTTGTGACGTCCCCAAGTCCTTCACCAGGTTTGCATCTTATGCAATAGCAATAAGTATCCTCATTCCAATCACCCTTTCATAATTGCAGTTTTATGTCCCTCTAGAAGTAGTCTAGAGTAGGTAACCATGCTCTGTACTAGAATACAGACAAAAATGTTCCTTTCTTTGCCAGAGATTCCTTTTTTTGGTGAGAGACACAGATGCCAAACAAATGAATGAATGAAACGGGTTTATTTCCAGATGGTAATGGTTCAAGCGATTTGGGATTGAAGGTGGGGTAAAGGTTTGGAGCCAAAGTCTCTAGATACGTTGGGTAAATGCTTTTTGAGGCCATAGCATGGGGGCTGGGGCCTAATCAGTGGGACATGGCCAGCAGCAATGCAGAGATTTGACATTCGGGCAAATGAGCCCAAACAGGGGAGTCTTAGGTGCTAAGCCCTTGGTGGTCCCAGACTTTTAATACAGGAGGCGTTGGAGGGTAAACTGATAGAAAGGGGGTGACTGCATTTGCAGAGCAAGGACCATTGTTTTGTTTCTATTAGGTGCTGATCATGTGCTTGCATTTTGAGCAGCTTGAGGAATGTTTGTAGAGATTTTTAAGGAGGGGATTAAGAAATTGTTAACCAACTTTCCATATATTTCTTCTTGTAGAATTTGGTAAGAATTGGATGAAAATAAGGGCTACTGTTGTTGGAATTTGTTGTGCGAGGGGAGAGGTTCGGGATGCCCTGGAACCTGAAGAGTCCAGAAGCACTTACGTGTACACGATGGCAAGAGTTTGCATTTTGTTCTGAGTAATGGGATGGCACTCAAGGGCTCTCATCACAAGTGACATACTGGAGAGTTCATCTTTCACTCAGATAAGGCACCTGGTTTATGGGTATCATCAGATTACAATTAAACTGGACTAGAAGACTAATGTCCCACTTCCAACACTGATATCACAGGCAGCTGAAGTTCTGTATGATTACTTACAATTGCTGCAACTGCAAAAGGCATATGGGTAACTCCTGCCCACCAGGGCAATGGCTTAGATACAATGCAAAATAGAATAAAGGTCATTCCATGTGTCCTAACCGTAAATGCACCCTTTTCTAATTCTGTTCCCCCAAACCATACAGAGAATGCATGAGTTGCATAGTAGTGGGTGTTAAACTTTTAAGTCTGCCTTGATTTTTATTTAAAAGTTAGAAGTAGAATGTTTAATTACATTTTCTCCCAGGTGCCTCACAGGTAGGTAACCTCCAGGTCATTCTCTTTTCTTCTTACCAACATTAAAATTCTCTTCTCAGTAACCATTGCAGTGAAACTGGAAATGTTCTGATGGTTTAATTTACACTCAAGTGTTCATTAGAGACAATGGCTTGCTGTTTATTTTCCAAGGAGCATTTGAACAGGAGCAGTGGTTTCTGCAGTAGGAACTCTTGGGACATGAGCAAGTTCAAGCAAAGGTCAGGACTGTGGGAGACCCAGGTTCAGTTGCCTTCCTAGGAACCTGAAGCCTCCATGTAGATCTTCACCTTTACAGTATTGTTTGCAGTCTTGATGTCTTAGGACACTGCTTTCTCTTCCTACCAGCATATGGCATCCATCTTCTTGCAAAGGAATGCTGTGACATCCTAGAAAGGTTTCAGATGCAAAAAGCAAGGGCAAATCTTTCGTAGTTACCTGCATTTCTGTAATTCTAGAAAGGACCTATCTACCAAAGACTTTTTCACTCATATGAAGCCAAAGGGATCCTCTAAGTAACCCAGACACAACAACAACAACAACGACAATAACAGATGTGTGTAGTGTTTCATCTAATCTTTGAATCAAGCCTGTGTAGCAGGTACTATTACCATCTCCACCAATTTCATAAACCATAAAAAGAAAAATATAAAGGGAGTCATTTATGGTAAACTCACATACTTGTAAATATGTGGATAATTTGGAAGATCTGAATATGTAGCATCACCCCCAAAATAGCCTCAGCCATACAGCCAGATCCCACAGCATACAATGTATTAATCACTCAGCTCATTTTGCAAAATGTGCCAAAGGCTTCTACTGTTGGGGAGGAGGATGCCTTATCAGAAAAATTTATTCTTGTTTGAAAATGGAATAAAACTACAAAGAAGTTTTTGACTTTTAATTACTGAACAGTGAAATAGAATTTCAGATGGGTCTTCCATATGCAATTTATTTTATCATGTTTTATGTTGCTTTATATATAGATGTCAGGAACCATGTCTCTAAATGAATTTGGTAGAACTTAAGGGAAGATTCACAGTCCTGGCCCCAAAGATGAAGGTCTGTCTTCATCTCAGCTGAAAACCAGTAGCATCTCAAGGACCAGTGTGATGAAAATTTCACTGAAACCTGAAATGATCAGAGATGGAAAGGCTTTTCAGACTCAGTATTTGTCCTCTGTGGTAAAATTACGAGTTAATGCTAATGGTGGGGTTTGTCTCTTCTTTCCCTTCTTGTGATATTAGCCTTTTGCTTATGAACATGACCAAGAATTCATTTGCTAGAAGCCACCAAAATTATATAATTGTTTTTAATCCCAACTCCGTAAAGACTTTAAATGGTTGTAAATTTAATTCAGAAACATTTTAGGTGATTTTTCCAGTTCAGATGCTAAACCCTTTCCTTTTTTTTTTTTCTCTCTCTCTCCGAAAGGGTGGGGGGAAGAAAAACCTTACAAAACAACAGTTGTTCACAGATAAAATAAAAGCTACTGCCCATCTGTCATCATTGGTCTTTTAAAACCACAAATTGTCTTTTTAATTTCTCTTTAACTTTTGACATACAACTCAAAACAACTTTTCACAAACAGGTTATATGTTTTTTTTTTCTTTAAGACTGTCTACAAACTCTAGGAGGAGATTGGATTAAATTGGAAGCACAGATGATGGATACTCTTAAAATAATTGCTGCCTTAGTAGTTCAACATGTGAGCTTTGCCATTTTTTTTACACTTTTAAGTGAACTAATCTAAATTAAAATCTTTGAAGATCAATAGCTCATTTTTTTCTACACCACAGAGCATTCTTAATGCATTACCAGGTCAGATAAGTCATATTTTCAGAAACTGAAAGTCTATAGCAGCCTGATGTAGATGTAGTGGAATATTTCACAGCAGTATATTTTTTTGCACACATACATTGAAAAATACCAGCTATGCTAGGTGTAAATGTCTCATAACATAACTAATTCTTTCTCTCAGCACTCTTGAAAGATATCATTTTCTTTCAATGTGTAAAACTAATTCATCTACCTGGACTTTTATTATCTGAAGGACAATTTGAGTCATTCATCTTTTCATTGCTGTCAAGTGATGTTAAAATTTTGGTGACTTATAGAAAGAAAATAGCATAAACATTTCAGTGAATCTTGAGACTCAGGTAAAGTGTGGCATTGGAATTAAGGCAAATGTCTGTGAACCTATGGGACAGACATAAAATCCATGGGGGTTTAGATTTGGTGGAAGTTAATCATAGGCAGTCCTCTTATTTGGCTTCCATGGCAAAGAATATAGAGGTTATAATTTCAAAAGAACAACTCCAAGTTTTGATTACCTATATCAGAAAGATATGGGGTCTAGGAAACTTTGCAGGTTGGTCCTACTTAAAGGCTAACAGAATCTTGAATATGATTTTGATAAACTGTGAGAATAGCAGTTGAGAGTATTTCCTAAAGATAATCTGAAAGTTCCCCTGTATTCACAAAGCAACTCATAGCTTGAATTGTTTTTTCATACACCCATGTTTCATCCACTTGTAAGATATATGAGATCTGCTTGGGGCTAGAATTCTGTAGGGAATCTGCTTCTTTCCATCTTCATAATTTACACTGAATTTGGAAAGGAGAAAGAAAAGGAGAATCCTGGATGGTGCAGGGTTCTGGCTGCTTATGTATCCCTTCCATTGCCACATCCATTTTAGTCAAAGAGGAAACTGAGGGGAGAAGAAAAATACATTCTCTTAAAAATTATTCTGCCACCTTACTGTGACCGCCCATTATGGCCATTCTTCCTTTGCAATATCCAACTCTCCCAATCCTATGTCATGCCATCTGGTCATAAGCATGGTAATTAAGTCCCAGTTTTATTCTGCGTGACTTCTATCATATAACCTTCCATATTTAAAATGCTTGAGTTTTGGGACATGGAAGAAGCTATAGTCTTGAAAAGGTACAGTACTAAGTTAAGATAAAATGTAGGTGTTTTAAATAAATGAATCCAGTAAAGTGCAGGACATAAAATCAATATGCAAAATCAGTTGCATTTCTATACACTAAAAATGACTATATGAGAAGGAAATTAGAAAAAAATCTCATTTATAATAGCATTAAAAAATACAATGGGAATAAACTTAATGAAGAATGTAAAGGACACACTAAAAACAATAAAGCATTGAAAAAAGTAAATAAGACATAAATAAATGGGAAGACAACCTGTGGTCATGAATTGGCTGACTTAATATTGTTCAAATGTCCATATTACCTGAAGCAATCCCTGTGGAAATTCTAATGGTATTTTTTAATATATATAGAAAAATTTAAAAAATCCTAAAATTCATATGGAACACAAAGGACCCAAATAACTGAAACAATCTTGAGGGAAAGAAAAACAAGAAGATGGAGGCATCAGAATTCCTGATTTCAAAACATGTTTTATAGCCAAACTAATAAAAACAGTATGTACTGGCAAAAAGCAGACATCTACAATAATGAAACAGAAGAGAAGTCCCAGAAATGAAGCCATGCACATGCAGTAACCTATATTTGAAAGGATACAAAGAATACATCATGGGAAAAGGATATACTCTCCAATAAATAGAGTTGGGAAAAATTGATGAGCACATACAGAATAATGAAATTGGACCTTTATCTTATACACAAAATCCAACTCAAAATATATTCAAGGCCTAAACATAAGAATTGAAGCTGTAGATTACTAGAAGAAAATACAAGGGAAACTCTTCATAATATTGATCTTGGCATTGATTTCTTGAAAATGACACCAAAGGCATAGGCAACAAAACAAAAATTGAACAAACTAAACTACATAAATTGAAAATCCTCTGAATAATAAAGGACAATAGTCAACAGAATGAAAAGGCCACCTATGTACTCCCTACTATCATCACATTGTTGATTGGGTTTGCAGATACGAACTTTGGGAAGAAACAGTCAAACTTGTAACACCTATTATATCCTACAATATAGATAAGTCTTAAGAACATCATGTTAAGTGAAATAACCTGGTCTCAAAATGACAACTACTGCATCATTCCACTTATATGATATATCTAAAATAGATCCATAGAAGCAGAAAGTAGAGTAAGTTGCTAGGAGCTATGATTGGGGGGAAATGGTGCCATGGTTTGATTGGATGTTGTTTGTTCCTCAAAGGTTCTTCTATTGGAAACCAGGTCTCCTGGCTGGTGATGTTGAGAGGTGTTGGGAGCTTCAAGAGGTGGGGCCTAGTGGGGCTTGTTATTGTATCATTAGGAGTGTTGTCCTTGGAAGAGATTAAGGGAGTTTCTTATGGGGCTGTGAGTTTATTCCTGTGAGAGGGGTTGCTATGAAAGAGCAAAGTCCTGGACTTTGGCTTTGTGTCTCATCACATGATCCCTTTTCCACATGTGCCTCCACCATGATGTCACCCACCATGATGGAAGCAGCCAGGGGGCCCCTCACCAGAGCTGGCAACATCCTGTTTGGACTATCAATCTCTAAAACAGTGAGTTAAATAGAACTTTTCTCTTCATAATTTATCTAGCCTCAGGTTTTTGTTATAGTAAATAGAAAACAGAATAATACAAATTTCCACTTAAACTTAAACTTCCATTTAAGTAAAATTAATAAGTTCTAGAAGTCTGATGTCCAATGTTGTGCTTATACTTATCAATACTATCCACTTAAAAAAACTTAAGGAGGTAGATCTCATGTTATGTGTTCTTGCCAAAATGAAACAAAAAGATGAAATGTAAGGTGTTCTTAAAGTATCATCTATGATGTGTAGAATTTTACTGAAATCAAAACCAGCATATTAGAGTGATCATTTACAATTGACACTGTTTTACTGGATATTTACAGTCAAGCTAATTACTTATTAGTAACTAGAGCTTAGAAGCAATGATAATGGTGGATTTTGCATGGCCTATAGAAACTTACTGTAATTGGTTTACAGTAGGAATTTATGCGGGAAAATGAGATTAAGAGATCTACTTGCAGCTGTAATGGTTAGGCCTGACATCCTTAGTAATGTTAACATGTCTTGATAGCTTGTGGAGTGTTAAGCAATATTCTAAGCATGGTTCATATGTTGCATGTAATAATTACAACAATCCAGTACATTAGATATTATTATAATTGTCTACCTTTTGTACATAAGGAAATTAAACAAGACACTTTCCAAAGTTATCTACTCATAAATAGCAGAGTTCAGATTCAAGCCCAGGCCATCTTTCCCCAAGGTTTGTACTCTTAACCACAAGCATATGTCTCATTATTTAAACTCTACAGTTTCCAACAGCTGAACTCACCATCTAATGTGGCCTCAGAGGATCCCATAGTTGAAGCAGACAATTTTAAACATGTTCACACTCTCATTTGGTTGTACCTGGGAATGGGCTCTACACCATACAGAAGATCTCCCTCATTGAGATCTATGTTTCTTTTCTTGCAAGTAAGGATCTTATGGCCTCTTTTGTCTCCTTGTTGATCACCATGTGCTTTCTTTATTCTACAGAGTATGTCAGTCTCTGCTTTGCTTTCTGTTTTTGCTCCTCTTTTTAGAAATCCTTGAGTCAGTTGCTCCCCAAGTCACGGTAGAGCTTGTTGTGGTCTGTGACACTGAACTGGACATTCCCTGTACCATTAGTCTATATACCCCAGTGGAGGGAATCCTGTTAGACTTATCAATCATTGCTGCTTCAGCACCAAGCATGTTGCTCAGCACAGAGTAGCATTCAGCCAATGTGCATTGAGTGAATTAATCCAAAGTTTCTCCACCCTAAGGAGGGCAGACCTCAGGCCAGTCTTCATTTCCCTCACCTGCACTATTTGCTCTTTGCCACTGGGAAATTAAACAGCCTCTTCTGGGCCCAAGTTTTAATATATAACAACAGACAGGCTGTGCCAACATTTAAACTTTCTCATTTACTCAGATGACACAGACTAAAGGTGTATTCCCTGACCAGAAGAGTTCATGTTTTAAAAATGTGACCTAGCTGATTTGATGCAATGCATAAAGAGACTTCAGAATAAGACTAATGGATGACATTTGCATAAACAGGCTATCAATATTAAAATAACATGATGGAAACTTTAAATGTAACATTAATTAGAAACCTGAACTAATTTCATTATTAGCCATTAATACCCTTGGAACATGATCACATTTCTTGAAGTACTGAAATGAAAGTTTATTTGGCATCTTTTGTGTGCAGCATAATGTGACGGTTTCATAACATAAAGCAATATTTTATTTTAAAATTTGTACTTTGTTTTTAAAATACATTTCACATTTCCATTTTTATAGCTTTATTCAGGTATAATTTACATACAACAAAAGTTCCCTTGTTTTAAGGGTACAATCCAATGATTTTTAGTAAATTCACAGAATTGTGCAGTATCACCACATTATAATTTTAGAACATAAGGTGTTATTCCTGATGTGCTTCACATACAAGGTTCTTACTTACCTTAATTTCTCAATTCATTAATGAGCCACAGAAAGGACCCTGAGATATTAGGTATCACTGATGAGGAAATTGAACAAAGAACTTTCATTTGGTATTGGCTGGTACAACTAGCTGTAAGGAAACCTCCATTCTCACACCTGTTGGGTGCACATCTTCATTATATTCTTGACAAGCAAGTGCCTGGTTAATTTCAACTTGATAGAAAATGTTCAAGGTAGAGGCAAAGCCATGGAGGGATAGGGATGGGTGTAAAGACCAACTGGTTCTCATGAGAACATTTCCCCACAATGGTGTCTTTGCAGGCACTGAGACTCACAGAGAACATTGTCAGAGGATAGACCTAATTTGAATACTCACTTCCCTTACAGTAAAGTCTGGTCTAAGAGGGAATTGCAATCTTTGGCCACAAGATGAGCAGAGAAAAGGATTATGCTAATCTTTGACCATAAAAATATCATATTAGTTAGGAGAGGCTAGTTTATGATGCAAAAAAACAAACAAGCCACAGAACTCAGATGCTTACATCAATAAAGATTTGCTCTCTCTCATGTTAGGTCAGTGAAGAGATATCATTGATATCATTCAGGTACCCAGGCTGATGCTGGCTCAGTTTCTACTTATAGCAAGGGGGGGGGGTCTCAAATTGATATTTAAATACCTCAACCAGAAAGTAATTTCTGTGACTTTCATTTCTAAAACCACTGGGCAGAATTAGCACCATGATCATATCCAATTTCCAATCTCAAGGAGGCAGAAAATTTTTCCTGTGTTCATAAAGAAAAGAAAAAAAAGAATTGAAAATCAGTAAATAATTGTAAAGATTGCCATATATGTAGCACTATTTAATGAAACGAGGAAAATAATAAATCCGGATAACAACATTCTAATGTCAGAATTGTTTTTAGTGAGAGAATTCTTCATTTGAGAAACTACCTTGATAGACATCTCAATGAGAGTTTTGAGAACTAACACACAGGGCAACAGAAGATTATCAAGAAATTATTCCAAGGATCTAAGTTTAAAATTTTGTTATGGTTTTTAGAGGGAGAAAAGAGAAGAAAATAAAAAGAATAAAGGAGTAGAAGTTGGCAAGATGGCAAGACTAAGATAAGCTGGGTGTGAACCTTAAATGTATTAATAAAAATGACTGAAATGCTTTTCCAAAATAGTGATGTCACATGGTTGCAATCTTACCCCTCATTGGTTTTTGCTCCCAGCCTTTGGTAAGTCGGCTTCATTCACCAACACACTGTGTGCATAGACTTCTGTTGTGAAGATATGAAGTAGAGTTTCTTTCTGGCACAATCTAATGCCAAATGAAGGTAACTTACATAGAATTGGACCCTGGAAGCAGGCAAATTCCTTCCTCTTCTGCCCCTTTTTATTCCCCATGAAAGTTGCAAAGATACAGGAAAAGCAAGATTTCCACAGGCTCTGGAATTTAAGGTTAAAACCTGGTGTCTTGAGGAGCTAGGGGATCATTAGATGGTTTAATAAGACTACATCCAGGATTTTTATGAATTTTTGTTCTTTTCTTTTTAACCTCCCTGTGCTTTTTAAATTTTTTTTTTACCATTCTTTCTATATTCATATGAATAGACACCAGCCCAGATTTGCATGACTCTAATGTTGTCAGTGGAGGAGGAATCAGGCAATGATGCCACCAATTTCTACTTCTGGAACCTCAGACAATGTGTGAATTTTGGGAATATTTTTTCAGTTTAAGGAAAAAAAATCTATGAAATGCTTTGAATGGAAGTGTGCATGGGAAATATGCTATCATTGGGAGTGGCACTGGGGAGAATAAAGCTCTTCATCAGCAACTGTTCTTGAGGCTTAGAAAATCAATGTGGCCAGGCTGCTGGGAAATGAAAGCCCTCCCACTCAGATTTTGCCAGGTGATTGTGCCCTTTTTACTAATTTCAACTGCAATTATAAGGACGATAAAATGGAAAAATAAATATTTGTGCAATGACTGAGAAAAGACAATTAGTTTTGCACCAGTGAGGAAAACTGCAGAACTTCTCGTGTCCTATAATATTGGCTTTCTCCACATGTATCTTAAAATGCATGCTTACTGCACAAATGTACTTAGAAATTAAAGCAGCACAGTGTAAAGTAACAGAAATGAGACCACAAAACATCAGTATTTCAAGAAGAAAAAAAATTAAATAAGATCTGGTGTGTAATAATTTCTCTAGTAAATATCAGAGTTGTTGTTTTTGTTTTTCCAAAATTCATCCGCTTCAACTATCTTCTCTCCTGAGCTGTCTCTTTCCTGCCTCAAGGTGAGCATGAGTTTTGAGTAGGCAGTGCAATTTCAGGCTTAATATCCCTGACACTTCCAAATATTATTACTTTTTCAGAGACATGAAAGTCCTGTCTGGGTAGCTTTTTTCCCATGTTACTGGTCTTGACAACTGGAGCTGAAAGTACCTTTGATGATGATGATGATGATGATGATTACTTTGATATAACAGACCACTTGATGTATTAATTTTAATAGCTTTTATTTATTGATCAATGACTATGAGTTTTATATGTGATATGTACTTTGTCTAAATTATAGCATTTAATTTTTATAACAGAGAAATTAGGGTCAGAGAAAAATCTACTTATCCCCATTTTGCCGATAAAAAAAAACAGGTTCAGAAAGATGACAATTCAGCTGGTGATGCTAAGTCAACCTGACTTCGAAGTCTTTACTCTCAATCACCATGTAATACATTCTTAGCAGTATATTCCCTCCATCCATCATCAATCCATTCATTGATTCATATATATATACTATTCCCCCACGGTGTGCTAGATACTCTACAGGTACCAAGAACAGGTGATAACTAGTATGAAAAGAGCCCAAACTCCTGCCCATCAAGAGCTTAATTTTATATAGGGTAGATGAGAGACAAGCAAGCAGACAAACAGAACCAGAGAAGACCTCAGAAAGAGCAATGAGGGCTCTGAAAAGAAGCAAAGTACAGAATGAGACAGAAATAGGGAGGTGGCCCAGATCACGCTGCCCTTCACAGGGAGATCTGAGAAGGGCTCTGTGAGGAAGTGCTGTCTGGCAGGATGAGAAGACACCATCCAAGTGCACAGAAAGGCAACTAGTCCAGGCAGAGAAGGCATTCAGGGTCTAACAGGACCATTTACACATAACTGAAGCTCACTCTTTGGAGCAACCAATGGAAATCATCTACAATTAATGATACATTATATATATATATATATATCCTTTAGAAGCAAGGCCACTGGGGATGGGGCTGTAGCTTGGTGGTAGGGCACTTATCTAGCATGTACAAGGCATTGAACATGGGTTCAATCCCCAGCACCATAAATAAATAAATAAATAAATAAAATAAAAAAGAGGCTACCAGACATGTCCTTGTGTTTTTGTTAAATACACTGAGGTCTCTGTTATATCCACAGGTGCCATTTTAGCTCGGTAACTCTGAAGTCTAATTACTACGTGCAACATATTTGTTTTTGAAACTTAGGAAAGCAAATCTCATGCAAAAGTTCTTTCTGGGAAAGTGATGGGCAACCCATACTTCTAAGGAGTCTTTTCACATTTTTTTAATGTCTTAGTTGTTTCTCTTTTGGTAGCCTTCCCGTTTCCTCTCATCTGCTGAATAATAAGTTGCTGAGCGTTTGTAAACACAATGCTGAAGAGTAATAACTGAAACTCTGTATGCAAAAGAATCTGCAATGCAGAGCGACAGGATAATTTTGCCCTTAGGGTGTTGGAAGAGATATTATTTTTTTGTGCACTGTCATTACTCCCACAATTAAACTAAGCCAAAAAGATTCACCTTCTTGTGACCTTTCTCAGCAAGACAGGAAAATATTTGCATGCAAGTGACAAAGTAAATGTTTCATTTAAAACATCTAACTGTTCAGAACAATAAGTTTCACTGTCTGTAATTTGGGGTCTAGAGAATGGGTTTTTATTTTAAGCCACGAGAAACTACAAGATCATATGTGATGTGTAATATTGTTTTTGACTGACAGAGTCAGACCCAATAATCGAAGAAGAATCCTTTTCCTAATTTTCATTGTTGACACTGAGGGTGACTGGGAGAACAATATTCACTTTTGTTCTTCCTTATTTTTTGTCCAGGATTTGCTAATAAATATTACAGAATTTAAGGATAAACTATTGGCAGTGCTGGTTTGCAGGTTTGTTATTGCTATGGCCTATCGCCCACTGCCAAGAGTATTGGTCTTCAAGGGCAGTTCTTTCTTGCATTATAAATTCTCAGAGAGCAGAAGTTACAGCTGTCTAAATTGCAAAAGCTCAGCATGGACTTGGAGCTTCATCATGTGACTTGGGGGTTGGGAGGAAGAGGAGGATGGAGCTGAGGTGGTGGTCATTGGGAGAGCACTGAGCTCAGTTGTCTCCCAAGGCTCCTTGCTCTCACCCTTCACTTTTGTCCAGTGAAAAGCAACTTCTGTGCACTTCAGCCTTTTCCTTTGCTAGTAAACAAGATAGGAGGTGGGAAGTAGCGTTGTCCTTGCTAATTCACGGGGTGTTATGGAATAGCAGCCACAAGCATCAAACCTCCCTGTCCCAGGGGGTAGAGGACAGACCTGGAAGTCTCTCAGAAACAGCCACAGGAAAGAAAATAACTTCATTATTGATGCTACCTCAGCAATCACAAGATAGTGGCCTTACCAAAAATCTGGCAAATTTGGTTTAAAAACATCTGTGTGTATGTGTGTGTGTCCATAAATATACAAAGAATTTTGTAAAGATATTCAGAACAGTCTTTAAAAATTGACTTATTCCTGGATCCCAGGAAGAATCTTAAGAGGAGGACTTAATGTCCCTTGTCTACTTTTTTTTTTTTTGAATTTTGAATATACTTTACCAAGCCTGCATTTTACTTGAAAAAATGTTCTTTAGCTAATATTTTTTTTACTGACAGCATATTTTATTTATTTTATCAATAAATGGCTTGTCAATCTTTAATGCAATAAAATACGTGGAAAGTGTTTTGCTTAGTCAGAAGGAGAAAGGAGATATTTTCTTGTTGAGAGTCTTATTAGGATTTGACTTAGTAGCTAATGACCACGAGGACTAGAGTGGGATGTTCTGAAGCTTTTATTGTGCCCAGTCAGTCATGCAAGGGATGTATTTGGGCAGACAGTGAATCCATTATATCCAAACTTTAGGACTAAACAGCTTACCACTTTAAATAGAGGCCTGGTCTTTACTAAAAAGTTGAGGAAATGATGATTTACTAAAATGTGGATTAAAACAACTGTTCCTCATTTGTTGACAACAACATCTTTAATAGTAAAGAATCACTGGGCTTGGTGGTGCATGCCTGTAATCCCAGCCGCTTGGGAGGCTAAGGCAGGAGGATTGCAAGTTCAAAACCAGCCTCAGAAAAATCAAGGCACTAAGCAACTCAGTGAGATCCTGTCTCTAAATAAAATACAAAATAGGGCTGGGGATATGACTCAGTGATTGAGTGCTCCTGAGTCCAATCCCCAGTACCTCCCTTTCACAAAATAGTGAAGATTCTAAGAATTGATGAAATTTTAGTATTCATTGAGACATTACATTAACCATAGAATTGATTTCTATATATGTTTCCTTCAACAGAAAAAGTTCAAGGGACCTCTGAGTTTACTATGTGAGCTTTCTTGGGAACTAACCTGTGACAAGGAAAGGCAGGTTATGCCAAATCCCATTCTAACCAACTCTATCATAAACTGCTTATGTTGGCAGTACTAATTTGCATTCCTTCCAACAACAGCAAAACTCACAATAGTCAAGTTGTGGAACCCACCTAGGTGTCGTCAACAGATAGATGGGTAAAGAACACAGTGGAGTTTTATTCAGCCATAAAGATGAATGAAATTATGTCGTTTGCAGGTAAATGGATAGAACTGGAGAACATCATGTTAATATAAATAAGTCAGTCTGAGAAAGAGAAGCATCATATGTTTTCTCTCATATGGAGAAACTATAGGGAAAAAAGAAAGAAAAAAAGATCTCATTAAAGTGGAAAGTAGACCATTATGGTAGAGAAAAAGGATGGGGGAAGGGAGGAGAGGAGGAAAGGGAGATTGAAATTGGTCAAACTGAGTTGTATGTATATGTGAATGTGCCACAATGAAATCCTTTATTCTGTATAATTAATATGCACCAATAAAAGCTGTTCATATTGTTTATGACATTGACTTCTTTTGCATAAATAACACTTAAAATAGGATAACATTGTCATTGTGTCTTGGGGTTTTTTGTGGTAGCTTAATATGAACATTCATAATGATTAAAATGAAACTTTCATTTCTTGAATGATGAAGTATCCCATCTCTGGTGAAGACACAGAATAATATGACTCTGGATGTTCAAAGGGAATATTATTCTAGGCACATGAAGCTTTTAAGAAATCTATTGCTAAATACAATATTTTCAACAAAGTTTTGTGTTTGCTCATGATTAAATATTTGTTCTCTTTCAGAGTTAACTGACTGCAAAGAAAATGCAAGCCCTGTCATCTGTTGCCTGGCCAACATCTGGGTGATTGGGTGGAGAGCTTAGGTTTGCACTAGGTAATATAACGCCTCACTTGTCTTCGTTGGATGCAAACTCAAAGAATCATGCTTTGCTGATGGTGGTGATTTACTACAATTGGATTAACAGCATTTTCAAATGTACACTCACTGGAAGCAAATTCACTAATATCAAAAGAAGACATGAATTAGTTGCAATGCCTTATGGTTGTGCTTCCAAGCAGAAAAGACAGCTGCTGTCCCTTGCTGCATTTTGGATTCCATGTGACAAGCAATGGCTCAGTCTTTCAAGGGGAAAACTCTGAGGAGGCTTTTGTCTTGTCTCAGGGACTATCTCCTGAGAGGCAGTCCTGTCAGCCAGGAGTCAAATAAACTCAGGCTTCGAGACTCAGAGGAGGAGATGAGCTGTGCATTTGCTCTCTTGGCATGCATCCTGGGCTCTCTGTGAAGATCTTTCTCCTTAAGACAAATTATGGGCCCCTAAGACCTTTCACTAAAGGAAACATTACTCATGCAAATTAAATAGTGCATTCTAAATGGGGTGAGAGGTCTCTATTACTAGTATTTTTTTTTTTAAATTTAGGAACTTAGGCCTTGAGTTTTCAGTGAAGCTCTGTGCTATTTATAGACCATAGAGCTGGAATATTAGACACTATGCATTTGTCTACCTTTTGCATTCCAATGCTTTGTAATCACGGTTTAGGTCTTTGTAATCCTTGCCTGCTGATATAAATAAGAGAGACAGACGTTGTTATGAGATTGTGAACAAAAACCCTGTTGCATTAAAGTTTGTAAGACATATTCAACCATGTCTAGCCTGATGAGTGATTTTAAGGGTTAATTAGTTCAAATTTACAGAGTGCTTGGAAAAGAAAGTGTGGTATACAGAAACTAATTAATAAAATATACTCTTCATAAACATGTCAACCATCTCACCCTAATCTTCCCCTCTCCAGAATATTGCTAGTTTATTTTTGTATTATGTATTTGCCTTTATGAGACCCAATAAAATATTTCTCTTATTGTTTCAATATCAATATTTTATCAAGTATTTCTTTTCTCAATAAATACAAATTGCATTTTCTTGGAATATTTCTACAGCTCAATCTCTTTAAAAATAAAAATGGTAAAGTGAAAAGTTATATAGTCCTCATTAATCAAGAAGAAAATAAAATCAGATGACTTTCAGTCCATTTTCCAGTAATGTATGAAATATTGGAAATGGTTGGTGTTTTATATATGTTTACTTTAGATTTAAATGAAATTTTTATAATGCTGTCTAAAATACAACCCAATTAAATTTCCAATGTCTTTGTTTTCATATGTCTGAATAAAACATTTGAAAAACTTATTCTGTAGTAATACAACCACCTTGCTAAGGAAATTCTGCAGGAGTTGGAAATGGTATCTTTCTTGTCTGTGTGGGGGTACATAAGTCTAGACTCTTTAGTAGAGGGTTGCTCTGGTTGAGTTTGAAATTCTTCCCCTGTTCTCCCAATGGCACTCTACAGGTAAGGGGGTGTTATGGACAGGCATAGAGCTATCCTTTGAGAAAGTTGAATCCAGAGAATTTGAGAGAGCTACTTAAACCATGCAGCCAATGGCAGGTTAAAGTTCCCAGGACTTCTTTTCTATAACCTCTACTTCATTAATGGATAGTTCCATTCATGGGTAATTATGGGTAATTCTTAGCTTTTTTGCCAAGACTGGGGACAATTTCTCAGAAGCAGCCAAGATAATTTACTTAGACATAGCAACACAGCTATGTAAAGGTGACTACAGGAGAGACTAGACTAGGACCAGTTTGTACATATCACCTCCTTTCTCTTCACAGGAACTCTGGAAGATGCTGTTACAGCTTCCATTTTATAGATGGGAAACTGAATAACTCAGAGGTCACTTAACTTATATCTAGGAAGTTGTCAAACCACAAAAGGGGGAAAGAAGTAAATGGGATGAAAGTGCACATTGTTATTTTAAAACAGGCATGCTTTGTGTCTCTTTTGATAAGAGTCGTAGGCAAACAGTGGCATCAAGAAACATTTTTGAAATGTGGGTTTACGTTTTGGGAGCATGAACAGTAAGAACCTGGCACTCATGTCTAGGGATGATCACAGTCGCTTTGCATAAATACATACATCCTTTCTGCCAGTGAAATATAGAACAATGCTTAAGACACTTGGGCAAATTATTTTCACCCAAGTATTAGCTACTGTTTATAAAATCCTGTGAAGACACTGTTGCTGACAAGAGTTAGCACTGGGGAGCCAAACTGGTCCTTCCCTTATGTCAGTGATGTTCTTGTGGCTGACAGAATACTTATTCCTGGAGGTAACTGTTCTAAATTGTGCTTTGTCCCTTCCATTGTTACAAACTTGTGATGGAGAGTGGGTGGGAAGGACAACCTGTAATTCAGGGTGGTTTGGAAGCCAGTTGCCTAGGAAACTGAGATGAGCAGCATAATGCTCACCCAAACCAACTGTCAACAAGAGAGGGGATTTTTCTGATTTGATCCAAGCTGCTTTCCAAATATATATACCTTGTGCCTCTTGTGGAGCCTATAGGGTCGTTGGCCCTTGGTGAGCATGCAGGAGTGGGCCACAAGCTAGTGGATAGGAAATTTTTCATCAACTGTGCTGACAAAATATTTGGGAGGGGGCATTATGCTGCCCTTAAAATGAGTTTGTAAGAGGATAAGGTGATCAAGTGAAGAAGAATTTACATAGCATAACATACAGGCAGTTGGTGATCATAACTTATGTGCATCCACATTTATAGCAGCAATGCTTACCTTTTTTTTAACATAAAAGTTTCATTTGCTGCAATCCACTGCTCCCTGCTCATACGCTACGCACACCAGATGCTTTGGTTTATAGTAATTATCTTCAAGAGTAGCACTTAGACATTCATAAATCCTTGATGAAAATGGTATCTAATTTCTCAAAACTTTTAAATCATGCATATTTAATTTTTAATTTGGAATGTTATCATACATGTTCACACATATATTTTGTAAGTCTGTATGTACATATTTTAGTTGAACCATTTTAAATTGCTGATATTAGAGACCGTGACAATAATAGCAATTTTGTATAGTTCAACTCATAAATACATAGAAGTTATAGAATAAGATTTTTTTTAAAGTTTTTTCCCCCAATTTTTCATGGATCTCCTAATCCCTTGTTCCCTTCTCTACTTCATACTTCCCTATATCCTATCCTATCCTACCCTCACTCTCTTTTTGCCCCACAGACAATCCACATTATGACCAACTATATAACTTCTACACTCATTGTTATAATTTGGGTCTGGAATGTTCCCCAAAGGCTAATGTGTTTAAGACTTTGATGCCCAATGCAACATTACTTAGAGATGGGGCTTTGGGGACGTTGCTGGGTATGAGAGCTCTGATCTCATCAGTGGATTAATCCATTCAAGGATTCATAACTGAATGGATTATTGGGAGGCAGTGGAACCTACCTGGAGGGAGTAGGTCCTTGAGGGCTTACTCTTGGTGACTATGCTTGTCCCTGGCCCCTTCCTTTCTCTCTGTTTCTCTGCTATGTGAAGTGAACAACCTTCTTCAGCCATGCCCTTCCACCATGATGTTCTGCCTCACTCAGGCTCAGAGCAATGAAGTCAGCCAACCATGAACTGAAGCCTCTGAAACTGAGCCAAATGAGTCTTTCCTTCTTTAAGTTGTTTTGTCAGGTACTTTTCACACTGATGGAAAGCTGATTCACACACTCATAGACTCAGGTAAATATATGTCTATGTATCCATGTTCATACTAGTGACAAAAGCTGTGGTATGGAATCTCTGATTCCCAGATTGATTTGGGGGTTTGTTTTGCCTGTTATCTATAGCTAGATATTCTTTTTCCCACATATGAATATTGCTCCTCTTTCCTCCTATCATTAATGGACTTCAGCCTGTTTTTTAAATATTCCCCTTATTGTTTTTTTTTAACATTAATTCACTTGAATTCTAATTCTCTTATATGTGCTAAAAACTACTTACAAATGATTCAAGCTGTAAAGCATGGTACCATTTCACACAAGTGGGTTCATTCTTCTTTTCTGGTTTCCTAATTTTGCCTCCACAGCGTAACCTATTATTTTGCAAAGTTAAGGATAAGCACTTTGAGAAGGAAATACTTTGGTGGGTCTTCTGTAAAAGACCCCAAATTTCATGCCATTTCCCTCAAGGACAGATGGCCTCCCCAGAGTTATTTCTCTGGTTCCCCACCATCAACAGAAAGTTAGAAGTCAGTTAGGCCATAGGGCCATAGGATTGCACCTGGTGATTTAGGTCACATGTGATGGTCTCTGAAGCCTTATGATTGGTAAGAGGTGCAGTTCCCCCACAGAAGTGACAGGAGCTCTTACATTCTTCCTCTTAGCCCAGGGCAGCTTCTCTTCTCACTGCCAACTTCCATTACGACTGAGCCCCATTCTTCTGATAGGGGATGCTGTTTATCTTCTTAGGCCATGGTGAGAGATCTTCACTCAACAAGATGGGAAGTTTTCTGTGACACTGGGCCACAGGGTTATTCTGGGACTAAACCACTGTTTTCAACAGAGGGAGAAGGCAAGGAGGGCTCAGGGTCAGGGGCTCACTGCTTTTTCCATTCCGCCCTAACTTACCTCTCTATGCATCTGTGCAAGTCTGTGGTCACATACAAATGCCTGCTGTTGACCTAGCGCTTGTCAGTGGGTTATAGCTCCCTCTCCTGTGTGGAAATGAAGCGTTTTGTAATGAAGTAGAATGTCAATTACCAGGAGCTGTGAATCGAAGGTCTCTTGGGAGCAGCTCAGAAAGCTCCGTTCCTGAGAGCTGTGATTGGTATGCCTGATAGGGTTTCCTGGGTGAGTCATTTATCCTCAGTAGTGTGGACCCTGGCCAGGGAGAACAGGATTCACTCCAGTTCTCCTGTGAGTGAGGGATGTTATTTACTTGGAAGCAGAGTCTACCCTTCTCCAGCCTGTCAAAGGGTTTCAAAGCTGCTGTACCAGGAACAGGTTCAGCACACAGACTTCAGTAACTAGTGACCCTTGTCCTCCCCTTCAGTAGAAAAATTCCTAAATAGTCCTAGGGGAAAAGAAGCAAATCCTGACAACTGCTTGCAGATCATCTTAGAACTCAATCCCAGAAGAAGTGTTTTTAGGTAGGAGGAAAGAGTGAGGCAAAAAAAAAAAAAAAAAAAAAAAAGGAAAATAAAATAAAAAAAATCCAAGAGACTGGTGTACAGAAGGGTAGCTATTTGTAGCTCACTCAGGTGTGCTCTGAAGGTCAAATCCCTACATCAGCATTTAGCAGGAAACCCTTAAGCTTCTCTACCTTTTAGAAAGCACAATTTAATCTCTCCCTCCTCTCTCTCTCTCTCTCTCTCTCTCTCTCTCTCTCTCTCTCAAACACACACACACACACACACACACACACACACACACTTCATATGATCCCACCTGCAAGTCTCCCAGGGAGGCAGTTTGTATGGCCAGGTGATGTTCCAAGGAGGCTGTAATTTCATAAACCTACTAAGAAGATGGACGTGGGAGGCGCCTTAATTTAAGTCCTGAAAGGCTTTTTCTTTTTTTGGGGGGAACTGTGTGAATAATTGCAGTGCGGCTTTGCGTCCAAGACTGGACAGTGAATCAAACAACAACGTCGACAACAACAGCTCTTATCCAGGCCACCATGGAGTTTCTTGAAAGAACTTCCCTGGTGAATGACAAAGCCCCTAAGATGTACGCCTTCACACTAGACAGGTAACAGACATCTCTGCCTGCTTCTTCACTTTCCATGTCTTAAATATTCAACAAATGCCCTGATGCTGTTGCTTCTGAGTGTTTTGCAACTTGGGGGCATTTGGGAACATTTAGAAGCAACTGATTGACTCATATAATACATGCTCTGAAAAGTGCAATACTCTATATAGTTGATTTGATCCCTTAAATATCCATTAAGTGAATGAAGAAAACATTTTTAATAAAGCATTTTTTTCTCTCTAGATTTTTTATTTTATAGAAAATAGACATACAATCTAATATGTTTGCTTTTCCTTCTCTCAATTACTCTCCAATTTTAGATCATAAAATGTATTAGTTATATTTAGAAACAATTAAGTCTTTACTACAAGGGGGGAAATTATGGTTATATTGCTCATAAAATTAATTATTTTATATCAATAGATACGTTATAGCAAACATTGCAAAATTTAATGTTCTACAGTTTCAACTCCTTTTATTGACTCCCACAGAGCTATATGCAATATATCTGTTCATTTTTTATACATATTCAACAAATACGTTTCAGAAAACTTTTTTTTTCCTCCAGAAGTTAACAGTCTAAAGATTAGACAATAAAATGGAATTGGAGTAAGTTTGGGGGTCCCTGCATAGAACGCAGGATCAGAGAATGTATATCATCAGATTGAGACCATGGCACAGTAAAGAGAGAGACATATAAGAAAGAGATCTTGGCGTGTTTGGGAAGATCCATCAGAATGGGGACTTACGAGAAACACACTCGGTATATACAAATAAATGAATTAACATCTGAAATGAATTCACCTTGGGAAAAGAATTTAAGAGAATACTTATTCATAAATAACATATGTAAATATGTAATGCTTTTGTTTTGTTTCCTGGAACCAAATTAATATTATAAAGAATAGCAATATATGTTCGATAGCATCAAATATTTTAGTAACTGCAAAGCAATTTTTTTTCTAAAGGACATTTATAAGTTTGCTTTTTAAAAAACTATATAATAAAGAATCTAGCACCTGTATTATCTCATATTGGAAGAGCTATTTCTTAGACAATAAGATGAGATGTAATTTATTTTGGTTATGAACACCAAAAACAAAGCCTTACGTTAAGTCAGGTAGAAATTTTGGGTGACAAATTTTTAATACTAAGGACATTGCTAACAGAGCATCTCTATGTCATTGAAACCACAGTATTTCTTTTCTTGTTAAAATAGACTATTAGCACTCCGTGGCATGCACGTGCGCACACATACATCCACACACACTCACACAGCCATTTATTGTTATAGTTCTCATTCACCTCATCAATGGGCATGGTTTTCAAGACATAGTATTTTTTGAAGTCATCTTTATTTGCTGGTCAAATAAAAAGATTAAATCTGGAGATGATTTACCCTGCCCCTTCTTTTTACTAGGTAGGCAATGAGTACCAGAGATAGCAAATGCTTTGTTTAAGGTCAGATGGTTCAGTCTGGCACAGCTGAGATGCAGACCCAGGCCTTCTGTTTGTCAGCCCAGGACTCCCCTTTCATCTGCACCTGCACGTCCATCACATGCCCTCTGCATCCTTCACCTAGCTCCTCCTGAGGTCATGTACACCTCAGTTCCTCTGCTCATTTCCTTTCTATACCTCCTCCATTTCCTTTGTCATGTATTTTGCCCTGTCTCTATTTCATAAATGACTTTGTTCCTTCATATTCCTTCTCTTTTCTCCTCCCTTTCTTTTCTTCTACTCCTCACTAGATTGCTATTTAAAGTTTTACCTACTGTTAATTAATCTGGAGGAAACCTTACCCTGTAATTCCACAAAGGGAGTGTTTCATGTATCTGTTGTTATCCAACAAACTATTCTCAAACATCGTGGCTTCAGCAACATTTCATTTGACTACTCATGATTCTGTAGTTTGGAATCTGGGTGGGACTCCATGTGGAATCTCTTGGCTTTGCCCAGGAGGCTGCATTCTACTGGTGTCTGAGCTGGGCAGCAAGGTCCAAGATGGCTCCACATGCATGCCTGGGGTCTAGGTGCTGGCCTTTGCCTATGGTCTTGTTCTTCTTCCCATGGCTTCTTTCTCTTTATGGTGACTCATTTTATCAGGTTAGCCTGGAATTCTTTATATGGCAGTGCATGGTAGCAAGAAAGCAGTTGTGGACACTGACAGCTCTCAGATAGGCTAGGCCCAACCCTGGCAGAGCATCATTTTTGCCACCCTTAATGGATTAGAGCAAGTCTCAAGATTCAGATTCCAGAGGTGGGGCAAAAGATTCTAACTATTGATGGCATGTATAGATAGGATGAAAAGTCATTGGAGTTCATTTTATGCACATTTTTACTACAAGAAATCTTAATAGTGGGCCCTGTAGGTACCATGACCACTACTGTGCACTCTTCACTTTCTTCTCAATTCCTGTTTCAGTAATGGGATTCATGGTAGCAAAATGATATTTGTGTAGAATTGACATACACAATTGATATGTTTTCTTGGCCCTGGGTGCCAAGAAAGCAATGCAGGGAAGCTAGGGCAGGGATAGCTGGTAGGGATAAACCGCTGGAATCTTTCAACAATGATTTAACTGGTAAATATTCACATCATTTATCTGTCTTATTTATCTATCTTAAAGACATGCAGAAAATTGAATATTACTTATTCAAGAAAACCCACCAAGTCTCAGTGAGAAGTGAGTTAGGCCCATTTAAGTCGAGACCTGTCTATTACCTCCTCCCTTCCAAAAGTGCATGTGATGGTAGCTGTGCTTTGGATAGTTGTAGCCAAAAGACAGAGATACCTCTCCTCCCAGCTACTAATTGAAGGCTATAGTTCATTCTTGCTGGAAAAAGCATTTTGAATCACTTATTGCTCAAGATTCATGTTTCAGAACCTCTATGCAACATGTATGTGGCAAAAAGGAAGAAGCTTCCCTTTCTTCACCCAACCCACACTCATAGGGTAAAATGTCCCTACTCAGTAAGGTTCAGAATACTCCTGTCTCAGCTTGCTCATAAAATAGAAGTTCTGTTTTAGGCAGCACAAGCAAAGAACACCAGGGGTTAACATCTTCATTTAGCACTCTACTTACAGAGTAAGTGTCACTCCAGGAGAACGAGGTCACTCTCCAACCCACCTGCTCTTGGTGAATGGTGCAAAAATAAGGCACAAGAATAAAGAGCCATGTATCTTTCCATTAGATGATTGATGGTACACAAGTTGAAATAATACTGGAACAAAGAATAGGGATTTTCAAGCATAAGAGTGCTGCTATTGAAAACAACAAAGACTTTTCTGGTGAGCAATTATGAATAGGCTGATTGCTCCATTATAGTAACAAGTTAAAGGTAGAAGAGAGAGAGATATTTAACAGAAGTAGATAAGGTAGGACAAAGGTAAGAAGAGCCCTTCTGGACTTGGTGCTAACCTCAAAAGTTAGCCTCAAATACCCCTAAAATAGACTGTTATTAACTAAATGTTTAAGCTCCCCCTAAATTCATATGTTGAAGCCTGAATGACCAATGGGGCTAAATTGGAGATGGGGCTCCTAAAGAATGGATTAAGGTTAAATAAGGTTGTAAGAGTGGGGCCTTCATCTGAGAAGATTAGTGTTCTTATAAGAAGAGAAACCAGAGAGATCATTTTTTTTTCTCTCTGTGCATGTATACTGAGGAAAATCTCTGTTGAGAATATAATCAAAAAGTAGATATCTATAAGCTATCAAGAGATACCTTCTGCAGACACTGAATTTGCTAGTACCTTGATCATGAGGTTTCAGCATCCAGAACTTTGAGAAAATAAAATAAGTCACCCGATCTATGGTATTTTATTATAGCAGCTCAGGCTGATTAATGCAGGGCACACATTTATTGGAACATTTTGTGTCTCAAGGCATTGTTGAAAACTGTGGAGTAGTCATCAAGCAATTAAAGAGGCCAAAATCTGAGAATAATACCAATATAGGCAGAGTAATCAGAAGCTTAATATTGAGGCCATAAAAAGAAGCAGTCAAAATTAACACAACCAAAATAGTCTCCATCCCCAAGGGATGAAAGAAGGATAAGGATGACTGCATGTGGCCAACAATGTATCTAAGAGGCATGACAACAGAGTCTGCACATAGAATAAAGCCAGATAAAATAGATTCCACTATACTAGACAAGCCAAGTCACTAAACAAATAAATAAGTAAACAATAATAAAAAGTCAACAAGGGGGCTGGGGTTGTGGCTCAGTGGTAGAGCACTTGCCTAGCATGTGAGAGGCACTGGGTTTTCTTCTCAGCACCACATATAAATAAATAAAATAAAGGTCCATTGACAACTAAAGAAAATGTTTAAAAAAGGCCAACAAGGAATCAGTATTCAGAATTACCACAACGTACTATATAAAATTTCCAGTTTTCAACAAAATTTCATGAGATGCAAAAAACAGGAAAGAACAACCTATATTTGGTAAAAAGTTAAGCAATAGAAACTGCCTTTAAGGAGGCCCAGAATTTAGACTTGGAATTCAATGATTTAAAACAAATATTATAAATACACTAAAACCATTAAAGGAAATAATGTTTAAGGAATTAAAGATAGATGTGATCACAATGTTACATCAAATGGAGGATATCAATTCATAGAATATATTAATTTAAAAAATGTATAAAAATGTAAATTCTAGGATTTACATGTATAATAAATGAAATTTTATAAAATTGATGAAGGGGCCTAACAGTAGAACTCTTCTACTGGCAGGATGCAACAAAGAAAAAGAATCAATAGTCTTGAAAATAGAGCAATAGATACTATGCAACAAAGAGATCAAAGAATAAAGATTGCAAAGAAGTTAGTATAAACTCAGGGAAATGTGGTATGGAATCTAACACATTAACATAAGCATAATAGGAATGCAAGAAGGAAAGTGAGAAAGGAGAAGAAAAATATTCAAAGAAATAATGGCTGAAAGCTTTTAAAATTGGGTTATGTCATAGTTTCTTACTACAAATCCAAACCATAGGTGACAACATAAAATTTATACAAATAGGAAAGGATTGAAATAAAATATTTCATTCTACAAATAATACCATCAAGAAAAATAAGCCATGGGTTAGGAGAAAATATTTGTTACTTATCAGATTAAGGCTGTGTATCAGAATAAATAAAAGATTATTATAATTTAATATTTTAAAGATAAATAAATGAACTTAAAAATGTGTGAAGAATTCAGATAGACATTATACATTTATTAAATAAATAAATGTATAATAAGCATGTTAAAACACATTAAATATGCTCAACATCATTAGTCATCAGGGAAATAATAATCAAAATCACAGTGAGATAACTACTTCATAACCACTAGGATATTTACACTAAAGAAAAAATAAAATAAAACAATAACAAGTGTTGGCAAGGATATGAAAAAATAGGAGTTCTCATATGTTGTGTGTGGGAATGTAAAATGGTACAGTGCTTTGAAAGACAGTCTGGTAGTTTCACAAGGTGTTCAACATAGTTAAGTTATGATACAAGAATTCCATCCCTAGGTATTTATTCAAGAGAAATAAATAACTTGCATAAAAATTTCATAGAAGTATTATTCATAATTATTCCCCTGAACCACTAAAGGAAACAATTAACAAATATATGAAATATTATATATACATTCCAGGGAGTATTACTTGGAAATAAAAATAATGAAATATTGATGTAGTGATTTGCTATATCATGGATGAACCATGAACACATTATGCTGAATGAAAGAAGCAATTCACTCCATTTATGTAAAATGCAAATGTATAAAGACAGAATGTAATTAGTGGTTGCCTGAAGAGATGAATGTCAGGAGACTGGAAAATTACTGCTAATGGATAAAGTGTTTCTTCTTTTGGGTGCTGACCATCCAACTCTGAATATGCTAAAAATCATTATGTTATATATATTAAATGGGTCGGTCCTTTGCATGGTAGGTGAATTTTATCTTAATAAAACTGCTAAAAGGTGGATGATTGGTTAATTTCCAGGATAAGAAGTTACATCTAATTATGTGAACATGTCTGTCCCCCTGTTTCCCCTAAACTACTATTTTCTCTCCTCAAACTGCTTCTTTCACATCACTCATTTATTTCACAAACATTAAGTGAGATAGAATCCCAACCCATACGTACTGGAAATCTACTATGTTTGAGAAAGGCTTCCATGCTCTGAAAGTGCAGGATTATCTCAGGGCAGACAAGGAGAGTAGTTAAACAGGGGAGGCAGAAACCAAGATATGCTAAGGAATTATAGAAATGTTCTCTCCCGCTGTGACATTTATTCTTCTTTAGGAATAGAGAGTCCATCTCCAATCTTGTTGTCACTGGAGTAAACTGGAATAAAGAGTGCAGTCAAAGGGACAACCAAAAAAGTTTTGTTTTTTGATTATTCAAGGCTGTTTGAGTCAGCTTTTTTGCTGCTGTGACTGAAAGAATTGTAGAGGAGGAAAAGTTTATTTGGAGACTCACGGTTTCAGAGGTCCCAGTCCATTGACAACCACCTCCATCCTTAGGGGCTTGAAGTGAGGCACACAGAACATCACTACAGAAGAGTGTGGTGGAGAGAAGCAGCTCACATGATGATCAGAAAGCAGAGAGATCCCACTTTCCAGATATAAACTATGTACTCCAAAGGCTCGCCCCCAATGCTCCACCTCCTCCAGCTGCATACTTCCTGCCTTCAGTTCCCACTCAGTTAATCCTATCATGGGATTTGTTGATCAGATTAAGGTTCTCATAGCCCAAACACTTCACTTCTAAGTTTTTATGCTTTGTCTCATACATGAGCTTTTGGGGGACCCCTCACATCCAAACTGTAATAAAGGCTTAATTATAAAAGTGCTTATTCCAAAAGTTGTTTTCAAACATGCTTTATTCTTTTGGAAGAACAATGGCAATAATAAAATGCAGTCCCATTATTTAAGAACAACTTTAAAAAAATGTGCACTTATCTTGTTCCAGACACATTTGAAGTATTTGTATGAACTAGCTACATATCACAGCCACCCTAGATATGCTATCATGAGGAAATTAAAGCACAGAGAGGTTAAGTAATTATCCTACAGCTATAAGATTAGTGAATGGTAAGACTGGATGGGAGTTCATCTTAGGTGATGGGATGCCAGCACCCAAGTCGTCAGCCTCCACACTATTGCCATCTACTTAACCCCATCTCAGGAATCTGTATGCCCATCTTCTTGATGCTCTAAATAGAAACTTATGAGACATCTTTAAGTCCCTCCCTTCTCTTGTTGCCTTTAACTGACATGGCAGATTAGCAAGACCTGTTGATTGTATCTCCTAAATATCACTCAACTATGTCTATTTTGCATTTTCATTGTCACCACATGGTCTGAACTGCCAGGGTCTGGGCTGTAGTCATCTCCTAAAGGATCTTCATGGTTTGCCCCTCTATACTCCAGCCACCCAAGAAGTACCCTAAAGTGCTTTAGAAATGCAAACCACATAAAGGTACTTCCCTGCTCAAAATTTTCCATTTGGCCTCTTCCCACTTCCCTCTCTCTGCTTCCTGACCACCACAAGCAGAAAAGCATCATTCCAAAACACCCTTCTGCCATGATTTTCTTCCTCATCTTGGGCCCAGAGCAAAGGTGTTGGCTGAATATGACTGAACCTCTGAAACTATGAGCCAAAATAAACTTTTTCTTCTCTAAGTTGTTCTTGATAGGTATTTTGGTCATAGTGATGCAAAGATGGACCAATACAACGCTGTAGGAGTCAATGGTGTCTTTTCCTTTCTGTTCAAGCTAACCTTTTGAGCAAGAGAGTATCTTTCTTGCCTTTGTGCATCTGTACCAATGACACCCTCTTCTGGTGATATTTTTTGTTCACATAAATCTTCTGATCATCCTGTAACTTGCTGATAAGACATCACCTCTATAGAGGGGCCTTTCTTTACCTCTTCCTGTTGAGTAGCTATTGCATGGCAGTTGACTACAGATAACAACCAATAACAACTGTGTAATGTATTTTTAAAAGCTATTAGAAAGGATTTTGAATGTTTTCAACATAAAGAAATAATAAAAATTTGAGGAGATAGTTTAACCTGATTTAAACATTATGAAATGTATTCAAGTATCAAAACATCATGTTGGCACAATAATATGAATAATTTTTTGTTTTAATTTTAAGTTAAAAATATATTTAATTAAAAAACCAAGTGTCTTCCTCTTCACTCTCCCAGTCTCTGTCCATTATACATAGCCTCTGTTACCATTGATGCAGTTGCTGTTTGTCTCTATTTTATGGATATAAACTCTTACATCAGAATCTTTGCTTGTTTCATAGGATACAGTATCATTAATCCCTCTGAGAGTGAGGGTGCACCTTAAGCATGCAACAAGAGTCACTGAATGAATGAATGAAGTGTTGGGAAATGCATGGTGAGATCAAGGCCTTTGTTGCCTCTTCTAACAGGAATAGTGATTTGAGGTTCTTGGGAGAAGTATTATGAAAATTAAAAAGCAGGTGTAGTTATATCGCATATTCTCCATAAATGGAATGAGAGAGTAAAACATAACATTGCCAACTCCATTTCAGAGATATAAAAGCAAAGGGCTTAACTTCTATCACCAAACAAAATAAAATAAAAAATAAAAATAAAAACATACCTAAGTTTATACAAATAAAGCTTCATTTTCTAAATCCTATTTAAACAGATTAATTCAGTTCAAGACTACTTGCATAAAATTTCTATGTTTCTTTTATCTTTGCTCCTCTCTCTATCTTTTCTTCTTGATGCACTTCGGCCTATTATTCCTACTCTTCAAAGTTTTGACCACATTTGAATGCATGAGAATCTATTGGGTTTTATTCATTAATAGCAAATTCATATTTCATTTTTTGATGCCTCATAGCATTTACTATTTTTATAACCCTTTAAAATAATATTTCTTAGAATTCCCATTGTTTTTTAGATCCAGAGCCTGTTCTGCATCTAGAGACATTTAGATCATGTTGCTTTAATGAAGTGATGAGGAATGTATTTTAACTTTGTTTTTTAACTTCTTGTGGGGTCATGGACCCTTTTGGGAAACACTGAAGACTGTGAGCTAGTATCTCCCAATGAATACACACACAGACACATATAAATATCATATCCAATGCTAAATCCAACCAGGCTGACTCTGATAGCTGAGAATAGGGTAAATTCTACCCAAAACCACGTGATTGCAACTCAGTGGATATGAATGACAGGATCACAGCAGGATCCTAACAGAGGATCCTGATTCCTAGTTCTACATAGTTACAATCTTATCAGTGTTAAATCTTCTATATCATTACTTTTAACTTTATATTTAATATAGAGTGTCATGTAAACTAAGCTCCTCCTTTTCTTCTCACTCCTACAGTTAAGAGACCATGAATTCAAATCTAACCTACTGGAATGATTACCAGCAATTTTTCTCTTGGTTTTGTGCTTTTTTGTGAGTCTAGATTTTCTATAATGAATATGTCTGCCTATCTATCTATCTATTGCTTATTCATTCCAAAAATATGATATAATGTTAGAGACCACATAATAATAATCAGCTAAACTCAAACCATCAGGTTTTTAATGGTAATAAGCCAAATGAAATCACTTCTCAAGCAGAAGCTAATTTATTGCCCTGTTCTTTCTTTCTTTTTTCTTTCTCCTTCCTTCCTTCCTTCACTGACCCCCCCTTCTTTTTTTCCTTTCAGATCTAGAACTGTGAGGTTCTTAATTCCAATAATCTCATTAATATTTTCAAATAAGTTTATTTTAAAATTTAAAAATCTTATTAGTTTAAGATCCTTGGACACTGACATCTCCATGAGTAAAAATGGGTTTTAGGCATACTGATCCTGAGATAGGGAAGCAGCACATGGAATGGTAGAAGGACAATGGGTTGGCCTTTCTGCACTATCATTTCCTCACCATTGAACCTCCGCCAGTTACTTAACCTCTCTGAACCCTAGTTACTTCAGCTGAGAAATTATGCAGTTGGATTAAATGCTCTCTACAATCTTTCTATTTATGAAATTCTAGGATTCCATGAATGGCTCTAAATCACACTTTATGCTCTGGCAGAACTGATACTCACTGCCTACTTTGAGAAGGGTGAGCAGGTTTCACTCTCAGCACCACGTTGATTGGTAGAGTTTGTCTACCAAATAGTGGTGGTGAGAAAGTTTTTGAAGGTCCCTACGGACTCCGAAGGACAAATAGTAACCCGGGCTGTCATGTGCCTGAATCCTCAGTCAAGCTCACATAAACATAGCATGCAATGTCCCCTGGTAGATTTTATTATCGCCCAGTTCCAAGTGAAATAACTGGAGAAGTCTTGCATTAAAGTCGATCTTCCTCTTTTTTCTGCTCTTTGATGTCTCTTAATCATGGGTTGATATGGATAAGAAAATGTTTTCGCTGAAACATTGTGGATACAGAAGGGAATGCCTTGCTTGCTCCGAACACTCGATACTTTCTTGTAGCGGGATCTGTGAACTAAAACTTCCTAGCTGGTTAGCAAACGTCCTAACAGCAGCTCTGCGAGGGGTTTGCAATGATGCTCACTTCTTGCTTCTGTCAAACCCAACCACAGTGCAGAACTCCAACAGAAACCTGTGAATAAAGATCATTGTCCTGGAGAGAAGCCAGAGGCACCTGAGGCAGGAGGCATTTATCACTGCCACAGTAACTCCAAGGCCACCGAGAGCAGGGTGAAGGAGCAAGCGCATGCCAAGTGGAAACTCTGCGCGGCCTCGGCGATATGCTTCATCTTCATGATTGCGGAGGTCGTGGGTGAGTACTGCCCGGGAATGCTCCCCCGGCTAACCCAGCAAACAAAAGGAATCCTGCATCATTAGGGGAGGGTTGCCTAAGTTCTTCCTTAAGCATAAGATTTAATATTTTCTGCAAGAATAAAGTAACAATATGCTTACCACAGATAAGTTGGAAAATAGAAGAAGGCAAAACAAAATCATTATTTTAACCCATTTGAGTGTTAACCTCAATAACATTACTGAATATTTTGTGCAATATATTTTTTTATGCCTGGCTCACAGGTTGTTTCTTTTACATAATGGAGAGCATATTGAACGCCTTTCGCTATGCTTTCACATACTGCTCCAAAACATTTTTATGCCTGAACAATATTCTATAATATGCTCACTGTAATTTACATAACCATTTCTCTGTTGTTAGACACTTAGGGAGTTTTTTCTTCCTTGTGGACAAGACTGCAATGAAAAATCTTGAATAAATTCTGCCCGCCTTTCTGTTAATCCTTTCAAAGCCATTTCTTGAAGTAGAAATCATTTGTTGAGGGCCATTGTTTTAAATCAGCTTTTTCACTGCTGTGGCCAAAAGACCTGACAAGAATAGTGTAGAGGAGGGAAAGTTTATTTGGGGCCCATGGTTTCAGAGGTCTCAGACCTCAGATGTTCAATCCATGGTCACTTGGAGCCATCGTTTCCTGGCTTTTCATGAGGCAGAACATCATGGAGGAGAGCACACACACTGCTTACCTTATGGCAGTTGGGAAGGAGAGAGGAGAGAAAGAGAGAGAATATGAATATGAACAAAATCGACTCTTCAAGGGCGTGCCTCCTGGGATCTATTTCCTCCATCTAGACTCCTCCCCACCAAAATTCTACCACCTCCCAACAGTCCATCAAATTATGAATTACTAATCCACTGATAAGGTTGGAACCCTCATGTTCTAATCACTGCCCAAAGGTACCCCCTCTGAACTTTACTGCCTGGGGAACTAAGCCTTCCACACATTAGCTCCTGGAATCAACATGAGATTCCAGATCCAAAGCATAGGTGTCTTTTACCTTTTAATTTTTGCTTTGCCTTCTAAAAGTTTTAAATTTTACATAGGTAGTATATAAAACTTCTCATTCTGATTTCTTTTACTATATTAATGTTTAATAGCCCTTCCCCTTTGATTGAGAAGATAAATGACATGTTTAATAGTTGTTCAAATTTTAGCATTTAAGTTTTAAATCAATGTGAAAGTAAAATGGATTGAAAATTCTTTTTTTTTAATAGCTAACAGTTCTTAGCCTAATTTATGGTAAAATAATTTTCCTCATTCATATTTGATTGTTTATTATCTATCAAACTTTTATAAATAATAAAGTATACATCTAAAGTCATTTGTTTATCTGAGTTCCTATTCTCTCAATAACATAATTGATGTAGAATTTTTATATTATAAGATCTGTTGTATCCTCCTATTCTTAAGAGGAAAAAATAACAGCTATTTATTCCTGTTTGTTATTCTAATTAAACATGCATCATTTCTTTCAGTTCTCCCACAAATCTAATTATGATTTTATTGAATATAAGTTAATTTAAGAATACAAATATTAGTTGAATAATTAAAATTTAACTATAGTTTTCTCTTTGTTGTTCTTTTCCTAGGTTTTTAAATTTTAAAATTATGTGTGCTAAAATGGAAAACAATTTTAATAATTTTCCATCCATAAAGAAACCAAACAACTTACAAAATATTATGGTTATCTCTTTTTAAATAACACCATATATATATATATATATATATATATATATATATATATAAATGTATTTCATAACTGTGGACAATATTCAATTGCTCATGTAAGAGATGACAAAATGTAAAGTAAGCTCCTCCTTTCCTTCTCACTCCTACAGTTAGAGACCATGAATTCAAATCTAACCTACCTAGAGTCAGAAGTATGTCAGTAGGGGAATGACACGGGTACTGTCAATTATCTGGATTTTGAAGGTATTGATATTAAACTAATTTTCCTAAAACATTGCTCTTATCATGTTATTACTGTCTTCAAAATTCTCCACGTGGCTTCACTTCGTCTAGTTCAGTGGTTCAGACTTTTCCCTGTTTCTGCAAACAGAGGGAATTTTGCTGAACACTGGCCTAAACTGATAAGGGTGCTTATAGCTGGAACAGACTGGTTTACAAGCTGCCACTGCGTTAGATCTCACTTGGCATACCCAAATAAAAAGAAATCAATATATTGGAAAGCTCTGGCATCTAGAACAAAATGAAAAATTCTTTCTTTGGTTTCTCAGACATTCTACAATCTTTCTGCCAAACTGAAATATTAATTCTTACCCCATCCTTACCTGACTACTCTGTTTTAGTCAGGGCTCGTATTCATTCTCTTCAAAATACCTATAGTACCTTGGAGTCCCAATAGCTTTTGCTTTAGTTGTTGTTGAATGCAAAAATCCTATTCTTATTCTCTACAGTAGTTGAAATCCTGGTCATAATTCAGGACTTCGATCCACAGTTCACCTCCTCTCCAAAGCTGTTCTTGACCCTATTCGAGAAAGTAATTATTACTTTTCAGACCACTTTTGGGAATCCAGGAAATCTTTCTGCAGAATGTAAGCTTTGAGAAAGCCCTGGGTAGAGACTGAAATGTGAACAAACAGAAGATAAGAAGTGTTTTTCAGATGGAAAGGCCTGAATAAACAGTACCCTATTTACTACTGTAGTCTAAGAGGTGATAAATATGAGACCTTACCTTGAAAGATTTCTAGTGGATAGGTGGGAAAGAGGACAGGGAATGATGTGTTAGAAATGTGGGTGCCATTGTTTGAAGTGGACCAGCATTTCCAGTTTATCAAGCCTTCTCATCCCCTTTATTCTGGTTGTAATTCTGGTCCTTTTAGCTTCAGTACTTCTTGCTCACAGGAAGGACTGTGGGATGCCAAACTGGCTTAGTCAATCTCTGGGTCTTCATAAAGGAAGGCTGAGTAAAAACTCTCTGCCTTTCTTCTATGACCACTAAGCTAAAGATATAGAGACCTGGAGCTTCCAGAGACCCACCTTTCCCATGGAAAGGGAGGAAGTCTGTCTATTTTAGCACAGTTAAAGGTAACAACTGGAGACAGGGCAGAGTCCTAATGACGTATTTTGAATCTTAAGAGATGGCTATATCTGATCTGATCCCACAGAGATTTTTTTCTCATTTAGGTGAGCCAATAATTATGATATCACTGTTGGTTAAGCTTGTTTGGATTAGCACCTATCTAAAGGTAGTGTTAAGTGCAGTAGTTACTGGAGGGTATAAAATACAGAATGGTAGTTGGAGGGTCAAGAAAAATTGAGGTCCAGCTGGGGAATGAAATTTATCCTATGAGCCTCAGGGAGAAATTGACATTTAGAACAAGGAGAAGTAAGTCATTGAGCTGTGTTTAGGAAGATGGCTTTCACAGGGTATAAAGGAGAAGGAGAAAGAACTAAGAAGGGAAGGATTTGAGCATAATATGTCCACTCTTCATGGGCCTTTGAACTTTTTGAGTCAGGGCTGTTTTTGGTTACTTGTAAAATTCCTCACTGTAGAAAAGACATAAGGAGGAGTTATGCTGCAGATGGAAACTCATATCTCTAAAAAGATGAACACCCAGACACTGAGAACTCAGAAAAATAATCTCAAGTATGTCATTGCTGGAAAAAAAAATGAGGATGGTCAGGGAGAGGCATCAGAAGCAGGCCTATTCAGGGCTGAACAGGGTAGAGAAAACAAGAGATAACATGACAGGAATACAGAGCTGAGAGCATGCTGGGGAAGATGATAAGTATCTGAGAGCAAAAAATTTCTCACTTACTAAGAGAAAGATATAGCTGGGTGGGATGAGAAACAACATGCTTTTGGATAAGGGTACAGCCAGGGTGTCTCAGTGGCTCAGGTCACAAATATTTTTCAAGGTTCTTAAAAACTTAAGAAATGTTAAAACATGGCTATAAAATCTCTGGTAGATTTTAAATACTTGTTAAACAATAACTCAATGAGATTTTGATATAGTATATTATATAGTACAGTATAATACTTCTATCCATAAGATAATTAAAATAGATTTTAAAATGTCAATTAATAGTATGCAATGGTGTAGCCCAGTAATGGGACACAAGTTTAATGTTGTCAGATAAATAGTCACCTTTTACAGTCCTGTCAGTCCTTTTACAGTCACCTTTTACAGTCCTCTGTTCTCCATGGAAAATATTATGGGGACTATTATTAGGAGATTATCTATATTTTTCCCATGTACTGAGGCTTTATGTGAGGCTGAACTTAAAAGCAATAAACTTCTCAATTTGGCATAAGAAATTTCTAGGTAGCATAGCATTCAGACAGTAGCATGGATATTGCTGGCAGTTTTTAGTGAAGTTTACTGTGCTAATCAGGAGCAGAAACAGCAGAAAGATTTGGAAAACTTGCAGTTTGGCTAGAAAACTGTGAGTACAACTGGCGTTAAAGAAGCTGTGATAGTTAAAAAAAAAAAAGAAAAGAAAAAGAAAAGAATATAGCCACTAAAGAGATGCTGCTAAGTACTCTACCCAGAAAAAAATAGAAAAGATGGCATGAGAGCATCTCAGGAATTGGGAACACCACACCCTTCTCTGGATCAATAATATAAAAGTAAAAGTTCCTTTGAGAAGAGACCAGTGGGACATACTGCTTATACAGGAGGGCCTAGGAAGTTGTATCACCCTGCTCAGCCATCCAGGCACCCAAAGGCTGCTGCAGAGGCTGCTGTAGCCAGACCAGGGGTTGGCTACTTCTCAAGGTGGCAGCAGACCTTGGCATCAACCAGGTGGTAGTGGTTCTTCAGGAATATAGGATGCTGGACTTTGGGGGTCATGGAAATTTCCACCAAGATTTCAAAGGAAGGCTTGGGAGGCCAGGCAAAGTGTTGCAGAGTTGGAGTTCCTGCAGGATGCACCTGAGAGCGATGGGTGAAGTGAGAAGGATGCTGAATCCACAGTGGATACCGCTGAGATTAGGAGATGCCAGTACCATGGGATGTCTGCTGAGGATAACTGCAGGAATTGAGCAGAGATAAGCTGGGAAGGATACCACTGTGGGCCACAGCCAGCAAGACTATAGGGGAGAGCTATTCAAGCTCTGTGAAGAGAACATCATGATGCCACGTGCCCCAGATGCTGGATAAGGAGCTATAGGCTTTGCTTTCCCAGCTAGATTTCAATCTTGTTTTGGTCCCATCTTTTCTTTTGATGCCCCTATTTCTCCCTTTTTGAATGGAAATGTTTATTCTGTGCTTTTATATATTGGATATATGTAACTTGCTTTTAATTTTTACAGGGACTCACACTGTCTCAGTGGAGGTGTTGGACTTGGACTTTGGGGAAATACAGAAACTGTTAGACTTTGAGGGATTTGAAAATGGACTAAATGTATTTTGTGTTGTGAGGTGGGCATGAGATTTGGGGGCCAAGGGCAAAATGTTGTGGTTTACATATGAGGTGAGACAACGCAAGAAAATTCAGAGGTAAAATTCCTCCCTTGCCTTGTTATAAGTGCACTGTTCTGCATGTCTTACTAAGAATTCCATAAATATGACTGCTACAGCCTTAGTTTATGCCTTTATCCTATTTTTATGTGGCTTTTCCTGTAGCATTTTAACCTCTAGCTCATATCTCTGAAAAGTCTCTCCAGTCATGAGAAGTTTAACGCAATCAGTGCATTAATTTCATTGATAGGGATTGACTGGGTGATCACTGCAGGTAGGTAGGGTATGGCTGGAGGAGGTATGTCATTGCGAGTGTGCCTTTGAGGTTTATATTTGGTCCCTGATGAGTGGGTATTCTCTGTTTCCTGATTGGTATGTCCTGATCTGCTTTCTTCTGTCATGCATTCTGCCTTGATGTTCTGCCTCAGGTTGGGCCCAGAGCAATGGAGCTGGCCATCTGTGGACTGAGACCTATGAAATCATGAATGACAAATAAACTTTTTCTCTTCTAAAATTGTTCTTTTCAAGTCTTTGATTCATAGTTGTAAAAACAAACAAACAAACAACAACAACAAAAAAAACCAGACTAAAACATGTCTTGCCAAGAATTCCATAAATATGATTGTGACAGCCTTAGTTCATGCCTTTATCATATTTTTCTGTGGCTATTACTTTAACATTTTAACCTCCAGCTCCTTAGCCCTTCAGTCATCTTCCATATTCCATATTTGTTGCAAAGATCTCTCCCAAATTTCAAGTGCAATCATGTAACAACCTTGGCTCAAAATCTGAAGTAGATCCTATTATCCCATTGAATAACATTCAACTTCTTTAGCATGACATATAGTACCCCACACAAGTATCCCTAACCTGCCTTTCAAGTCCCATTTATAGTCTTGCCAATACTTCATATCAACTGATTTCCACAAATATGCCACATTCTTTCATCTCTGTATCTGTGTCCCTGTTCTTGTCTCTTCCTTAAAAATGCTTTTCTTCTTGCTAATGCTTATTTCTCTCTTCTGTCTAAAGTTCCTCAATATTTCGAGTGCTCTCTGGTCTCCTGACTCTTTAGAAGGTCTTCAGTGCACTGAATGTTAGATCACTAAAGAGAGGTGATTTATTTATCTTTGTGTACTCTGTCCCTGGTATCATGCACAGTAAGGCCCAATAAATACTGGCTGGAAGATTGAATT
Source organism: Urocitellus parryii (assembly GCF_045843805.1). NCBI lineage: Eukaryota > Metazoa > Chordata > Mammalia > Rodentia > Sciuridae > Urocitellus > Urocitellus parryii. The sequence continues at coordinate 22,216,209 of NC_135537.1, read as the reverse complement.
AATTGTCAATAACCTCCCATGCTTTCAGGAGCAAGTGCAAGTGCACTCATAAACTCCGTCTTGCAAACAATTTGCTCTATTGGATTCAGCAGTGGTTGTCCAGTTTTCTGGATGGTTCTCATAAGCAGCTCTGATTGTTGCAAAATGATTCTCATTCCCAGGCTTTCATATTAACATGCTTCTTCTAAAGCAACACTTCTTTCTCATTGTCTCCTGACTCCGCACAGCCTGTTGAAGAATTCCTATAGGACCATCTCCTTGACTTAGACTACAATTTCTGTGCAGCACACAGGATCATCATCATTCATTGCTGAGATTGCAGCATGCTGCTTATCTGCATGGAGTCATTCTCCAGGCAAGAAATAATGCATTATTAACACAGCTTTATTATCAGGACCAAGTTTGGCAGATAGAGCAACATTAGAGGATAATTGGAAGGACAGCTGATTTGTTAGCAAAATGTTGCCTTTTGGCTAATGAATCATTCCAATTTTTGCACTGACAGCTCAGTAACAAGCTTGAAGACTACTTTGCTTCAGACCATTAAACTTTGACAAACCAGTTATTAAGTACAGCTAGAGCCAACGGTCTGTGGGGATTATTGCAATTATGAGCTATCTCTGTAATTTTTTTTAATCATTAGGCAAGACAAGGTGAGTCTGATGAGGGAAGGCCTGATGACTGACAGTCCCTTGCTTTGTAGTACACAAGGCAATAAACAGCTGCAGGAGGACTAATCAGTCAACAAAAGCTCTTTGCTGGGAAGATGTAGTAAGAGCAATAAAGGTTATTGCTATCAAATGACAAATCCTGTTCAGGAAGAGAAGGACAAGGCTTTCCTTTAATTTCTAGTTTGGAGGCTGAGGTCTTTTCAAAGGAGAATTAGAAGGGTAAAGAGGAAACATCCCAAATGGAGAGAAAAATCAAGGCTGGACTCGTGCTGGGAGTCTTGTTGGGCTCAATTCCTATGCTATTTTGAATTCTTGTGGCATTCAACATGCCCATTGGACAGTACCCGCCCTTTTCCCATTCTACTCCTCCCTATGTGTGAAAGGGATCTTGAACTCAGGTGGATAATAAAAAACCATTTGAACAAAAAGAAGTGGCAAGGACTATGGTAAAACTACAAGTCGATTAATTATACATCTGTGGGCCAGATGGCAGCATCTGGTCTGCAGAAAGAGGTCCAGGTCCTCAGCGGGCACTTTGAGACCCTTTGAATCTGCCTATACCCCACAAGCATCACCTTTCTATATTCCTCTTTTTAGAATCTGTATGCTCCAGTCTAACTGGGATGTTCTCCACATGTGCCCTACACTTCCCAATCTCAAATACTTGAATTTTCCCTTGAAATTCATTTTTATGTAATTGAATCGTCTTGACTTTATGGGTCCATTTCTTTATCTGTCAAATTATGAAAAAGGAATAAATTAAAACAAGAGAAGATGCCTTTCTCTTCTAAAGTTGGGTGAGTCCGTAACATTTTTCATCAGCTATGGTTAGAATTGCTGTGAATCTAGCTGCATTCTGGGCCTTATGATATTTTGCATTCCTTAGGTGGGCACATTGCTGGGAGTCTTGCTGTCGTCACGGATGCTGCCCATCTCTTAATTGACCTGACCAGTTTCCTGCTCAGTCTCTTTTCCTTGTGGTTGTCATCAAGGCCTCCCTCTAAGCGGCTGACGTTTGGGTGGCACCGAGCAGGTATAGTTCTTCACTTGAAAAATAATAACCAAGTGGCGCTACAGAGTCAAACTAAGGGTTAAAATGGAAGGTAAAGAGTGAGACTTGTTCAAAAGTCTCTTAGGGATACACATCTTTGTGCCCAGGATAAAATAGATATGGGAATGTATGTTGCTAATATTAATTCAACTAACAACCAGATGAATGGTGCTGCCTCTTGTTTTATGGGACAATTGGAACACATGTGTCATTTTAGGAGCCACCCCAACACTAGGATCTCAGTATATGTTACAATGATAATGCTATTCATTTAACTACTTGTGTTCCTGGAAGAGAGGATTAAGCTAAAGTTTCTGCCATATTGCAGAACAAGACTCAGAGAGCCTAAGAGAGTTGCAGAGATTGAAAAATTTCTCCCTAGGAAGTCAGGAACACATCATGGGCCTTCCTGCTCACAGAAAGCTTTTAGTCATTGCTATGGTTTGAATGCTGCCTCCAAAATTCATGTTGCATTATAATTGTCATTGTGACGTTGTTAATAGGTGGAATCTTAAAGAGACGATTACGTCATGAGGGTTCTGTTCTTAGTAGTGGATTAGTGCCTTAATTGCAGGAGAGGGTTCCTGATGTAAGGATGAGTTTGGCCCATTCTCTCTGTCTTGTGCATGCTCTCTTGCCCTTCTATTATCCTGTGATGCAGCATGGAGGCCCTTGCCTGATGCTGACACCTTGCTCTTTGGACTTCCCAGCCTCCAGAACTGTGAGAAATAAATCTCCTCTCATGATAAATCACCCAATGCTTTTTGTTAGCAGAAAAAATGCACTAAGACAGTCATCAGAGAATGTCTGAATATATTGCTCAATCAGTCATCACCAACACAACAGAAGAAAAAAGAGGAGGAGGAGCAAGAAATGAAATTTCACTTTGGGGAGCTTTATCTTCCACTGAGTAATTGCTTCCTTTTATTGAGGAACTGGCCTGGCTCATGGTAAAGGTTTACTTTCTGGGACCTTCTAATTTGGGCTCATTTTTATAAATTCACCTACCATTTCTTTCTCCCCAACAACTGCAATTCTACTTCTCCTCCTCTGTCCTGGGAACCAAAAGTTACAGCTCCATGTTTTTACATTGCTTGAGAAAATCAACATAAAGGAGAAGAGGGCAGAGCAAGGACACCCCTGTTTCTAGCCTTCACTGAAGTGTGCCGGTGGATGAGGACCACAACTCCTAGACTAACTACAGACTACAGGTTTTCAAGTTTAGAGTGATAGGAAGTTCTAATTTCATATTAAACAATTTGCCATTGCAGATATTTTGGGATTGCTTTCCCTTTATATTCAGAGAGAGATGAGATAATAAAAGCAATAAAGAGTTTGTCACCGTATAATCTGAGAATGCTTCCACCGTTCCTGAACAGAGCCACACTTGAAAACCATGAACCTATCATTTGTTTATATAATTTTTTTGCATGTATTTCATTCTTTTTTTTTTTATTGGTCGTTCATAACATTACATAGTTCTCAATACATCATATTACACGGTTTGATTCAAGTGGATTATGAACTCCCGCTTTTACCCCGTATACAAATTGCTGTATCACATCAGTTACCCTTCCATTGATTGACATATTGCCTTTCTAGTGTCTGATGTATTCTGCTGTCTGTCCTATTGTCCACTATCCCCCCTCCCCTCCCCTCCCCTCCCCTCCCCTTTTCTCTCTCTACCCCCTCTACTGTAAATCATGTCTTCCATTTGTATTCTCTTGACTTACCCCTCCTTACCTCTTATATGACATTTTGTATAACCCTGAGGATCGCCTTCCATTTCCATGCAATTTCCCTTCTCACTCCCTTTCCCTCCCACCTCTCATCCCTGTTTACTGTAAATATTCTTCTCAAGCTCTTCGTCCCTACCCTGTCCTTGTTTACACCCCTTATATCAAAGGAGTCATTTGGTATTTGTTTTTTAAAGATTGACTAGCTTCACTTAGCATAATCTGCTCTAATGCCATCCATTTCCCTCCAAATTCTATAATTTTGTCATTTTTTAATGCAGAGTAATACTCCATAGTGTATAAATGCCACATTTTTTTTTATCCATTCATCTATTGAAGGGCATCTAGGCTGGTTCCACAGTCTTGCTATCGTGAATTGAGCTGCTATGAACATCGATGTAGCAGTGTCCCTGTAGCATGCTCTTGTTAGGGCTTTAGGGAATAGACCGAGAAGGGGAATAGCTGGGTCAAATGGTGGTTCCATTCCCAGCTTTCCGAGAAATCTCCATACTGCTTTCCAAATTGGCTGCACCAATTTGCAGTCCCACCAGCAATGAACAAGAGTGCCCTTTTCCCCGCATCCTCTCCAGCACTTATTGTTGTTTGACTTCCTAATGGCTGCCAGTCTTACTGGAGTGAGATGGTATCTTAGGGTAGTTTTGATTTGCATTTCTCTGACTGCTAGCGATGGTGAGCATTTTTTCATGTACTTGTTGATTGATTGTATGTCCTCCTCTGAGAAGTGTCTGTTCAGGTCCTTGGCCCATTTATTGATTGGGTTATTTGTTATCTTATTGTCTAATTTTTTGAGTTCTTTGTATATTCTGGTTATTAGGGCTCTATCTGAAGTGTGTGGAGTAAAGATTTGTTCCCAGGATGTAGGCTCCCTATTTATCTCTCTTATTGTTTCTTTTGCTGAGAAAAAACTTTTTAGTTTGAGTAAGTCCCATTTGTTGATTCTATTTGTTAACTCTAGCGCTATGGGTGTCCTATTGAGGAATTTGGAGCCTGATCCCACAGCGTGTAGATCATAACCAACTTTTTCTTCTATCAGATGCCGTGTCTCTGATTTAATATCAAGCTCCTTGATCCATTTTGAGTTAACTTTTGTGCACGGCGAGAGATAGGGATTCAGATTCATTTTGGTGCAGATGGATTTCCAGTTTTCCCAGCACCATTTGTTGAAGATGCTATCCTTCCTCCATTGCATGCTTTTAGCCCCTTTATCAAAAATAAGATAGTTGTAGTTTTGTGGATTGGTTACTGTGTCCTCTATTCTGTACCATTGGTCCACCCGCCTGTTTTGGTACCAGTACCATGCTGTTTTTGTTACTATTGCTCTGTAGTATAGTTTGAAGTCTGGTATCGCTATACCGCCTGATTCACACTTCCTGCTTAGTATTGTTTTTGCTATTCTGGGTCTTTTATTATTCCATATGAATTTCATGATTCTTTTATCTATTTCTACAAGATATGCTGTTGGGATTTTGATTGGCATTGCATTGAACTTATAGAGAACTTTTGGTAATATCGCCATTTTGATGATGTTAGTTCTGCCTATCCATGAGCAGGGTATGTTTTTCCATCTTCTAAGGTCTTCTTCTATGTCTTTCTTTGGGGTTCTGTAATTTTCATTGTATAAATCTTTCACCTCTTTTGTTAGGTTGATTCCCAAGTATTTTATTTTTTGGGGGGATATTGTGAATGGAGTAGTTGTCCTCATTTCCGTTTCAGAGGATTTGTTGCTGATATACAGGAATGCCTTTGATTTATGCGTGTTGATCTTATATCCTGCCACTTTGCTGAATTCATTTATTAGCTCTAATGGCTTCTTTGTAGACCCTTTTGGGTCTGCTAGGTATAGAATCATATCATCTGCAAATAGTGATAATTTAAGTTCTTCTTTTCCTATTTTTATGCCTTTAATTTCTTTTGACTGTCTAATTGCTCTGGCCAGTGTTTCGAGGACTATGTTGAACAGAAGTGGTGAGAGAGGGCATCCCTGTCTTGTACCAGATCTTAGAGGGAATGCCTTCAATTTTTCTCCATTCAGAATGATGCTGGCCTGTGGCTTATCATAGATTGCTTTTACAATGTTGAGGTATGATCCTGTTATCCCTAATTTTTCTAGCGTTTTGAACATAAAGGGATGCTGTACTTTGTCGAATGCTTTTTCTGCATCTATTGAGATGATCATATGGTTCTTATTTTTAAGTCTATTGATGTGGTGAATAACATTTATTGATTTCCGTATATTAAACCAGCCTTGCATCCCAGGGATGAATCCTACTTGATCATGATGTATAATTTTTTTGATATGTATTTGAATCCGATTCGCCAGAATTTTATTGAGGATTTTTGCGTCAAGGTTCATTAGAGATATTGGTCTGTAGTTTTCCTTCATTGATGTGTCTTTGTCTGGTTTCGGAATCAGGGTGATGTTGGCCTCGTAGAATGAATTTGGAAGTTCTCCCTCTTTTTCTATTTCCTGAAATAGCTTGAAAAGTATTGGTGTTAGTTCCTCTTTAAAGGTTTTGTAAAACTCTGCTGTATACCCATCCGGTCCTGGGCTTTTCTTAGTTGGTAGTCTTTTGATGGTTTCTTCTATTTCCTCTATTGTTATTGGTCTGTTTAGGTTGTCTATATCCTCCTGGCTCAATCTGGGCAGATCATAGGACTCAAGGAATTTATCTATGCCTTCACTATCTTCTATTTTATTGGAGTATAAGGATTCAAAGTAATTTCTGATTATCTTCTGTATTTCTGAAGTGTCTGTTGTGATATTGCCTTTTTCATCCCGTATGCTAGTAATTTGGGTTCTCTCTCTTCTTCTCTTCGTTAGCATGGCTAAGGGTCTGTCAATTTTATTTATTTTTTCAAAGAACCAGCTTTTAGTTTTGTCAATTTTTTCAATTGTTTCTTTTGTTTCAATTTCATTAATTTCAGCTCTGATTTTAATTATTTCTTGCCTTCTACTTCTTTTGCTGTTGTTTTGCTCTTCTTTTTCTAGGATTTTGAGATGAAGTATGAGATCATTTATTTGTTGGTTTTTTCTTTTTTTGAGGAATGAACTCCAAGCAATGAATTTTCCTCTTAGAACTGCTTTCAATGTGTCCCATAGATTCCGATATGTTGTGTCTGTGTTTTCATTTAACTCTAGGAATTTTTTAATTTCCTCCTTGATGTCTTCTAAAACCCATTGATCACTCAGCAACCTATTGTTCATTCTCCAGGTGATGCTTGCTTTTTCCTTTCTTCTTTTATCATTGATTTTCAGTTTCATTCCATTATGATCAGATAAGATGCATGGTATTATCTCTACCCCTTTGTATTGTCTAAGAGTTGCCCTGTGACATAGTATATGGTCTATTTTTGAGAAGGTTCCATGTGCTGCTGAGAAAAAAGTGTAGCTACTTGATGTTGGGTGGTATAGTCTATATATGTCAATTAAGTCTAGGTTGTTAATTGTGTTATTGAGTTCTATAGTTTCCTTATTTAACTTTTGTTTGGAAGATCTGTCCAGTGGTGAGAGAGGTGTGTTGAAGTCTCCCATGATTATTGTATGTTGGTCTATTAGACTCTTGAACTTGAGAAGAGTTTGCTTGATGAATACAGCTGCACCATTATTTGGGGCATATATATTTATGATTGTTATGTCTTGTTGGTGTATGGTTCCCTTGAGCAGTATGAAGTGTCCTTCTATATCCCTTTTGATTAGCTTTGGCTTGAAATCTATTTTATTAGATATGAGTATGGACACTCCTGCTTGTTTCTGCGGTCCATATGAGTGATATGATTTTTCCCAACCTTTCACCTTCAGTCTATGTATATCTTTTCCTATCAAATGCGTCTCCTGTAGACAGCATATTGTTGGGTCTTGTTTTTTGATCCATTCTACTAGCCTGTGTCTCTTAATTGGTGAGTTTAAGCCATTAACATTTAGGGTTATTATTGAGATATGGTTTGTTCTTCTATCCATATTTGTTTATTGATGTTACTAAACCTGATTTGTTATCCTCTTTGACTACTTTCCCCCCTTTACTGTCCTACCTCCCATTGTTGGTTTTCAATGTTATTTTCCATTTCCTCTTCCTGTAATGTTTTGCCAAGGATTTTTTGAAGAGATGGTTTTCTAGCTGCGAATTCTTTTAACTTTTGTTTATTGTGGAAGGTTTTAATTTCATCTTCTAACCTGAAGCTTAATTTCACCGGATACACGATTCTTGGTTGGAGCCCATTGTCTTTCAGTGTTTGAAATATGTTATTCCAGGATCTTCTAGCTTTCAGAGTCTGTGTTGAGAGATCAGCTGTTATCCTGATTGGTTTACCCCTAAATGTAGTCTGCTTTCTTTCTCTTGCAGCTTTTAAAATTCTCTCCTTATTCTGTATGTTGGACATCTTCATTATAATGTGTCTAGGTGTGGATCTCTTATGATTTTGCACATTCGGTGTCCTGTAGGCTTCTAGGATTTGGGATTCTGTCTCAATCTTCAATTCTGGGAAGTTTTCTCGTATTATTTCACTGAATAGACTGTTTATTCCTTTGGAATGGAGCTCTGTGCCTTCCTGTATCCCAATGACTCTTAAATTTGGTCTTTTGATATTGTCCCATAATTCTTGGATGTTCTGCTCATGGTTTCTTAGCAGACTTGCTGAGCTGTCTATGTTCTTTTCCAGTTGAAATACTTTGTCTTCATTGTCTGATGTTCTCTCTTCTAAGTGATCTACTCTGCTGGTAGTATTCTCAATTGAGTTTTTAAGTTGGTTTATTGTTTCCTGCATTTCTAGAATTTCAATTTGTTTGTTTTTTATTACCTCTATCTCCCTGTGAAATTGATCTTTTACTTCCTGGATTTGTTTGTCAATGTGATCTTTCATTGTCTGATTTTGCTGTCTCATGTCTTCCTTGAGACTCCAGATCATCTGAAGCATATATATCCTGAACTCTTTATCTGATATTCCATCTGTTGCAGCTATTACCTCTTCTAAAGTTGAGTTGACCTGCATTGCTTGTGGTCCTTTCTTTCCTTGTCTTTTCATACTGCTCGCGTTTCTTTCTGCTTGGTGCAACTGTTGTGTTTTGAAATTTACCCCCTATTTATTTATGTTGCTCTTGTATACTTGAAAAGTCTCCCTTGCAGGTGCGGGCGGCGGCTGTGCCCCTACTCCAATTGGGGTGACGTGTCTACCACGCTGGCGGCTCTCTGGGCCTGTTCCGGGAGTGGAAGGCGGCTCTGCTCTGTCCCTATTCCAATTGGTGTGTCGTGACTACAATGCTGGCAGGTCGCTGGGCCTGTTCTGGGCGTGGGCGGTGGGCTTGCTGGCGGGATTCCACCTAATGGCAGTCCCTAACCTCCCTGCTTGCTAATTAATGGCTTCTCTGAGGCGCCACGCCTTCTGTAGCTGCGGGGCAGGCCGCGCGAATCAGTTGGCCTGGATCTCCGGGGTCCTGCTGCTGGCTGTTTTGATGTTGCAAGCTGTTGGAGAGTGGTGGTGTATTCTTCAGCTTTCCCGGATGGTGGCCGCTGACTGCCTGGATGGAGTGTCCGCTGTTTTGATGTTGCACTCTGAAGGAGAGTGGCGGTGTATCCTTCAGCTTTCCCGGATGGTGGCCGCTGACTGCCTCGGTGGAGTGTCCGCTGTGGGGGATGGGACTGTACCGCTTCCTTCCCCTTCTGAGAACCCGTGCTCGGCCCAAGGGTCCGTGTGGGCTTGGCTGGTGGGATTCCACCTAATGGCCTTCCCTAACCTCCCTGCTTGCCAATTAATGGCTTCACTGAGGCGCCACGCCTTCTGTAGCCGCAGGGCAGGCCACTCGAATCAGTTGGCCTGGATCTCCGGGGTCCTGCTGCAGGCTGCTGGGATCCCTGGCACTCTATCACTTTGATTTTTTCTGCTTGCCCCTCCCCCAGCGCTGGCTAGCCAGGTTTCCTTTTGGCTGCTACCGGGAGGAGGGGTTGGAGGTCAGGTGTCTCTGGTTTCCCCCTAGCCTGTATGGAGGCTCAGCTTGATACTCCCTCTCCCGGCAAGCCTAGGAGAGATTTTATGCGAATTCCCGCTGTCTGGGGGGTGAGCTGAATGACACCGACCTGTTTTGATGTCGCACTCTGAAGGAGAGTGGCGGTGTATCCTTCAGCTTTCCCGGATGGTGGCCGCTGACTGCCTCGGCGGAGTGTCCGCTGTGGGGGATGGGACTGTACCGCTTCCTTCCCCTTCTGAGAACCCGTGCTCGGCCCAAGGGTCCGTGTGGGCTTGGCTGGTGGGATTCCACCTAATGGCCTTCCCTAACCTCCCTGCTTGCCAATTAATGGCTTCACTGAGGCGCCACGCCTTCTGTAGCCGCAGGGCAGGCCACTCGAATCAGTTGGCCTGGATCTCCGGGGCCCTGCTGCAGGCTGCTGGGATCCCTGGCACTCTATCCTGTATTTCATTCTTACCAATTCCATTGATCAGAGCTGTTTTGTAAATGTAGGTTAGTTTTTAAACACAGGATGGACTCAGAATTTAGGTCATTTAATGCCCTTTGTCAACTTGGTCATGGAAATCCATGAACGTTGATATTCCAGAAGACCAAGGCTGTTCAAAAGAACCCTCTGCTACAAGAGAAAATATTTTTTTTTTTTAGAGAATTTTAATATTTATTTTTTAGTTTTTGGCGGACACAACATCTTTGTTGGTATGTGGTGCTGAGGATCGAACCTGGGTCGCACGCATGCCAGGCGAGCGCGCTACCGCTTGAGCCACATCCCCAGCCCCAAGAGAAAATATTTAATAATTGAGTATAATATGGCTATTGAGAACTTTAAATGTGGTGGTACAACTGAAGAATAAGAGTGGTTTTTATTTTAAACATTTTCATTTAAGTAGCCACACATGATGGATGGCTATCATGCTAAGTAGAAATATAAGTGAGCCCATCCTAGTCCACCCACAAACTGGTCTGACCAACCTGATGGCCTTACTCATCTCATGGTTTTCTTAGCAATCATAGTACAATTTGTCAGTGGTTCCTGAGGTGCTTTGGTGCTTTTAAATTTAGTTTTATTTTAACTAGTTCCTTTTGGATTTCTGTCCTGTTGAGACCTGACTCTTGTTTCTTGGTGTTTGGGCTTTACCATCCCAGCTCCTTGTCTCACTGTACCTCTCTATTCCTGGCTTTAGAGTGAGACGTGCTCTATTTCCATATCCTGATTTGGATTCTTACAGATAGGATGTTTGAGACTTGATGTCTCTGAATCCAATTTCTGTTTCTAGATAACCATAAATTCTTGAGTGTGGTCCTTATTAATTTCTGCAAAGGGAGTTTTAAATAGTCTGAGCAGACTAATAAAATAATAAATATTTTTGAGTGTTTGCTATATGTCATATTGGTTTCTCAGAGTTCCCTTATCAAAGTGCTTCAAACTGGATGGCACAAATAAAAATTTTTCATCTCACAGTTCTGGAAAACAGAAAGCAAGGATCAAGACATCAGCAAGATTGGTTCCTTCAGACTGTGAGTGAAATCTTTCTGAGCTGCTGGGGTTCCTGGGTTTGTAGATCCCTGCTTTAATCTTTACATGTTGTTTGTCCTGTGAGCATGTCTGTATCCAGATTTCCTCCTAGAATAGGTATAACAGTCATATAGGATTATGGGACTACAATATGGCCTCATCTTAACTAATTATATCTCAAGGACCCTATTTCTAAGTTCACAGTATGAGGTACTAATAGTTAGCACTTCAATAGATGAGTTTTGGGGGGACACAATTCAACCCATAGCATATATGTTAGACATAGATGGCATTATGTTTTTAATATTTATTTTTTAGTTTAGGTGGATACAATATCTTTATTTTAATTCTATGTGGTGCTGAGGATCAAACGCAGTGCTTCATGCATGCTACCTGAATACTCTACCACTGAGTCACAACCCCAGCCCCATATATGACATTATTTATAGATAAGGAAACTCAGGCTCAGATAGGTCAAGTGACTTGTACAAAGTCACATGGTCAGTCACTGACAGACCATCTGCATCTGATACTTGAACTCATGCCCTAAATACCTGCACCAGCATTTCCCATAGTATGAGAAAATATTACATGGATGGATGGATAGCAGATGATTTTAACTGTCATATGGACAGTAATTACACATCCTAATATGCATCAGAAAATAAACCAGCACATCAAATTCATAATTTCATGGATAAATTTGTTTAGGAAGAAGCTGAGGGTGCAAAGTTGAATTTCTTTGAAGAAAACGTGAAGTGACTAATGAGACAGGTGGCATTTGAATATGGAAAAAGCCGTAAAGGTTGTATGTAAATGACAGAGGTCTGGGAAATAATAGCTGCACACTGGGTAGCAGTGCTTTACCTCACCCAGACTACAGGGAACTGACTTCTGAGATTAGTTTAAAGCAGGTAAGGATGACAGTATGGAATGTACCTGACCAGTGATTCACAGAATATTTCTAGACCCCAGTGGGTCTTTGGAATCCCCTAAAGAGGCTGAGTTAAAGATCAGGGTAGGTGTGAAGCCATGCCTAAGTAAGCAAAGGTACTTTCCTCCGTGGGTAGATTGAACACTATCTTACCTTTAATATTAATGTAACTGTCTCCATTCTGATGCTTCTTTTCCTTGCAGTAGCTCTTAAAAGGCAGTTAGGGTGTTGATAAGGCTCTGAGCTCGCCTTTGTGTTTACAATATGTCGGGTTGGCAAATGAAACTCATTTTCATCAAGTACGATTTTATTTCACTAAAGGTGCCGGTACTGGCAAGTTGTAAATGTTTTATGGTAAAATTAAGAGTTTCTAAACACATTTTACTCGTTGTGTCTCATTATTTCATCCCCTAATAAGTTTCGATCATTTTAGCACCTGTTTAAATTAAAATCCCTGAGGAAAATAGTGAGGGCAGGCAGCAATTAATATGTTCTAAAGATGCTAAAATTGCTTAGAAATGTGGCTCATAATGAACTCAGACACTGGTGTTTTACTAATGCAACATTATAGTGCCTCATGTCAGCTCTAAAATCCACCCACACTTTTGCTTCATGAATCACTGAGTGAACTAGTTTGAAGCTTCTTTCTTTAGGGAGAAAAGCAATCTTATGACTCGAGTATAAGTAGGTGATGTGTGGGTCATTTGTGAGGAGTGTCCTTGTGTGTTTACATCCCTAGAGATCCTTGGTGCCCTGCTGTCCATCCTTTGCATCTGGGTGGTGACTGGTGTGCTGGTGTACCTAGCCTGTGAGCGCCTGCTGTACACCGACTACCAGATCCAGGCGACTGTGATGATCGTCGTTTCAGGCTGCGCAGTTGTGGCCAATATTATGTAAGTCGCCCCCATGCTAAGAGCCCATATGGTTTATCGTCAACCCTGTCTAGTTGAGGACTCTTTTGGAAACTCATCTACTTGTGAAGATGATAACAGATCTGTCACAGTGTTCCAATGGCTCTAAAAGTGACATTAAGGCTATAGACTAAAAGAGATTTTAAATATTGGCTTCTATGACCTACCCATTTTGAAAGTTTCCACTGCACCGGAGACAGAGCCAGGATCTTTTGATACACATTATCGGGCTTAGGATTCACAGCACCCCAACTTCACTGATCAGGAAATTGTACTTCAGTGCATGAAATAGAGTGCCAGTTATGGAGAGTCAGTGTTTGAATCCAGAACCACAGACCCAGAATTGAGCTCCAAGCCATTCCAGGCATGTTGATAGTTCCATTGGGGATAATACTTTCTCCTCTTTAATTTTTTTTTTTTTTTTTTTGGCTGAAACAGATTATGAGTTCCCAGAAAGTTGAGTTAAAAGGCATCTTAGAGTTTATTCACTTCAATTATCCTTCTACTTTTTAATGCTCTTTTCCAATATCTCCATAAAATTGCCATTAGTTTTGTATATTATCACAGAACTAATAACAGGGAAGTTATTTTCCTCAAAACCAATATTTTTATCTTTGCTTCACTGTGCCTGCATGAAAATTCTTCAAGATACGTTAGCTAGACTCTCCCTTTAGTTTCTACTCATTCTCTCATCCAGGCAACCTTAAATCAATCTTATCAGAAATGATGATTGAAAATCTCTTGCATATAGGTTTGCTCTTCCCAAAGTTAACTACTGGATTACACATGACAGTGGAGTTTGAATCCCAGGGTTTTGATACTTTTGAGTTAATTTTCCCCTTCTTACTTGATGATCTAATTCTAAAACTATCTATCCATCCATCCATCCATCCATTTATCTATCTACCAACAATCCACTACCTATCTACCTATCACCTGTAGAAGACAGAAAAATGACACTCCAAATATGCCCATATCCAAATCCCTGGAATTTCTGAACATGTCAATTTACATAGCAAAAATAATTTTGTAAATGTGAGTAGGACTCTCAGATGAGGAGATCATACTGAGTTTTCCACATGGTTGCATGTAGCCATGTGGGTCCTAAAATGAGGAAGGTAGAAGTTCAGAGAGAAGAGCAGATGCTACACTGCTACACTACTGGTGCTGACACTGAAGCTGGAGGGAGGGACCTGGGACCATGGGATAGAAGTGGCCTCTAGAAAACGGACAAAGCAAGAAAATAAATTCCTTCCCACAAATCTATCAGGAAGAATGCAGTTCTGCAACCCCACGTTAGACTTCTGATTCCCAGAACTAGAAGATAATAAATTTACATTGGTTTAAGGCATTAAGGGTTTGTGGTAATGTTACAGCATTAATAGGAGACTCATATACGGGTTGAACGTCCTAATCCCCAAACCCCAAATCTGAAATGTTCTAAATGCAGAAACTTCTTGAACACCCACATCTGCTCAAAGTTTCAGATTTTTGAGCATTTTGGATTTTCAGATTAGAGATGCTTAATTCATAAAGTCTATGCAAATATCCTAAGATATGACAAACTCAAAAAATCCAAAACGCTACTGGTGCCAAACATTTCTGGTATTCAACCACGACTACCTACTTGTCATCTAGCCATCTTGCAGTGCAGCTTGATACATGTCATGAGGTCAGTTTTTACATGGGAGTGAAGAAGACAGCGATGGAAGAATGGTGCTTTGAACAGAGGATTCTAAGAGAGGGCACAATGGAATCTCTGGAATTCAGGGACAAGCTGAGCACGTTCAGTTCGCAAATGCTGCCTTGTGTCACTAAGTCTTACATCCTGGGGCTGCAGTCCCCCACCTCTCAGTTCATGAACTATTGTTCCGTCTCAGAGCTAAAGGATCAACAGAATAATGTTTAATCTGCCATCACTAGCTAGATCCTCTCTCCTACCAGCTAACCTGAAGCTGCATTTCACATTGGCACTGGAAGAAAGAGTGTGGGCAGATCAATGCAAATCTATCATTTTGAGGAGATAAATGCTCTAGAGCACATGTACTGCTGACTGGGGGTCAATAACATCATCTTTGCATAAGGAGAACAATATGTCCTCAAGGCAGCAGGAAGAATGAAAGTATTAATAATTTCCAGAGAGTCATATGTCACATAGGTTGTGTCAATGCTACACAAAGATGAAGGATATTCCTAGCTAACTGCCACATCAGTCTGGGACTTTAATGATGGAGTTCTACTTTCAAAATAGATACCATCCAAGTTTTCTTTTTACTGCGACTGCTTTTGAACATTGACCTTAACCTTGCAAGTACTTTTCATTCTTAGAAAGACAAGGGAATTGAAAAGCCCTGCCTTTCTTTGTGCAAACAGATAGTTATTTATGGATAAAGGTGCTGAGTGACTGTAATGTTTTCTCCAAGAACTGAGATCGCAGGTTGCAAATTCTGCAAGATATTGTAGTGATTGAATATGGAGAAATCAGAATTGCAATTTGCAAATAAATTTGGAATAAATCTATTCCTTGGGGACCCAAAATCCGGACAGAAAATTCTAGTAGAAGTGGTGAAGGGGTTCTGTGATGAAGGGTGTAGACAGAGCTTTAAGGCTATTGCAGGCTAATTTTTTTCTGCCTAAAATATTCCTTCCTTTCATAACCTTTTAAATTCAGCTCACTTGCTATATCTCTCTAAGTCAGGCTCCTCCGTTGGCATTATCCAAAGCAGCAATTCTTAGTAACCATATTATAATTAGAAATTTCCATTTGTGTTAGTTTGTGTGTGCAGGCACGTGTGTGTGTGTGTGTTTGTGTGTATGTGTGTAAAATCTTTGCTGTCTCTAACACAGTTAAAGCTGCACTAGGGAGGGACTGCATATATTTTTATTCACTATATAACTGAAGTATTTAATAGCACTTGGGGCACGAGTTCTTAAGAAAGTTTTACCTTTTTAAATAAAACAAGTAAAAGGGTGAATGACACTGTGATGATCACATATGGTAAATCTGGAAGAGTGTCTGTTAGCTGCCAGTCACATTGGGCTGTCTAACTTTGAATTGTAACTCATAGCTAAGGTGTTTCTATCCAAACACAACAATCTGAAAACTATGCCTTCTGTAATGATCACATTTTGGCACACAGCAGTCATTACACCTTGTGGTGATGGCTTAAGACTTAACAAACACTTTTACCTGCAAAAGGACTATATATATATATAGTGTCCCAAGCAATAAGAGGTTTTTAAAAAGTCTTTATTCCAAAATGTTCCAAAAGGGTATTTGGCAAAACATTCCTTGTTGACCATCAGTGAAACAATTCTCCTTTTATTTCTAGTATAAACTTTGTGAATGTTATAGATAAATAGAATCAGTTGCATAATTTTTAGTGACTACTACTTTATCACCTTGACTTGGACAAAAGATGCTACACTTTGCAATACATTGTATATGTATGTGTGTGTGCACGCATGATGTACATAAACAAGTACTTTTACAACATATTAATGTATCTTTGCTTCTAGATAAATAACTGTATATACATACACAAAACACTCTCACCATATGCCATTAAGAAATTATTCAAATTTTAAATGCTCATAGAAATGAACAAAATTAAGTAAAATAAAAGTTTTTTAAAAGTCCCATGATGAGATTCATTCACTATTATTTTGTTTTATCCCTTTCCATTGCTTTTTGCATTTTAAACCAGTACATTAAATCAAGCTCTCCCAAGCTCAGCTTTAAGTATAAATCAGTGGCTGACATTTAGTAGATAATGAAATTTTTCCTTTTCATTGTAAAATGTTTGATTTTTATCAAAGAAATGTTGCTTTCCCATTTTAATGTGAAAGAGAATAACATTAGGTGGATGAATGAGAAAACTGAGGTAAATTTTTATAGTTTGTCCTTGTGTGAAAAATTTAAAACTCTGTGATACACCTGTATTCAAACATAACTCCAAAATGATACATTGCAAAGCATACTTTTTTTTAAACTACCTGCCATTTTGAATAATGTGTGCTATTGCCAGCTCCTTTGTTCTGCTGCCTAGGTTTGTAAAGGCTAATCTCACCTGTGCCAAGAATATTGTTGTCTTTCAGACTAGCTGTGGTTTTGCACCAGAGACACCTTGTCCACAATCACAATGAAGTACAAGCTAACGCCAGTGTCAGAGCAGCTTTTGTGCATGCCCTTGGAGATGTATTTCAGAGCATCAGTGTGTTAATCAGTGCTCTTATTATCTATTTTAAGGTGAGTGTAAGTGAATGTACCCATATTGTAGTAATTACATGCATTAGCACAGAGGCTGACCCTCCAATATTGCAAATACCAACAACCTTATCTGAGTTTATCTATACAAACTGCTTTGTGAGATTAAAACAAACACTCAAAGCCTGAAACCTGAGTCTTTCCCAAATTTCTAAGAACTATGTCTTTAACTATTGGGCTGCCAATCTTTCAAAAAAGCAGTTCCTTTCGCCATGCCGTTAAGGTAGACAACAATGAAACTATTAATACCTTAGAGTTCTTAGGTAGTAAGCAACAGAAAAGATCTCTGACTCATTTAAGAAAAAATAAATAAATAAACACGTGTATTGGCTGAAATCTATTGACCGTATTTCAGGACGGAAATCAAGGTAGAAATATGGGCAAGTTTTGGTATCTAAATTTCATAAATAATAACAACTTCTGTCTCAGGCACCATGCTAAAATAAATGTGACTTGACCAATTTTTTTTTCCTGCTCTTGTCGCTGCTGAGGATTTATATTTCTTGGAAGGGGAGTCCAGTCGACCCTAGTTTGGGTCCTGTGCCTGCCACCTGGTTGGGGAAGATTAAGCACCTGATGATTCCCCTGTCCTACCAATATTGCTCATAAGCAGAAGGGTTTGGTTCCCCCCAAAGCAGGATTCTAATTCAAGAACCCTCTCACCCTGAACAAATAAATATGCTCTGCAGATTGCTATCTGTTAATATCAAGAATGAACAGGGGTGGGTAAGGGAGGGTGGGGAGGGAAAAGAAGGAAGGAAGCTTTTAGCTCTTACCTTTTGCATCATAATGGTCCAATTTGCAGGGACTCTTTACTGTCTTTCCTAAGATATAAAAATATGTAAGCAAAATCACAGACATATATGAATTTGAGAAAATGTTCCTTGAAAACTTCAAGACTAAGGCAGAAATATTTTAAACTTGGAAGAATTAGTGGAGTTTGAGAGACCCTTTACAAAGGTTAGGTGGATGCTGAGTTTCTTAGAGAGTGGAGCCTGGACTTGCCTGTGGCATTGAATTTCATCAAGGGAAGAACAGTAGGTGTTTTCCGCCAAAGTTATGGGATCCAGTAGAGAGAGAGAGAGAGCAGGAGTGACACCTTTGCTTAGACCCTTAGGGCTGTGTCACAGATACCTATCTCAGAGTATGTGTAATAGAGGAGAAGGAAAGAAAGAGACTAACCCCAGTACACCAAGACCAAGGGCTGGTTGCACTTGGGACAAATGCAACCTCTCAATAAATGATATCCTTTCTTGTCCTCATCATAATTAAGGCTGAACAGTCATTGCACATTGTGGGCATCTTTGTGCTTGTTTTTTACACATATAGAGAATTTAAATCAGATCTCTTAAGAATGTCTTTCACTTTCATTTTTGAATAGTCTCTACTCTTTGGTCACTGGTAATTTAGAGCTGAAAGGACAGATTGAGTCTTCAGGAAGGATATCTTGCCTTTGTGTTGGATGTTAAGTGTCAGGGGGACAAATGTGTGACTGGGAAAGACGGGAACAGGGAACTGCAGCTATTTTATTAATCAAGCTTTCTCCAAGAGAACTATGAATTCAGTTAACCAAAATTGCTGTTTTTTAGCCAGACTACAAAATAGCTGACCCAATCTGCACATTTATCTTCTCCATTCTGGTGCTGGCCAGCACTGTCATGATCTTAAAGGACTTCTTCATCTTACTTATGGAAGGTAGGAGAGATCTCATGATTATTCCTAAGATCAATGCTTTTGTCCCTATGATCACACAAGGGGATGGCTGCAAGGTGTGCTCACTGTTAATTTGTATTATGGGAAAAATTATAAAGCTGATAAGGAATTTTTTGTGAAAATGAATGTTTGATTTTTATTTATATGGGAACAGATAAAAAGTGGCTTCTACTTGTATCTCGAGCAACTGTTAAATATCCCACATCATAAATATGGTCAGTGTTTTCGCTGCTGTGACTTAACAGATCTGACCAGAACAACTTATGGAGAAGGAAAGTTTATTTGAGGGCTCATGGGTTCAGAGGTCTTAGTCCATAGAAGGCCAGCTCCATTCCTCTGGGCTCTAAGAGAGGCTGAACATCATGGCAGAAAAGTGTAGCAAGAGGGAAGCAGCTCACATTGTAATCAGAAAGTAGAGAGACTCCACTTGCCAGACAAAAATATATATACCCCAAAGCCACACCCCAATTCCCACCTCCTCCAGCCACACCCTACCACTTCATTTACCACTCAGTTAATCCCTACCAAGGGATTAAATCACTGATTGGGTTAAGACTCTTACAACCCAATTATTTTGCCTCTGAACCTTTTTGTACTGTCTGTCTCACATGTGAGCTTTTGGGAGACACCTCACATCCAAACCATAACCGTAAGTATAAACATTAACAGTGGAGAAAGATATTGCCAAAATATAATTATATTCCTAATGATACCTGGAGAAGACTTAAGAAAGACAATAAAAATCTACCTCTCAGGCAACATTATATCTGAACATTTATGTCTGATTGTGGTTTGAAGTACAAGAACACCAGGGTGACTTATTTGTCAAGTGCTTACTGAGCTCTGACTGCGGGATCATGTGCTCAAAACTACAGCTACAGAGATGAGCTAAGATGAGACTTGTTTCTGTCTTCAAGAGTGAAACTTTAGTTAGGGGAGAAAGAGATAATTCAAATAATTACTCAGAAATGGAATTGAAGTGCTACTGAGAAATGGTGTGGGAATTTGAACAGCGGGGGTAGAGAGACAGGCGGTCCCCGGGGTGTGCTGAAGAGGTGATGTTTTTTGACTTGCTCTCCCCCTGGTAGGATCTCATGCTAATTAACCTCATTCAACATAGCCAGAGTCTAGTCCTGATGACTCTTCTGGCTGGTCTAGCTCCTTGGATCTTCTAATTAGTCAGGAAGAGATGAAATGCCTTCACTGTCAAGAAATTTTTCGTATGACTAAAGCTTACTGGCCACCTCTCCTGATATTATGCATTTTGCTGATTTTCTTTTCCTTTGGCAAAAGTAGTTGAAGAACTGCTAGTTTTTGCCCTTTCCAGGCTACATCTTTACTGGCAGTTAGGTTGGAGAGAGATTGTGCAATTGAAAAGGTAGAATTGCAGAGACTTCAGTTCAAATCCTAGCCATGAAAGTTCAAGCACTTAAGTTCAGGCTTAATTCTGAACTTCAGTTTTCGCTTTGTAGTGCTGTTGAGAGGATTAGATGGATCTATGGCATCATTTCTGGAACACAGTGGGAACTGGATATGTACAACTTCTTAGCTAGCTTTTTAGTTTGACTAGAATATAGGAACTATAAAGCTAGGTTGTGGAAATGAACCCTATACTGCATATTATTCTCACATCAAGAAAGTCCCAATTCTTGGCCACAAGCTGTGGCCATAGACCTGGTCAGTCATTGATACTAATGACCTCCAAAGAGCTAGATAAGAGAGTCTTGATCAGAATAAATTTATCTTTGTCACTGGAAAAACTATTTGATACTAGGTGAAATGGGGAGAGCTACTGACTCACAGTGATGTTATCTTAGTGTACAAGTTGAGTAGCCATTATCCAAAATACTTGGGACCAAAGTGTTTCAGGCTTTAGAATTTATTTTTTAACATTTGCATAATGAGATATCTTGGAGATGGAACTCAAGTCTAAATGTAAAATTCACTAATGTTTCACACACACCTTGTGCACACAGCCTGAGGTAATCTTATGCAATAGTTTTAGTGCTCCTGCATTTTGACTGAGACCCATTCTTGTAGCCTCATGTTGGTTCTGAAAAAAATTTTGGATTTTGGAGGATTTCAGGTTTGGGGTTTTAGTTAGGGAAGTTCAATGTACTAAAGTAAATTAGAGGCATAAGTTACTTGATTATATTTGCAAGGTGATTTATCATCATTACATTGACAGTTTGTAATGAACATAGATGATGTCATATTTTCTATTCTACTTATTAGAAAAACAGATATTACAGAGGATTTTGCTTAAAAAACTCTTGATAGACTGAGCCAGCAGTTATCAAACTTTGGAGGCATCAAAATTACTTAGAGGTGTTATTGAAGTGCAGATCACTGGACCCAAACCCACAGCTCTTGGGTCAGTAGGTCTTGTGTGTGAGAAGGGGCTGAAAGAGCAAGAATATGAATTTCTGCCAAGATGTTGATGCTGCTGGTCCCAGCACCATACTTTGAGATTCCTCCATGAGGAGAAGGATGATGATAGCTCTGGGAATTATCTGGAAATCTCAATCAGATCTGGAGGTTTGCATCATATCAACTATCCAGATAATTAAAAGTATCCAAAACAAAAAGAACTTTTCTTTTTGTCCAGCTCATTTTGAGTCATGGTAGACCAAGTCCCAGAGTGCAGTCACCTTCAGTAACACTATTGAGTGCACATTTAAGAATTCTACTCCTAGTGGGCACCATCATTATTGGCAGATAGTGCTATGACACTAAAATGGATAATGGAGATGAACATTCACTACCCATTTTCTAAACTGAGTAACAAATGAACTTTCTGGCTTTGAACTTGAGAATATTTGGTCTATCAAATCACAGGTGCCTCTATTTTCTTTCCTGAGGGCCAAGTACTAAGCTTCAGCAATTGTCACTATTATGGAAATTACTGACTTACAGAAAGATCAGAGAAAAACTGAAGTACAATTTAAGATGATTGTTTTCCACCCCTCCTATCTCAGAAAAACTCTTCCCTGGAAATTATCTCTTAAATTTTTAAAGGAACAGTACAGAGTCTGGGCTATCTTAGCTAATTAATGAAAATGGCAAGTAACTCTTTACTGGAAGACACCTAATTTTTAAAATTAGTTCAATATAAAATAATTCCATACCTGGTAAATTTTTTAAATAATACAGAAAAGTATAAAATAATAAATTGTTTCCCCATATTTCCACCTCTAAATTCTCAATCCTGTGTTTCAGGGGTCACTTCTATTAATAAGTAAACACACATTCATACATCTTTCCCAAAACATTCATTCATTTGCTTGCCTTTTTTAAAAATAAAATATGAGATTAAATGATGTTATTTATTTGTTCTATATCTTGCTATCCTTCACTTGGAGATATTTCATATTACCACATAAACAATACCCCATTTTTTTCATATCTGCAATTACTCCACTGTATGAATGAATGTTTTTCCTTACAGTTGGCATTACAAACAGTGTTGTGGTTACCACCACTATATGTGCATGTTTTTAACACTTTGTATCAGTGGAATAATTCACAGAATTAGTATTTTTTGTTTCAAAGTTATATGTATTTTAAAATTGGTTAGATTGGCTACTTTTACCCCAGATACCACATCAATTTCTTTGTTACTAACAGCATGTGCAAACACTCACTTTTTCACATCCTCATCATCATTGAGTATTATCAAACTAGTGATTCTTTTCTCCTTTGACAATTGAAGCATTATATATTATTGATTTTATATGTAATTCTTTAATTATTGTGGCATTGAATGTTATTTTCAGTTATTTATTAGCCATGGAAGTTAGCTTTTTAACATCTGTTTTAGATGTTTTCCTGGATACATTAATATTTTTTCAGACTTTTTCTCAATAAAAGAAGTTTCTAGGCTGTGCTGGAGCATCTGCATCGTGAGGGACATGCCTCCTGCTTGACAACCTTATATCTTAGTATAAAATAAGTAATGGTGGCCTTTTGTTCTCCATAAAAGAAAAAAAGTAAATGTCAAATTATAATGACATCCTGACTTCAAGGGTCCTAGATGACAACAGGTCTTCACAGAGTCACCTGAAACTCCCCCAAAAAGATGACACATACTAGTTCTAAGAATGAAATTTTTGATTCCTTTGCCTAAACTCTTACCTTCGCTTGACATGTCAATGCTCAGAGATTCTGAGCTCTCTGTCACTTATCTGTGTGGCCTTAACAATGTTCTTAAGTTTTCTAACCCCTATTTCCTCAGTTAAGTGGGAACTACAACATTGACAATTAGCCCATAAATTTCTTAGGACTCTTAAATAAAATAATTGTTATAAATAAAGTGTTTAGCACAAACCTTATACATGATAGGTACTCAATAAAGACTTTTGTTATTTAGAAAATAACAATTTGCCTTAAGACTTCATGTATACTCTATGATTCATCTGAGGCAAGAATTCCTTTAGTTTCATTCTAGTGCCCTGAGACTTTTGTTGCTCATAGAGTAAAAGGACATGTTGATCAGCTCTTCGTTACTTCCATGGTACAATAAAAATGGGGTTAAATCAAACTCAAGCCCTAGAAAACTTTGAGTTAGTTAATCAGGAGAAAATCCCCTATGAGAAGATTCTTAAATCTTGAAAAGGGTAGGTTAGGATTCCTTATTTGTTTAAATAGGTGGGTTTTGGCTCTAAATGCTCATTATAATTATCTGATAAGTATTTTAAGAGACTTATATCCAGGCTCCAGAGAACTAGATTTAATTGTCTGGGGAGCCTTGATATATTCTAACATACAGCAAGACTGAAGAACATGTGAGGTCATGCTACTCAGGGACGCACAGGTGTTAGTGTCATGGTTCTTAATCTCACCTGTGTAAAAGACTCACCTGATGAGCACTGAGGTTGGGTCTCCTCCCCAGAGAGCTGATTTCATGGGTCTTGGGAGTAACCTTGTCATCAGGATTTCTAAACTGTGCCCGCAATTTTGATGTGCACACAAGGTTCAGAACCACCCGAAGATCTGGGGGTTTCAGAACCTCACCCATGGAGCTTTCCATTAGGGGGCCCAGAACGGAGCCAAATCTTTATTATTTTTAACAAACACCTCAGGTGTTTGCATTGTGCATTATATAGAGTTGAAATAGAGGCTACAAATGAATCATTCTTAGACATATATTCTACAGATCCTCTTTGGGTCTTCTTTAGCTGACAGGGATTTTACTTAACATGAGATTTTACCATTGTTGTGCTGGTTGGATTGGTATTTTTCCAAAATTTTTTTTTTTGGAAAGTTTTTCCAAAATTTATTTTTTTAATTCTTAATAATATTGAGTTGATTTCTGTTTTTCTATTCCAACCCACCATTTCTTTCTCTCTCTGAAGTTAGCCAGAGAAATTGTCCTTACACATTCATGTTCTGTCACCTTCTATATGACAGGTCTTGCAACATTTGAAAAAAGTGATCACACATCTCTTGGCCTTCTCTTCTCCAAATTAGAGACACCCAGTTCCTTTGCCCAAAAGAAGAGCTGGTTGACTGCCAGATTTCCCACCTTCCTGTATTCCCCACGTAGTTTCTTTAGACACAAAGATGACAGTCAAACTATTCCATGTTCTGACCCAGCCTCTGAATGCAGACTAATGTAGTAAACTAATGGAATATTTACAAATAAAATCATAAGATGGTATTACAATGTTAGGATCCTCTATTAGCACAGTCCAGTATGTGACCTGGTAGATAACCAACATTTACAATTTACAAAGACCCGATATCTCTTGAAGGGCTGGCTCCTCAGAGAACTCTGTGATCTACAAATTGTTCTTATCATACCTATTTTACTACAAATATGCTGAGGATCAGAGAAGCTTCATAATTGGAGTAAATTCACAATAGTTGTAGGCAGGATGCTAACCCAGGATTCATTGAATATCAAATCCCACGTCGCTTCATTTTGCTTTCCAGAGTGCACGAGGATAATTAGGAAAAGCACAATTAGTTTAATAATAGACTAAGGATGATTACTGTTGTTGATTGTTGCATAGTAAATCCTGCAAGGATCCTGCCTGTGAACTTCTGATTGATGGTAAACCTTTGGAAATAGTTGGATTTGTAAACATTTGAAGTAGGAAGCCAGAAAAGGGGAGGGCAAGTGGGCGAGGGCTTGGCAGCGCAGTTAGCCATCTCCACCAGTTGAGTAACGACGCCTCCTGCTCCTTCCATCAGGTGTACCAAAGGGCCTGAATTACAATGTTGTGAAAGAGCTCATCCTGGCAGTCGATGGCGTTGTCTCTGTGCACAGCCTGCACATCTGGTCTCTAACAACGAACCAAGTGATTCTCTCTGTTCATGTTGCCACAGGTCAGTGAGTTTTGTAAACACCCCTAGGCAAAATTCCATCCTTGTCCTGAAAAGTCAGTAATTTCTCTTCTTTTCTGAGGGCTGACCTTAGTATCCATTGCCTGTCAAAACAGTTGTCAGTGGTTTGTACTTTGAAAACCCATCCGTTTATGGTGGTTGTCACAGCAACCATGATACCAATGACATTCTCCAGGCTGATTGCAGTGCAATACAAAAACCCCAAATGCCTCCCCAACTTCAAGGCCTTGGACTCTGAAAATTCCATTTCCACCTGTTTGGCTTGGTGTCTGACCACTAAAAATACAGAAAAGAATTTAGCAGTAAATCTTGATCGAATCCCTGCTGTGTATAAGATGCTCTGCTCAGTGCGGATGTTAGAGGAAGAGACTGAGGCCCCAACCATAAAATTCAAACTAGCTAACAGATGTGCTGGGAGAATTAGGGCAGGTCCTTCCCTGGATGGTTAGAGATTCTGTGACCATGTGAGACGATTCTCAGGACATTATACTAATAGCTACTTTTTTTAAAGCAGAAGATGATTTTGTCTCTGAAATGTCTCAGAGCTGGGAGAAATAGGAAGTGGGAGGTCTTTCACTGCCTCAGGAGAGAGCTTAGGCCAAGGATGATGAGTTAGGCTGCTAAAACATAGCTCAAGAAGTTACTTAGTGGCAGAGGGACAGGGACACCAGTGACCGTCATTTGAGGGCTATACTTCTCAGACCTTCTCATCTTCTCCGAGGGGCTCAGATCTGGCTTCGGGGAATTTACAGCATTCTCTACACCCATATTTCACTGCAAATGAAAGAATATAGTAAACAATCAGGTTACCGGGGAAGGGACTTTATAGCCTCTTGATACCATTTGGGACAGGAAAAAAGATGGCAGTGGGGGTAGCTGCTCTAAGAGAGGTCTGTGGGGAGCTCTGAATGCTTCCTGCTTCCTGTCACTTGCCTTGATATAAATTCTAATTAAATCCAAAACTGCAACCCAGAGATCCCTGGGGGCTGGTGAGCAGGACTGTGTAAGAAATAACAGTTCTATCTCGGCTCTTTCAGGGTTTGTCTCCCCTCCATACTCAGCTCCTGGGAGTGCCAGGCTCCAGAGGTAACTATGGGCAGGAAGAGTTCCCATAGTGACAGGGCACTTTGCTGCACTTGAATGTCCCCTGCCTTGTCTGTGTGAACATAGCAGAGCCAAAGTGGCTTCCTCTGAGTGCTCTGCCTATGCTGCCCAGCTCCCCACCCCCAGGCCCAAGACAAAGCATTTGAAGCTGAAGCCTTAGCCATGGCTCATGTGTGTAATCAATGCTAATCTCACCCTGGTTCTTTATCAACAGCAGCCAGCCGGGACAGCCAGATTGTCCGGAGAGGAATTGCTAGAGCTCTCAGCAATAGCTTCCCTGTGCATTCACTCACGATTCAGGTGGAGTCTCCAGTCGACCAGGACCCTGCCTGCCTTTTCTGTGAAGACCCCCGGGACTAGCTCAGTCACACTGTCAGCTTCCTCTGTTTGATAGACCACAACATGCTGCTAGGCAACTTCTGAAACATCAGAAATAAGTAACCAGAGGAAGAATTTTGAGAAAGTCACGATACAGTGTAATGCACGTTTTATTCTGAAGATGCATATAGATCCATCCGTCAATTGGCTTATATACTCACCAGTAGCAGAGTTCAATTACAGGAAGGGTGCAAAGGTTATTCTTAACTGGCACCAAGATAACAGCTGTTTGTAACCATCAGCAATAAAAGTTTTACCTCCCTCCAATAAAGCATCCTGAAAATGAGTAGGTAAATACGAATTGAAGAAAGTCTTCTCTCTTCAGTGGAAGAGACAAGTAGCCACAAAATTCCCCCCAAACCTCATCAGGGGTAAAAGGGAATCTAGAGTCATTAGAACTTGATTCTTCCATCATCCTTAGCTAAGGTGACCTGGGGCAAACATCTTCTGCTCCCCAAAACATCACTATTCACTAAATGGGGTAGAAATTCTCTCTGTCAGTCTTGAACACAAATTACATTGTCATGTGTCTGAAACTGTTGAATTGTATTTAATTTTTCTGCATAGAAGTCCTGGGCAAAAGAAAAATAGTGAAATTACTGCTTTTTGAGTGTTTTCATGTAGTATAACTTAGTAATGCAAGGAAATGAGGAGACACAGAGAGGGAGAGTACTTGCCCAGGTCACATGGAAAGTAATTTGGTTAAGAATTAAGATCATAACTTTCAGGTTTTGAAAAACATTGATGGAACACTAACTATTGTTCAATTGTTGTATGGACTATTTAGATATGTTCATTGTTAATTTTGTTCTAACAATAACTTTGAGAAGTTGGAATAAATGCCATTATTGTATTAAAAAGACACAAGACTCAAAAATGTTAAGCAACTTGCCAATGTTATTTATGCATTCATTCAAAAAATAGTTTTTTTATGCTTACTATGAGCTGAGACACTTGTGAATGTCTTAGTCTGTTTTCTATTGCTATAACTAAATTACACAGACTGGGTAGTTTATAGAGATAAGAGGTATATATGATTCATGGCTCTGAAGGCAGGGAAGTTTGAAGTCAGGTGAGTACATATGGTAAGATCCTTCTGCTGGCAGGAGCTCTCTGCAGAGTCCCAAGGCAATAGAGGGCATCCACAAGGGAGAGGTGATGAGCCTCCTAGCTCAGCTCTCTTCTCCTCTTAAAAAGTCATAGTCCCATTAGATTAGGGTTCCACATGTCTGGTCTCATTTTAACCTTAATTATCTCCCAAAAGTTTCACCTCTAAATACCACGGTTGGATTAAGATCTCACAAGAAGGATTCCACTTCAACAAGAGTTTCGGTGGGGGCTGTTCAAACATAGCTGTGAGCCAAACCAGCATGACTTTTGCCCTCAAAGAATTCTTTTTCTTTTGTGGGGGAGATAGCCATTGCATGGATAAACACACCCAGGAGCATATTACAGGGAGCAGCGATGATATGAAAGAAGAGAGAATTATGTAGATTGAGGAAAGTCAACAGTTTCTCTGAGGAAATAGCATCTAAATTGAGAGCTGAATAAAAAAACGTAGGTACTATTGAAGTCAATTATAAGAGGAAACAAGTTCTAGAAGAAGAAAGCTATGAATAGACCCCCTGAAGAACTTGGTGCATTTGTGTACCTGAGAAAGGCCCTTGTAGCCAAAGGTACATTAGAGAAGGGGGTGAGTTAAAAAAAAAACATGAAGGACATGAAGCAGGAGAGATAAGTAAGGCCAGGTCAGAAAGTGGCTGGATCTATTTTGTCCTAAAGCCCATCCATACTTTCTTTGAACACTTTTTTTCTGTTTTTGTTTTGTTTTGTTTCCGACCTATAAATCGATGCCAACAATTAGTCATCGCTTCAGAAATGTGTGAAAAATGTGTATGATTGTACATTCTTCAAAAGGATGGGATAAATAAAATGTTAAATGTACAAGCTAAGGGATGACAGTGTTTCCTTTATGTGTCCTGTCCATCACTGAATGTGATTCACAGATAGCACTGGACTTGACCCTGTGCTGTTGTTCACAGGTAGAACTGGACTTGACCCTGTCTACACAACAAGTCTGGCTAAAGCAAGAGGTCACCTGAAGGAATAGGAAAGATCATGAGCTGACCTTCCAAAAGGCCTTGCTCCCTAGATTTTGGGTTATATCATTAGCAGCAGGGCTCTGAAATAGAGGAGATGGAGTGGCATGGGTGGAATCTAAAACTACGGTGAAGGAATAAACTTGACAGAGAATTAGAAAACACAGTTTCCATCCCTTTCTTCTTCCCCCCATGCGTCTACCCTTAAATTGGTTCTCAGTTCTCTCAGATTCTTCCTTTGAAAACAGGGATTCCATTTTCACCAGGGGATTTCGGTCAGAATTATATGGGATAATAAACACAAAGAACAAGATTCTTTGTGTGGTAAATACTGAGTGCTCAGTAAGTGGTCCCTCCAGTCCGGGGTTTCTCAACCTCAGCACTCCTCCTTTTGGGGTCTGGATCTTTGTTGTGGCGGCTGCTCTGAGCATGACAGGAAGCTCAGCAACATCCCTGGGCCCTACCCACCAGCTACCAGTTATGCTCCCACCCCTAGCTGTGACAACCCAACAGATGCACAGACACACAGAGAGACTTCTGGGCTACAGGAAGAATGGGGGGTTGCTTTGATGGTAGAAATTTGGAACTTGAATGACAAGAACCAGAGCACAAGAAGAGGCAACTTTGGACTGATGCATAGGCGTGGTCACTGAGGATCCATGACATTAGGGTGACAGCCATGCTGGAGGTCTCTAGAGAGACCACGAACAGAGCATTCCAGACACAGAAAGACTGTGCACAAGGCACATGTACATTTATTCTGCTAGTTTTTAATTTGAAAAGTGAAATACAAATGATGAAACACTGAACCCTGTGACTTTTAAAAGTATGTGATTCTTCGTGTGTGTGTGTGTGTGTGTGTGTGTGTGTGGTGCTGGAGATTGAACCCAAGGCCGAGTGCTTGGTGGTGGGGGGGGGAGGGGGTAAGCACTCTACCAACTGAGCTATATCCCCAGTCCTAAAAGTATATGATTTTTTGATGTGAAGTTTTTTGAGTTTTTATTTATCCTGGATATTAATACTCTGAGAAGCAGGTGGCAAAGATCCTCTCCCATTCTGTAGGTTCTCTCTTCATGCTTTTTTTTTTTCTGTGCAGAAGCTTTTTAATTTGATTCCCCCTCACTTATTGATTTTTGGTTTAATTTCCTGCATTTTAAGAGTCTTGTTAAGTAAATGGGCAAAATAACTAAACAGACACTTCTCAAAAAGAAGAGATAAAAACAGCCAACAAACATGAACAAATGTTCAACGTCTCTAGGAATGCAAATCAAAACTACCTTGAGATTTCATCTCACACCAGTCAGAAAGGCAATTATAAAGAATAAAAATAATAATAAGCATTGGCAAGGATGTGGGGGAAAGGTATACTCATACATTGTTGGGACTAAAAACTAGTGTGACCAATCTGAAAAGGAGCATGGAGATTCTTCAAACTCTAGGAATGGAACCACCATATAATCCAGCTATCCCACTCCTCAGTATATATCCTAAAGTTCTAAAATCAGTATACTATAGATATATAGCCAATCAATGTTTATAGTAACACAATTCACACTAGCCAAGATGCAGAACCAACCTAGGTACCCTTCAACAGATGAATGGATAAAGAAAATGTGGTGCATACACACAATGGAGTATTACTCATCCATAAAGAAGAATGAACTATGGCATTTGCTGGTAAATGGATGGAACTAGAGACTATTATGCTAAATGAAATCAGACCCCAAAAGTCAAATGTTTTCTCTGACATGTGGAAGCTAGTCCAAAATAGGGTGTGGGGGAAAAAAAACAGAGAAAGGGGAAAAAAGGTGGGGTGTGTGTGTGTGTGTGAAATTCCATTAAAATATCTGTGGACTAGAAGAAGGATTTGAGGGGGCAGGAGGAGCGGGGCAGGATAAGGCAAGAACAGTGGAATGAATCTGACCTAACTTTCTTATATACATAGATGAATATACCACAGTGAATCTCACCATCAAGTATATCTGCAAGACATTAACTAACTAAATAACTAACTAAATCAGTAAATAACAGAGAGATCAGTAGAGTGGAGGGAAGGGAAGAGAGAGAGGGAGAAGGGAGGGGAAAGGGGAAGGACTTGGGACTGAATTAGAGCAAATTATCTTCCTTGATTTTGTAACTATGTCAAAATGAATCCTAATGTCATGTATAACTAAAAAGAACCAAAAGAAAAGAAAAATGTCTGTGATTTTTGCAACTTTATAATGATTACAATAGTGAGAACAAGAGTCATGTCTTGGATGATTTTTGCACCATCATCAGCCTCTAGCAGGATGCTGGAGACCTAGCAGTCATTAATAATGGTCAAAGCTTCGACTCTGAGGCTACCGGTGAGTCGTGTCATTATTTTTCATTTACATTGTGTTTTTCTACAATTTCGAGGCCAAGAAAACATTGACTTTGACAGAGGAGGTCACATCTGTGCCATTTTGGCAGATCAGTCAGTGATGTCGAAAAGGCTACTTAGCATTCTGCTGACAACTCGCCCTGCTGGGTGGAGACAAATAGACTTGTCCCCCACCTCAACGAGCACGTTCAGACAACCAGGGTTAGAGCTGCCATGTCTGCTATCTGAGTAGTAGGCACAGTTCATGCCAAATCCTTTATTCACTCTCAAGGGCCAACAAATGTTTCTGAATTTCCACGTTTTGTGCAGGACAGGACCTGAAGGCCAGGTGACCTGGCAACTGCACAAGTTGTAGAGCAATTGTTTGCTTTTATTTTCTCTTAAAAATCATCGTTAGATTTGATTTTATGTCAGAAATGCACTGCCAGATAGTTATAAGGGTGGGGGAGACTGGTGTGTCCACCAAAGAAATTGTCCCACGACTTCTAGCTATTTCTGCTATTTCTCTGAAATTCTGCTTCAGTTGGCCTGGGTGAAAAGCCTGGATGGTAAATGCAACAAGATAATCTTCACTGAGAGCTTCAAGAATTTTAAGATGAAAAATCAGATGCCACCAAGAACGTTAAGTACCATCCATCAGTTTTGACTCTCTGCCTCCCTTTTGTCCTGATTCTGGGAGGATCAGAATTCTAGGTCATAGAAGTTAGTGGAGCAGGGTTATAGAATTCTTTTTCTGTTGTTTGTTTGTTTTAATTTTTTAAAGCTGTTTATGGACCTTTATTTCACTTGTTTATACACAGTGCTAAGAATTGAACCCAGTGCCTCAGACCTGCTAGGCAAGCGCTCTGCCAATGAGCCCCAGCCCCAGCCCTGTTCTAGAATTCTTTACTCTGAGCCACTGTGTTCTCTCAGCTGTCATAAAGGCAGGGACCTTTCCTGTCTTTCAAAGGAACATGTCTCCTTCGTCTGAGTATCAAAATCAGGTCAACTTCACTGCCCCCCGTCTCTCTTTAGTATGCTTTTCCATCATCCAGCACCCAGTTAAGATTTATCCAGAGCTCTCTGGTGATGTTAGGGCCTATAAAAGAAATTTATGTGTTCCATATGTTTGGTTACAGATGGGAAATGGGGATTCTGAAGGATGTGAAGGCGAAAATGTTTACACGTTGAACATCAGTTCGGAAGTTAGATAGCCTGAGTTTGAATCTTAGCTCTTCCCTTTATTAGCTCTGCGACCTCAAGTTAGTTACTCACACACTCTGGTCCTCTATTTCCTGAGCAACAAAACCTCCCTAGTGAGGCATGAACGTGTGTAATAAATTGGGACACCTAAAAGGGATCGACCTGTGTGTAACCTGTAGTCAGCACCTGGTAGGGATCAACCATTATTTACTATCAGATACAAAAGCCAGTCTTATGGGAGCACAGAGTTTTTCCATCATCTCAAATTCTAAGAGCTTTTTGGCCATCCACACAACTCCCACAAGAATGGCTGAATTGTTAGCGAGAATTAAACAGCCCGTTCTCTAGGATGGAGCAATCGAGACTTGCTGGGATAAAATGTGTTGACGGAAAGAGTGAAAGCATCATGGATTAATTTAAATAGCCCAGCCCTTTCTGACAGTCTCTGGACACTTCTACTTGGATTTTTCAAGTAAAAGCTGAATCAGTCACTCAAAGTACACTTATTAACAAAAGTACAACTGTCCAGTTCAGTGAAGGCAAAGTCATAGATCTCCTGGGTCTTAAGCCATTCCTGTGAAATACCTGTTCCTTGGCTTTTTACTTCCTCCTCCTCCTCCTCCTCCTCCTCCTCCTCCTCCTCCTCCTCCTCCTCCTCCTCCTCCTCCTCCTCCTCCTCCATCATTCTCTCTTTCTCTCTCTCATGCAATCCTAACTCACTCTAACCACGTGTAGTTAGAGGAAGTGGAAATTTCCAGCACTTAATATCTGTTCAATTTTGTGAGCCAACAAAGACCTTTGGAATTCTGGTGTCAAAAGCAAAGGGATGTGCTCCCAGTCATACTTTTATAGATTCCTGGAGAATGCTGCTTCCCAGTTCCATCCCCTTTTAGGGAGATATGATCCAGAGAACCCTGCACAGAGACAAGTCTCATTCTCCACAATTAGCTCTGAAGTACCTTCAGGAAATTATTTTCTCAGCTCATCTCCCTGCATTCCCTGTTTTGGATCACGAGACAATCTGTTTAAATGGCTAATTACAGCCATCACTAAAGACACGGAGCAAATGCTGTCTTTGACTACCCGCCTTCCCAAGTTTTACAGTTCTTGCTAGGCTTGACAGTGATGAAGCCATTTAACAGTCCAGTGCAGGCGGATGTTAAAAAAAAAAAAAAAAAAGTTTAAAAAAGTGACCATATGCGGTTCGGTTTGCTAACTTTCAAATTTCACACTTAACGTTTGTCATTCTGCTGGGCACCTGTTTAAATTCTATTTTAAAATGTTAATGTATGTTGTTTAGAATAAAATAAAAAAAAAGAGAAAGAGAGAGTTCAGGTTAAGTCGACATTTTTAATCCACCAAAATCAAGGCAGAAAATGTTTTCCTTGACACCTGCTGTGAGAATACACTCACCCATTCTGTTATTGGAAGAAAAAAAAAAAACCCATTTGGGGAGCAGATTTTGAAATCATGGGGGAGGGGGATGGTGGTCAGAGGCAGGGGCAGTCCTTGAAGGTTATAGAAAGCAATCCTGTGCTTCTTCAACTATAAAGGCCAGGAAGTGATGACAGGTGTCAAGCTGAACTGCATCCCTCCCAGGGGTGTCAGACAACATATCAATATAACTGCCCCATATTTCCCTCCTCAAAGGGTATCCACTTGCTAAGAACATAACTGTCCTATGTATGGCCATTAAAACCATATGGTTGCTATCCGTAGTGCAGTGGTACCATCAAATGCTATTTTTCTACTTCTGTAGCATTTAGGAGTGCTTTGGGGGTACTGCAGAAGAAGAAAGGGGGACTGCTGTCCTGAAGCTACTGCAAACCATGTCAGTTCACCTGCACAAAACAGTGAGAATCAGATGTAAATTTGGGGCCTCATTTGAAATTAAACTTTACCTTGAAATGGGAGTCAGTAAGGGTCTAATACACCATGCCTGTGTTGTTGTTGTTGTTGTTTTCCCCCATCCCTTACCCAATTTTTTTAGATGAAGAGGGGATTTTATTTGGCATGAGATGGACAAACAAGAATTTAGCACTATTTTTCCACTCTAAAATTGCCTCTGGTATCACAAAAGTTCAGGATCAGAAAACTATGAGCACCCTGAGTTGGCTTTTTTTTTTTTTTTTTTAAGAAGCATACTTTCTATGAATAATTAACAGCGGTGTAGGTTGAAGCCTTCGTTTCTGCTCCGACTTTCTCGTGGTTTTCCAAGCCCTATAGCAATCTGGATGGAGAAAGGATAGTTCAGATTTCCCTGGCTCCTTAATTCATCAACAAGAAGCAGATTCCCTTCCATTCATTTTCCAATATTTTGTACACATAAAGTCACATACAGGATTTTTTTTTTCGGGATTGTAGATTAGATTCTCTTTCATGCTGAATAAAAA
This sequence comes from Urocitellus parryii, assembly GCF_045843805.1. NCBI lineage: Eukaryota > Metazoa > Chordata > Mammalia > Rodentia > Sciuridae > Urocitellus > Urocitellus parryii. The sequence continues at coordinate 22,181,564 of NC_135537.1, read as the reverse complement.
GAAAGTTCTGAGGGAAACACTGTGATCAAACACAGCTGCTGACAAGAATATACAAGTTTTCCTCCTCCTCTTTCTTATTCAGTGATTTTTAAATGCTATAGACTTTGCTATTTATGCACAATTATGGAGGTTTTTTTTTTTTTTTTTCCAGAATTGGTGATTGAACCGGGGGAACTTAGACACAGAGCCACATCCCCAACCCTTTTTATTATTATTTTTTTTTATTTTGAGGCAGGATCTTGTTAAGTTATTTATGGCTTCCCTAAGTTGCTGAGGCTGGCTTTGAACTTGCATTCCCCTGCCTTGACCTCTTGAGCCACTGGGATTATAGGCATGCACCACTATGCCCAGCTAAATATGGAGGTCTTTTTACCTGAGTATAAATAGTAGCACAACAGTAGAGTCACTTCATATATATGTATATATATATATATAAAGCTCTCTAATCTTGTACTCTGAGACTTTTCATTTATTCCATTTAGCTATTCGAATTATTACCTAACATTTATTGATCAACTACATGTCAAACACAGTGTCAGAGATTATACAATTGCTCTAGATACATTAATTTGGTGCAGAAGACTTGCTGTCAGATCATGACTTTAAAAAATTACTGAACACTAAACCCTAGGGGTCCTGAAAAAGGGGTCCATGTTTATGTGCTGTGCATTAACTATGAGAAGCAAACACACCTGCATTGCTTCTTCCTGGAAGAAGAGATTCCCCCAAGGGATTGCTCAAGTGCCATCAAATCATGAAATTAGTTACATTTCCTGTTTTTTTTTTTTCCTGTTCACTCACTTTCCTTTTCCAGTTTCTGTGATGTGGATATCTGCATTGTATAATAGCAGATAGTGGGTACTGGAAGAGTGTTGTGTTAGGCTTGCAATGTCAGTGCTGGGAGAGATCTCAGAATAGAGATGGGGAAAGTTAGAAGGGAGTATGTTTGTGGGTTGAGCAAGATTATGAGTTTAGTATAAGGCAAGCTGAGTTATTGAATAAGCAATTAAGATGTTAAAAAGACAATTGTTTATATGAGTCTACATATAGATTCATATAAAGTAGTGAGTCTATATAGGCTGGGATGCGGTTCTAAATATTGGAGTGTTATCAGCTCCACAGGGTCACTCTAGTATCCAGGGTGAGAAAGACTCCGCCCTTTTGCCCTTTTGTCAATCACAGCATCAGATAACAGTGGAAGACAAAAAAAAAAGGCAGAAAAAACATTGACTTTTAAGTGCATCTTATTCTTGTAAAATTTAATACCCTTTAAAAATATTTATACATATTTTAGTTGTAGATAGACACAAAATATTTATTTATTTATTTATTTATTTATTTATTTATATGTGGTGCTGAGGATCGAACCCAGTGCCTCATACATGCAAGGCAAGTGCTCTACCACTGAGCTCCAAATTTACTACCTTTAAAACTGACACTGCTTAGAATCCGCTGGCCAAACTAATCACATAGCTTCAACATAACTGAAAGGGAATTGGGGAATCGAGGGAAGTACATGGGTGAGTATTCAATGGGACTAACTCAGAGAGAGAGGAGAGAATGCTGGAGTAGTCCACAAGTAAGTCAGAGGGCAGGAATCTAGTGCGCGAGTAGAGGACTTGGCTCTAAAGGGGCCATTTATACACAAAGCAGAACAAGTACAGTAACAGAATCCTGCTGGTAGATGGTGGATGTGGCAGAGGCAATCCCACATCCTCTTCTGATGGCTTCATTTTTCCAAGTCAAGTCGGAAGCAAAGCCACTGACTGAATATGTCAACAAAGGAACAGGTATTGGGAATTTAACCAAGAGGAGCAGGAGTGAGAATCATCTAGGAGAGTAGGGATGAAGAGATGGTGGTAATTGAAGTCCGATGGCCTGATTGTGCCCAGATTTAAGCGTTGTCTCCCGTCCCCCAACTCTCTCATTTATACTTGGCTCCATGATGCTGGGGGTGGGGATTGAGCTTACTATGGCTCTGCTCTGCTGGCTACTCCTTGTTAGGAGGCCCTAGTGGGAGATCAGAAGCCTCGATGGGCGAGAAGGGCACTTTGTTCCTTTGCATTCTGCTTGATCCTCTTGCAATCAGTGTCACCCAAAAAAGCTGATTTACCTGGAAGCAGCTGCTCATCCTTGTCCTATGGTCCCATTTTGAGTTTGCAGTTTATTCTGCACTCAGAACCAGTCTCATCACACCTCCTTGGAGCAGAGCAGCAGTTTGCTGTTCTCTGACCTCAAAGGTCCAGATCAGATGGCAGTTCCACATGGGCCTCTCTAGGCCATGACATCAGCGTCAATCAAGCAGTGCCCACTTCTCAAAGGCTGGGCTTCAGCCTCAAGGAGTTCTGTCAACTCCCCCAAACCCAAGAGTGGTAAATGTTTTCAGCAACCTTACTTCTACTATTTCAATGTTCTTTTTTGCATTTGAATTTTTTAATATCTGCTTCAAGTTTTTATATGAAGCATAAAATAGTATAAAAAAAATGGGCTGTGCTCTCCTTGGAGCCTGTCTGATACAGTGGCTGTCTGAGTATCAGCAAAGGACAACCTGTGTAAGCCTTAGTTTTATTCTTGGTAAAGGAATTGGGAATACTTACTTTGGGGTCATTATGAAGATTTAATGAGAAGCTGTAGGTAAATTACTTTTCACAGTGTACCACTCCTATGAACTTCTCAATAAATGCTAGTTATCAAATTTTCAGTTTGCATAATTTGAAATCTTTCTCTGACATCCTGTCCAATGCCCTCACTTCATCCTCAGTGCAAACTTCTCAATCACTTACTTTCTGGTGCTATTAATTTTGTTGCTTTATGTCTGTTACATTTTTATCTCTTTTCCCTCCTGAACTATGAAATTCTATTTATCTTTGAATACCTAGCACAGGGACTTAGCAAAAAGTAGTATTCAATGAATGACTTTACCTAGAGTGACACACTCTTGTTTAGAATACCTTAATAATTATCAAAAAGATACTGAAGAATTTTAATTCTTTCATATGTTTTATTGTAAACACAGACACCTACATTTAGACTCGAGCCTTAGACTCACTCCACCCTGAGCAGCTGTTTCTGATTCAGTACAACTTCTTTTGTGCTGCCTGGTTTGGAAGCAAAGTTCACTTTCTTCACAATTAAATGGGGATAATGACAGCTATGTCATAAGCTGTTGTAATCATTGGATAGCTAACGTGGCCAGCACAGAGAGTGAACTGAGCGCAGGAAAACTTCTTTCTCTATGAAATACATCCCTGATCTTAACCATGAACTCAGGGAGCTCATGCATAGTATCATGGGAGATCTGGGTTTGTTACTTAAAAAGAAAGATTGATGGCCTTATTTGGAAAACCAAAAGATCAAAATATGCCATGGAAATTGTTCTGGTTTATATCAAAGGACCCTAAAATTAGATTTATTTTATTGAATGTGGAAGGAATTTTTAGAAATGAGTAGAAGGTGGGAAAGATAGGTAGAAAGGAAAAGGAGTTTTTAAAAGATGGGCATGGGTATGTGGGGCAGTTATAATTCAAATTTGTAGGACCTGGCAATATCTGGAGGATGTTTGTAGTAAATTGCATTCAGAGATAACATTTATGAAATGCTTAGTGTAGTGCCTAGAATGCCAGGGAATCATCCCAGATAATAAGCTTAAATTGCTGCCTTGTCACTCAGAGAAAATAGGACAGAGAGGAATAGGGAAGAGAAGGGAGGGAGAAGAGGGTGCAGTGGAGAGAACGGTAAGGGGTTAGAAATAATATAATAAAACCAATTCACAAGTCGCATGTATCCCTCGATGAAGGACCTTGACATAATGGGATGAAAATGGAATGGCATGTGCATTTCCCTTCACACTTGGCAAAGTCAAGTAGAAATCAGAGTCTATGAAATACTGGTGCCAATGTAGAGCAGGATTAAAGTCACTCACTTCAAACTGCCCCTGCTTTTTCATGAACATATTTATTTAATGATTGCCTATTTTGTGCCAGAGCCTGTAGTAAACATGGGAATTCAGGAGTGATAATAACAACAGCTTATGTTCCAGTTAGGGACATGGTCAAAAAACAAATACATATATAAATAAGACATTTACAGATAATTTTAAGCAGGAAGAAGAAAATGGTACTAGATAACACAGTCACCATTGGGTATGGGCTAGCGGGAGGCAAGAATATTTTCAGTGTGGTTACAGAGTTTCTTTTGAAAAGGTGGCATTTGGGTTGAGCTAAATGTTGTAAAGGAGTCAGCTACTAAAAGAGGAGAAGGAAAAGGAAGGACAGCATTGCTGAGCAGCATGGAGTGAGCTGGGTTGGAATGAAGAAAAGCCCTGTAGGTTGTGATTAAGAGCTACATACTGGGGATCTAAACCCGCCCTTGCAAATACTAGGCAAGAACTATATCACTGAGCTGCATCTCCAGTCCTTTTTACATTTACTTTGAAACAGGGTCTTACTAAGTTGCTCAGACTGGCCTCAAACTTGCAACCCTCCTGCCTCAGCCTCCAGAGCAGCTGGAACTATAGGCATGTGCCACTGTGCTTTGTGCAAAGCTCTTGACTGCCTGGAACCAGCTTGGTTCCCTGAGATTCTCTAAGTTTGTATTGTTCTGGAAAACACATTTTCAAATAAATTCATCAAAGATTTACCAAGCACTAGAAAACTTCTTGTAAAGAAATGCTTCATTTAGTATTTATTACTTATTCAATATTTGTTGTTGAAATGCACAACAGAAAGCAGAGCATGCTACACAGAGAAATGGCCCACAGCCTGTGTCAGAATCATCAGGCCTGACTGATGTAGGCTTCTGTATGTCACATGCCCCTTTAGGAGGAATTAGCATCTGAGGAGGGCTTGGAGAATGTTGATGTTGAGGTGATTACAAGCCAAACCGTTTGGTGTAGTTGGAGGCCCCGCAGGTTTCCTGGGAGTGCTGATTACACGGGGCCAGATGGTCTTTTTGGATATGCGGTTCTCAGCCACACATCCAGCCAGCTCCAGGTTCCCAGCTCAACTGAGACTGACAGACTGCCCACATCTCTTTCTGCACACCCACAAGCACTGTAACAATCTCAGCACTTGGTGCATATTAAGTAACCAAAATGGCAATAATGACTTGAGCTTGGCATATCCCTTCAAAAGTCTTGGGCAAGAGACAGGAGATAACTGAACTGGGCTGCTGAAGGGAAAGAAGTATCCTATCCTGTCCTTGTTATAAATGATGAACACAACAGCAATATTTAAGTGACTTTCACAAAGCTTGTAAGTAATAAAAATAAGAATCAAACCTAGATGTGCATCATTCCAAAACAGAGGCTCTAAAACTTTTTTCTCTGCTTCTTTTCTAGCCTGTTCCTCATGGTTGCTACATAAATGTCATGAAAAATAAGTTGGAGGGCATGAGAGAGCCTTCGACTCCCTCATTTGGCACCACAGGAGCAAAGTTCCTCATTAGTCGTAGAAGGTGAGATGAGGAGTTGAAGGCTGCAACGGACAGACTGAAAATAAAGAAGGAATTTTAATGCTAGATATTTTGCAAATGTCTCCTAACTCACTACCCCAAGGAATAGCAAATTTTGCCTCATTTGAGAAAGCCAATTATACTAATAATCATAGTGATAATGATGGCCACATAGCTTCTGAGAAATGTCTTCCCAGCTGTTGAATAATACTCAGAATATTATCAAGGTTCATTAGCTAAAGAATGGTAAAGGCAACTCCTACATGCTATATTCTAGAAACATCAAATGTCCTAAGAAATTATTGGTCTTGTGTGTGCCTTGATTTATTCTACTTAAAAATGGGAAACCAGAATTTTGTGCACCTCATTAGCTGTTGTTGAATTGGAAACTGAAACTACCTTATTTGAGAATGTCAACATCTTTCACATTCTCTTTTGGATTATCAAGCAAAACAAGTAGAATGGGGAAATTAAAGCCTTCATACTCCATTTTCAGTCACCGTATGAGGTAGACAGAATCCATTGATTATAGCATAGGCAGCAGCCTTCATCATTAGATAGAACTGAGCAAAGGAAGAACTGATTAGCACAGAGAGAAACCTGTAGAACACACATCTCACATACACAAAAACACATTCAAGACTGTCACCAAAATGAACATCATCTCAATAGACACAGGTATGATATTTGACAAAAATCAAACATCCTTCCATGAACCACAAACAGTGGGTAAACTCTTCAACCTAATAGAGAACATCATAGTTCTATACCCAACATCATAGTTCATGGCGTAAGACCAAAAGTTGTGTATTTTAGCTAGGGCAACTGGGAAAGAGAAAGAATTTTAAAGACACTTAGATTAGAAAGGGAGAACTAAAACTATCTGTATTTGTCAATGATATTATCTCATATATAGAAACCCTAGGAAATAAATGAAATAACTACTAGGGGTGATAAATGAGTTCAGTAAGTTTATAATATATAAGATCAATACACAATATTCAATAGTATTTCTACACAATGAACAATTCAAAAATGAAATTGTTTCTTAATATTTTTTAATAATTTTTATTTAATGAAAATGTTTTTTTAATTTATAATAACATGAAAAAGAATAAAATAGAAATAAACAAACAAGGGTTAATAAGACTTGTACACCCCAAACTGGAAAACACTATGATAGAAATTAAGAAAGGACTCCTGACATTTTTTTTTTGCTTTAGTGAGTTATGGAAACTTATATTTACTTGTTTAGGAATTAATATTTGTATGGAACTTCAGTGTACTTTTCATTTTCATTTCAAAATCTGTTATAACTTTTTGCTTTGAAAGACCACAACATTATCTACACTTAAGGTATTCAATTCTTTTTTCTTCTAACTTGGATATAACTAGTGTCAAAAGAATGGCAGCACCTCACTCACATGGTGATACTGCAACAAAATGCTCTGTTCCCTAAGACACACCATGGAGCCCAGTGTTAACACCCAGGGATGAGAAGGAGGCTTAAAGGTTCATCATGATTTCTCCCTATAGCCCTCTACCCCATGCATATATGTTACATTGTGACACCAGTAACTGAGACGTACAAGAACAGCATTTTCTGGGATTGAATCTATGCCGCTATAGCTTCACACCAGAGTTGTTTCTCTGGCTCATGTTAAGGGAATGCCCAAGGTAACTGCACGGAAATACCTGTAAGAGATGCCTAAAATGAAAGGGATGGAAATTCCAATATCTCATGTGAAACCAATTAGAGAGAGAAGATAATGATTAATGGATATAAGACGCATTGAACTAGCAGCTTGCCCTGCTCTCCTCATAAGGACACAAGGCCCACCGACTGAGCAGCCATCCTGCTTTCCTCATAAGGGCAAAAGTGCTATTGAACCGCCAGCCCCCCTTCTCTCCTTATAAGGTCACAAGTCCCATTGAACTCCTTTCCTCATAAGGACACCAGTCCACTGAAACAACAGCTTGCCCTACTCCTTTCTGACCCCATCTTATGTAATTACATCATCATATTTAGACACTGAATTTTTAGGTACAACACTAAAAATACAAACAATACAAGAAAAAAAATAGACAACTTTTACTTCAACAAACTTAAAACATGTGTTGGCGAAAATGATACCACCAAGAACAAAGGCAAACCCATAGAGTGTGAGAAAAATATTTTCAAATCATCTGTTAAATGATTTTTTAATCTGGAATTTATAAAGAATTCTTATAACTTTAATAAAAAGACAAATAACTCAATTTTATGTTGACAAAGGATCTGAATACACATCAACATTTACAGTTAGTCAATAAGACATGAAAAGATGCTGAGCATCAGTACTCATTAGGGCAATGAAAGTGAAAACCATGAGGTACCACCCAACAGATGCTGATGGCTATAATAAAAAAAGATAGACAATAACCTCATACATTGCTTGTGGGAATATAAAATGGTTCAAAAACAATTTGGCAGTTCCCTAAAAGGTTAACCACAGAGTTACCCATAAAAGCCTGCAATTCCAATCCTATGTGTGTACCCAAGAAAAATAAAACCCACTTCCACTCAAATCCTTGAACACAAATGCTGCATTATTTATAGTAGCCAAAAATTAGAAATAACCTGAATGCCCATTAGCTGGTGAATGTCTATAAAATGTGCTGTGTCTATATGATGGAATATTTTCACCAGTAAACAGAATAAAGTACATGCAACAGCATGGTGAATCTTGAAAACATTATACTAGGTGAAAGAAGCTAGTCCCCCAAAACCATATTGTGTTTGATTCCATTTAAATTAAAGGTCTAGAATAGGCAAATATATAGAAGTAGAAAGTATATTAATATTTCTTTGGATGAAGAAAGGAGAGTTTTGGGTAGTGAAATGAGAATTTTACTATTTATAGATATTAAGTTTCTTTGGGGGGGTGATGAAAATATTCAACAATTAGATTTTAGTGATGTTATTCAATTCTGTGAATCTAATAAAAACATTGGATTAGAAATTTGAAATAGTGAATTTATGATATGACATATTTCATCAAAGCTATTAAGAAATTAAAAATTCCTCAATGTTGCTATAGTTTGGCTCTTGACTGTCTCCCATAGGCTCACGTGTTAAAGGCTTGGTCCCCAGGGTGGCATGATTGGGGAGGTGGCGAAACTTTCAGAAAATGGGGCCTAGTTTATGTAGACTTTTAGGAGAGGCACATGTGCTTGAAGGTCATTGTCACTGCTCCAATGCAAGGAAGGTCGTGGGGAGTTCTGGGGAAGCAGAGCTCAGTCTGTTTCTAGCCTTCATTAAAGGCAGGCTACAGTCACTGAATGATTCGGATCCACCCAAGGGGCCAAGATCTGGGTTTGACCTTGTGCATCTCATATTAAAATTAAATTATTAGACTGTGATATCAGGAGCAGAGTACAGGTCGTCCGGGTAGGTGAGAGGAGAAATCTTTCACAAAGTGAAGATTTTATTAATCGGAGGCTTGCCATATGGAAGGAAGTGTGGTGAGGGCCTATGACAGCTTAATGGAAGTTGCTGAAATATGGACGGCCTCCCACTTGGCAGAGCCTTTTAAGTACAAAATGTCTAATAGGTGCAGAAAGCATTTCTAGAAGGTAGTGATGCTCCCATTTGTCAAAAGGCCTTCACCAGTTGTATGCACCCAAGGCAGAGAGATGCCCTGTGATTTCTTCTTGAACTCAGTTTGCTTTGGTTCACTGACAGTCAACTGATGAAATATGTGTGGAACACGCTTTCCAATCCACTGTCCTCTGGAACACAAAGCTACTCATTAGAGGCGATGTCGGGTGGAAGTTGAGTTGGGTTCTGGGGCCCGAGTGCCTGGGTGTGGATCCCAGGTCAGCTTTTGGCTGGTTGCCTGGCATCCGTTTCTAAACCTGTCTAATGTTGAACTTTCCCATTTGTATAATGGGTATGATCAGATTACCCACCTGGTAGTGTTGCACAGTTAACAAGGGTAAAGCGCCCAGAATAATTTCTTGCTCATTATTATTATGTCATTCTCCAGCTTAAAAGGCTTCATGTGACTTCTTGGTGCCCTTGGAACAAAATTTCACCTGCGAAACAGGCTGACCGTGTTTTTCCCTCATGATCCAACTCTCTGACCTCCTCAGCTCCTCTCTTCCTTCCCTCTATCCTTCCTCTAGCTCCATTCCCCTTCATTCAAGTCCCAACTTTCTCCTTCAGGAACTTGGCATATGTTGTCTTCTTCCTGTAAGAATCTCACCTTCATCCATGGAGAACAGAGCTAAATTCTCATTTAAGTCCTTATTTAAATGCCACAGAATTAGGTCAGGCTGAGACCTCCTATGTGGCACCCCCACAACATTCTGAACTTGCCCTTTGTGGCACTAATTGCATTTACAATCAAACATTTATTTCTGCATTTTTAAAATCATCTCCTCACTCTGTATACATGGTGAGTGCATGTCCAGGAATGACATTTAATAGAGACGGAAGAAATATTGGCTAAATGAATGAAAGTCTGTGGAACATGGGACAATACTAGCATGGTTTGTTACACATCCCAGTAGCTGCTTCTGAACTTACCTTCTGACTAGATTCCATTGTCCTCCAAGTCAAAAGCTGATGGTTGAAACATTTGGAATCTGATACAAAGTCTGTAGAAAACATTCAGTTAAGAAAAAAAAAAAAAGAAGATAGGCTATTCTGTGATCTGCACAGCCACCCGGCCTGGTGAACCCCAGAGTCACTAGTGTAAGTATTACACAATACAAATGAACTCACCTGGAGATTGGTGCTTGGGAGGCGCTGTTACTCACAGTTAATCTGAGTGCTGATAATGCCCAAGGTCATGAGTGCAGCTCCTGACCTGTCTGTGCTACATTTCAGATAAGCCATTCTGCCTGCTACTGCATGTCACCTGTCACTTTGTTTTGCTCCTTTGCACCAGTGCTGTCAAAGTGCTTTCTGATCAGAATTAGCCTATCTCACATTACGACATATGCCAGGGTATCTTTCTGCCATGAGAGAATCTCTGCTGCATTATGCAGCTTTAGCCAGGTCTATATCTCTCCTGTATCAGAGCTCCAGCCTGCCCTGTCCACTGCTGGTTTCTTGGAAGCCATGGCTTGAGCATCTGCAGGTGAAGCCACTCATATTCCTGGTCCAGTGGTATTAAAGCCATTCTTGCTTGACATGCAAATTTCCATGATTTTAGTCTCTCTAGAAATAACACAGAGAAGTAGTTGAGAATGTGATCTTTGGGGTGGAAAGATCCTGAGTTCAATCCTGCTTCTGCTGTGTATTAACTATGTGGTTTTGATAAACTGAGTCAGGTTTTTTTTTCAGCTTTTAAGAGTAGCTTACAGTTGTCAGGAGAATTTAGTGAAGCAGTATATGATCAAAACGGTGACTATTTCTATTACCGCTGTTAGTACTATGACTCCTGCTAATAGTACTATACTTCAACTACTACTATTACTATTATGACGATTATTTCAGGTCACCCCTGAGCTGATTGAATTTCACCAGTCCACACCATCTATGGCAGATGTCCAGAGACTGTTGTCCTGCATTTAAAATTACCTGAAAATGTCCAGGTAGGCGATTCTGTTCTTTTTAGGAAGCCTGTAGGCAATTCTTCATAATCTTCAAACTGGTGGAACAGCTGAGGTTCAAATAATGTTGAAGGGAAGAAGGGCAGATGAAAAGTGAGGAGAGATAAAAGACTTGTAAATTGAAAGGTAGACTTGAGAATCACATGGAAGACCTTGCTATCCATTTTGCAAATTAGTTTGCTTTTTAATTTTCCAAAGAGCTGAGCTTTGCTAACTGGAAATTCAGTAGGAAGCAAGACTTTTGTGAATTTCTCATGCATACTGAATATTTATAATAATGAATTTCATAATATATCTAAAACACGGTGTAATATATCCCTATGTGCAAATAGCTAGGCTCTTTTGACAGGCTTTGATTTTTCAAAATTACTATGGGTACTAGACGACTCTGCCCCTTGACTACTGGGGATGAGGGAGAACAAAGGCAGAGGCCCGGTGGGCTCTGTGCAGATGGTGCCTACCCCCACGCTATCTGGCGTCCTCCCCTGGGTGCTGGGTTGCACACAGGCAGGACTTCAGGCTCAATTGTAGATCCAGGTATCAGACCCAGGGCAGAGTCATATATGAAGCTTCCTCATTTCCCTTCTTTGGACTTGGGGCCCACTACCATGATTTTCACTTACAGATAAATTTTATGACAATAGTTTCAGCTTGAAACTTACTACCACTACCTTAAGTAATTTACAGAGATGAACTTACGCTACTTGTAAATATGGGTGTGCATGACAATATAGGCACATGCAAGTGTCTATATATCTGTGCACATGCAAATGTAACACACATACGTGAAGCATGGATACATGCATGTCTGTGTGTACAGACGTCCAATGTGGATAAATTTATACAGCTTTTGTACACTTTATAAATTTTATAACTCACAATATTTCTCAACCAGTTCAGAGAGGAGGGATTCCACAGACAGCCTCGTATGCCACGGCACCTAACCTTTCAAATTTTGTGTATATGACAATTTACATGTCTATGTAAATCATGTTTATCACACTGTGATGATAATCCTAATGCAAGTGTCAGAGGCCTCCCATCATCACGGAGGAGACTCAGGTGTCCACTTAACCCGGCTTCTCAGGCTTATCCCTTGGGGGTGCCTGTGTTGGGAGCAGAGATGAGACACACGTTTTCCACTCGTAGGGAACGTGGCACCTCTGAGGTTGCAATCTGTTCTCCGTGTACTTCTTCCTCCCGGCTTACTGGCTTTTCCTGGCTATCAGGATTGTTTTCTCAACCCCAGCAGCCTTCTGTGGATTGATGCTTAGAAGCCTCCAGCATGCTGAATGTGAATCTGCTGTCTTTGCTCTTTTGACACCAGGCAAAGTCAACACGTTTGAGACCAGATGGCGTCTGTTCAACCCCCGGCACTTAATGTAGCGTGGTACCCCAGTGTTGACCCAATGTAGTTAATGGGTGCTTTCCGAGATTTGTCTTTGGAAAGGAAAATGAAGCATTTGGGGAAAACATATTTGTAGAAGTATGAAAATCTGACCCAAGATTTTTTTTTTGGTAGACTGACATAAAATATATGAATATTGTCGTTTGAACAATATTAGTCATTTATTAAAAACATAAAATGTGTCATAGGGTGCATTTGGATGTTTTATACGTGCTTGTAATCCTTAAGTTACCGACTCTTTGCCAAGTTCTGTATGGTATTGCATTCTGGCTTCTGTTGACCTCTACAACTGTATCAGAAATTGTGGTTATACACTGAGTAAAAGAAAATACAACAAAACAGGCCAGAAAAGGAAGGGTTCAACTTTTCTCACATAACAATTCTATGGAAGTCAGAAGTCCAAGCAGTTGATCAAAACAATCATCTGATAATCCAAGTGCCTTCTTTTATCTCTGCTACTTTTACTGTGGAGTTTTTGTCCTCGTGACCACAAAATGGCTGCTGCATCTCCAGATAATGAGTCAGTGCTTCAGGCAGGAAGAGGGAAGCAGTATAAAGGGCAAAAGCAAGAGTTTATTGTTTGAGACTTTGATACTGCTTTTAATTTAGGGAAAAAGGCTCTCCACAAGGAATTATGCCTCATCTCAGAGCTGTGTCACATGGTCATCCTTATCCAAGCTAATCTGCTCTTGCGCCAAACAGATCCAGGAAATCGTCAGGCAAGGTAGCAAGCTTTTTCTTCCCCAGCACATTTTTGCATCCATTGCATTTTCTGTTTAGAATGTTTCCTCTTGCCCCTTCCTGTTCTTGGTGTCTTCATAGCTAAGCTCACACTGCGTGAAGTGGTAGCCTACCCAATAACCAGTTATCAATGGGCACAGCCTCCTGGTCTATCTCTGACTCTGTCCACCTTCCGTAGTTGGATCATGCCAGGGTGTGGAGGTCATGCTCAAACCAAGCTCCTTGATTAGTTTGCCACTTCCCCAGCAGCTAAGCTCACTGACATGAGTGCTCCACTAAAGAGCCATCCCTTCAATTGATCTCCCAGAGAGGCCCAAAGCCAGAGGGTTTGTGGTTCCTCTTGAGTCGCTTCATCCTCAGTGAAGGGAAATCAGTTCCATTCTTCTGACCAGTAAGTGGGAAAGCCCAGTCCTTAGCATATATATTAACAAAGCTTTTTTGCTCAGAAATAAAAACGTTTTCTGCTCAGGGAGAATACCCTCTCTGGATTCAGTTAGTCATTTCCAGGCATAATTTCTAAATTGCAGTAAAATCTTCTTGCATATTAATCTTGTTTAATGAGACTTTTATGCAACTATTGACCCAAGGCATTGGTACTCAAACATGACTCAGACATCAGCTGTGTCTCAAATCTGAAGTTCTAATGTAAAGCATAGCGGCTGCAATTAGGAATGCTGTGTCATATACTTGGAATTTGCAAGAAAGCTGAATTTAAGTGTCCTTAGCCCCTTCCCCACACAACAATCCCTGGCTATGTGAAGTGATGGATATGCTAATTATCTTGAGTGTGGTAATAATCACTTCACAATGTCTAGTCTATGCACATCAAAACATCTCATCCTCCCTGCTAAATATATACAGTTTTTTTTTTTAAACTTGTCAAGTAAACCTCAGTAAAGCTGAAGAAAAAAAAATCAAAACATGGATCAGATCTCATTAGTTGTCTGTTTCATCCCCCTCAGCAATTCAAAATTTCTCCCTTCTGCCTACTTGGTAGTTTTTTCAATCTCATTTTGAGAGCTCTGAATGTCTTTCCACTTCAGCTCTGGAAATTTCCCTGCACCCCAGTTAGAAATGGTTTGTTTTTGTTGTTATTGTTGTTACTCTTTGCTTCTAAGTCTGCCAGCCACATTCCTCTCTCCATTTCCAGCTGAATCATTACCATAATATATGTATTTTTTAAAGCACTCAATTTTTTAAGAACTTCAGATTTTTGTGTTTATTTTAGAATAAGAGGATCATGCTTCATTTAAAAAATTCGTTCCTCAACAACTTAGTGAATCGTATATATTTTCCCATTGACTTGAAATGACACATGGATCACATTTTGTGTTTGGTCGGGGGCAGGTATCAGGGATTAAACCCAGGGTCACTTTACCACTGAGCTACATTGCCAGCCCGTTTTTATTTTTTATTTTGAGACAGGGCCTCACTAAGTTGCTTAGGGCCTCATTAAGTTGCTGAAGTTGGCTTTGAACTTGCAATCCTCCAGCCTCATCCTCCTGAGCTGTTGGGATTACACTGCCCCTGGTTACATAATCACCTATTCAATTTCTATTTCATTTGATCCTATTTCTACATCCTCTTCAGTTCCATCAGAATTAATATTCTTGTGCAGTACAAGTACCATCACTCAAGTGGCATTGAGTGAAGACTTCCAGGAGGTGAGGGGTGAGGGATTGGGACAATGAACATTCTATGTAGAACAAACAGGAAGTGCAAAGTCCTTGAGGGGGTGGGTATGCAGCTTTTTCTCAGAAATATGAGTCCAGTGAGACTAGAGAGGGGCAGAGTATTGGGAGATTGTTCAACAGGCATAAGCCCCTGGTACTGGATGTTGACGGTCATGATAATGATGGTGTCTCTTGCCCTGCATGCAGTGGGAAGCTAGGAGAAGGTTTGGAGCAACAGTTATAGTGACATGCTCTAACTTAGTTTTTTTTTTTTTTGGGGGGGGGGGGCGAGGTTGGGAGAGCTGTACTGGAGATTGAACTCAGCTCAGGGGCACTCAACCACTAAACCACCTCCCCAGCCCTATTTTGTGTTTTATTTAGAGACAGGTCTCACTGAGTTGCTTAGCACCTCCTCGCTTTTGCGGATTTTGCGGATGCTATTTGAACTCCCGTTCCTCCTGTCAGCCTCCATAGCCACTGTGGTTTCAGGCATGTGCCACTGCACCGGCCTCTAACTTAGGTTTAAAAAGGGATTAACTGGCTGCCATTTTAAGAGTATACTGTCAGGTAACTGTAGGTGCAGGTACAAGGGACCAAGCTGAGAGACTAGCTGTAATTCCAGGGGAAAGATGATGTAATTTGGACCAGTAATGCAGTGGAGGTTATGAGAGGTAAACAGAATCCAAACACTTTTTGAATGTGACATTGGAAGTATTTCCTGACTAATTGGATATAGGATATGAGAAAAAATAAAGAAATCTTTAAAATCTCTAAAGATTCTCTCTCTCTCTCTTTTTGTCTGTACCAATAGAGGTTGGAATTGCCATTAACTAAAGATAAAGAAGACTACAGGTGGAGTGGTTTTGGGAAAATCAGCATCTTGTTTGGATACATTATTCTATGATGTCTTTGGATATCCGAATGGAGATACTAAGTAGGAATTGGATAGATGTCAGGGCTGGATTTATTACATTTAGGAGACTTCATATAAATGACACTTTTAAACATGAAACAGGTTTTTATGATTTTTATATCAAATATACAATGAAAATTTTGTTTTTATTAAAATTAAATTGTTTATAAATTAAATTAAAGATGGCTGGGGATGTGGCTCAAGCAGTAGCACGCTCGCCTGGCATGCGTGCAGCCCGGGTTTGATCCTCAGCACCACATACAAACAAAGATATTGTGTCTGCCGAAAACTAAAACATAAATATTTTTAAAAAATTCTCTCTCTCTCTCTCTCTCTCTCTCTCTAAAAAAAAATTAAATGAAGTGTTGTCATTCTCCTATTGGAAAATAATCTATATTGTCCAAGTATCTGGTTATTCAAGTCTTTGTTTTAGTTCCTAATCTGACTTTCATGTCTTCTTCATAGAGCTATTGACAAGTCTTGTTAAATTTATTTCTAGGTATTTTATCACTTTTCATTACAAAATATGAACATTATATTCTCTGCATCAACAGCCATCAGCAAATTTTTTTAGGGATCCACATAATAAATATTTTAGGCTTTGAAGGACACATAATGACTTTGTCATTGTATGGGGTGGGGAGGGAGCTCATATGGTGTGTATATTATAACTCATTTAGGATGTAGAAAACATTCTTGCTGGATTTGGGGCTCTAATTTGTCAATCCCTACTCTATTTGTTGTCTAATTAGAAAAGATCTGGTGATTTATGTATATATGCATATATGTGATATATAAATGAATATATATTTGAATATATATGCATACATATGTCATATATTTGCAATATAAATATCAAAATTAATAACATTAGTTAATTTTTAAAAATAATCTAATAAAATAGGCTGAGTTACTTTGAGTTTCAATCATACAATCATATCATTTGATACAATCATACAATCATATCATTTGAATAACTTTGTCCTTTTATTTCCAATTTTAAAATGTCATATTTTTTCTTATCTAATGATGATGGTTACTATCTTCAAAAATCCGTTAAATAATAGTAGTGTGTTTTACCTGACTTAAATGAGATTTTATAGGGTTTTAGAATCATTGCTGAATTTTGGCTCAGACTATGTATTGTAAAATTATTTTTAGAAAGTATTTGTGCCTATATTATTAATTTTTAATTTTAGAGATAAATATTAAAATTTCATAAAAAGTCATCAATATTTATGGTGAAACTTACATTTTTTTCTTATTTGGTCTATTGAAATTTTTATTTAAATGGGTATTGAAATGATGAGTGGAATGTGGCAGACAGAATGTCTGTAAGGGCCAAGGAGGGCTCTTTGAAGAAGTAGTCTGATTGACGAGTGCTGGTGGGAGCTGAAATCCTGCCTCCCTCTTCCGTTGGCACCGTTCCCCTAGAACACAGTTTTCCCTCCTTAGCATGCATCAGATTCACTTGAGGGGCTTGTTATAGCACAGATTACCAGTTTCTGATTCAATGGATCCGAGTGGGACTGACATTCTGCCTTTCTAACAAGTCCCCCAGTGAAGCTGATACTGCTGGTGCTGGGATCACAGTTTGAGAACCAATGACTTTGAAGAAGAGCTATCTTTTTCTAATTTGCACAGAGGAACCCTAGTGGCTAATGGCTATCTTGGTAGACAAGCCTAAAATGTGAGCAGCCTGTGCAGTGGGGACAATGTGAAAAAAAGACATGGATATAAAACATTGTGCAAAAGGGATGGTTTGTAGTCCAGCTTGTATAGACTGTGGGCTATCCACAAGATTCTATTAAGAACATTCAAAAGATCAGTTTTAGTAAAACGATTAAATTGAAGACCAAGTTTCAAGAGGTTCAAAGCGAATGATAGACTAGGAATTAAGAGGAATAATTTGGATAACGAGAGAAAATGAACAGGTAGAAAGAAGAGACTGTAATTACCAAAGGACAAATATGGAATAGACACTTGTAGAAAATAAAATAGCAAGTGATAAAAGTTTTTATAAGAGTGTTATTAAGGAGTTGGGGTGTCATGGTTTGAATATGAGATGAGCCCCCAAAGTTCCTGTGTTAATGCAGAAATATGCAGAGGTGAAATGATTGGATTTTAGAGTCATCACCTAATCAGGACATCCTAGATTGAATGCACTAACTGAGTGATAACAGCAGGTGTGTGGGGCGTGGCTTCAGGAGGTGGGTCACTGGGGTATGCCCTGGGAGGACTTGTCTTTCCTGCAGTCCCTTCTGTCCTCTCTGCTTCTTGGCTGCCACAAATGGTGTGGTGTTTTTCCACCATGACCTTCTGCCATGATATTCCACCTCACTTTGGGCGCAGAGCAACAGTGAAGTCAGCCCACTGTGGACTGGACCTCTGAAACCAGGAGCCAAACTTTCCCTCCTCTAAGTTGTTCCTGTCGATCACTTTTGTCACAGCAATGGAAAGCTGACTAACACAATGCGGCAACCAGAAATGCCCAGTCCCGTGGCTGGGTCTGCTTTGTTCATCTTGGAAACTGTGGCAAAGGGTTTGAGGCGTGTGTGCTTTGATTTGCTTCTTGATGTGGCAAAGTGCAGAAGTAGAAAAATCTATGAGGAGTGATGCCAGCACAGTTGGTGTCATTAATAGGTTCCTAGCTTCCTTCCTCTTCCTCTGGGGGAGGGAAAGAACTCCCTCAAGATACATCATCAGAAACACTGCTGTGATCACAAAAAGTTGTAGGAAAAACCTGACCTACTCGAAACTTTTTTCGGCTGCCAAATGAAGTCTCTTCTGCCTCTTCCAGCAGAAGATGCCATCAGGTAGGTCTTCTCCTTTCCCACCCTCCCCTCTGACACAAACTGTCCTTCTTATATTTTACTCAATTGCTAGCAGAAAAGAAAGACCAGAAATAGCTAGCTCAGGGTCAATACTTGGCACTGTCTTTGGCAGAAATCCTATAATGACCCGAGACATACGGGGGACAAAGCACTCCATGCACGAAGGCCTCCTGGGAAGCTGAGATAGAAAGTAGACCTGAAAAAGTTGCCAAGAATTTTCCTTTTCCATTGAACTCAAAACCCTAACAATAGATAAATTGGCAATTGCTGTAATTATAATTGGGAACAGAAGCAATCCCTCTAGAGTAAAGACTTGTGCCCATAGAGTGAGCTGGGGAATCGGGTTGGGCTGCGTGTGTGCACATGTGTGTATTCTAGCCTTAGGGAAGTGCAGTGTGGGTGTTGAATTGGGCACTCTAAAGAATGAAACATTGGGGCTGGGGATGTGGCTCAAGCGGTAGTGCACTCTCCTGGCATGCGTGCGTGTGGCCTGGGTTCAATCCTCAGCACCACATACAAACAAAGATGTTGTGTCTGCTGAAAAACTAAAAATAAATATTAAAATCCTCTCTCTCTCTCTCTCTTAAAAAAAAAAACCAACCTTAAAAAAAAGAATTAAACATTTAATTCATTTACTGCAAATCAGCGTGTGATCTGGCTCCAAAGGGTCCATGAATTTTGAATAATGATTTTTTTCACATTCTCTGGTTCTTTTGTTTCCTCCAACAACCTGTAAAAGTGATGTCCTTACTGCAGTAAAAAGAACAGTGGTCTAAAATGAGTTAAGAGCAAGCTCATTATTAATATTACCAATGTTAATAATGTTTAATACTAATTCACATTTCACGTAGGACCTACCAGGTACCTGTTACTTTGCATGCATCATCTTTAATACCTGTCTGTATACTGTGGGGGTAGATACAGTGGTTCTCATCTGTGGATTCTTGTACCCCCAGGTGACATTTGGCACTGTTAGGAGATATTTTGAATTGTCATAACTGGGGTGGAAGGGTGGGAGATCGTATATTAGGGGGTAGTCAAAATTGCTTCTCAACATCCTACAATGTACACAATGTTTCTTGCAGGCAATTACCTCCATCCTAGTGTGAAAAACACTGAGAAGGAGAAACCCTGCTCCACACCCCATTGTACAGGTGAAACTATGAAACCAAGCCTCAAGGGTTAAATCCAAACACGCAACCAATGCTGTTCAGGGCAGATTCAACATCAATTCAATTTGCTGGGCAATTTCCATTGTTCCTTTAGAGTATACTGGTTTATAATGTACTATGACCTTAAGTAAAGCATTCAACTTCTTGGTAGCTCTGTGTTCTTATCTCCGAAAATGAAGATAATACCATCTGCATGGCTCTTTTGAATATAGTGTTCACAATAATCAAAGTGTCACATATGCAAGTGACATAAAAAAAACAAGATGTTAGACTCAAAGGCAAGCTCTGTTCTTGCTTTCACAGTGACCTTGACCAACTTTCTTAACCTTCCTGTGTCTCAATTTTCTCAGCTATAAAATGGAGGGTGAATTAGTGTCTCTCGGGAAAAAGATTAAGTTAGATAATAATATGGGTTTAGGAAAGTGCCTGGAATATGCTAAATAAGTTATAGCTATTATCATCATCATTTTTGTTAAATGCCCTTATAAATACCTAATTATGAAAAATCTTTAATGATTTCAGTTTTCCTAGAGTATGTTAAGTTGAAAATCCAGGTAAGTTCCCAAGCCCATACCCTAACCACTCTGTCAATATCCTTTATTGTGATACTGTGAACAAATCTTTACCAAACCAAATTATCCAGTAGTGCAGACAATGGAAGAATTTCTCAGAAGGAAGCAAACAACTATAGATTCCTTCCCCCACAAGCTGCAGAAGACTAAAAATGAAATTGAGAAAATGAAATCAAGGTTGAATTACCCGATACAGGGTTGAAAGACTGTATTTAGACAAGCTCCAGAGTGTACTCATTAAGAGCTACAAAATGTTTTCTTTGGGAAAGGAGAAGCCCCATGGCATTAATTATTGCAGAAGAGCCCCACAGGATTAAATCCTAAATGGACATGTGTATTGACCTTCAGGCAGTTCCTGTAGATTTTCATTAGCAGAACCCTCCTCTCAGAAGCTAGATAAAAAAGTTTTAAATTGATCTCTTTTAAAAGGTATAAGACCAATTTAATATAGAAATTTAATTCCAGGCTGTCTTTGATGCAATGAGAGGACCTACATAACTTTTAGGCCCTGGTTCCCAATGGAGTACTGGTCTTGCTATGAACTAAATATAAAGTCACTCCACTTTAGAAATGATTTTATTACTTCAGTTCTGTGCAGCCACACTGGCTGTGTTCTTCTCTCTGACCATTCCAGCAGAGAGTAAGAAAATCGTTGAGAAAATAAGGCCCACAGGCAAACATTCTCATCTGCCGTAAAACCAGGTTAAAAAAAAATTAATAATCATTCATTCGAAGTAGTTATCAAGTACCTTTCCTGTGTGTCAGTCATTGTTTTAGGGACTGGAAATAAAATTGTGAAATAAACAGGACCTTTGTCCTCTGATGAGGGGAGAGAGACAATACACAACTCAACAAATACATAAATATGACAATTTTGGAGAGTACTAAGCTCAGTGTAGAACTATTCTAAAGAACCACCAGGGAAGGGCTGGGAGCTGCAAGAAGAAGGTTTTGGGGGAAATGAGCACCCAGTCATGCTTTAAACTCATTGAGAAAATATTTGACAATCTGGAAATTGAAAACTGGTCATTGGAGATCTTGGATCCTTCCAGCATTTTAGTCTTTAATTCACCCTCCAGGTATCGCCCTTGTTCTCAAGATAGTTCAAGATGCATTCTAGCCATCACATCCAGGTTCCATGAGCAAGATGGCCAAGATGAAGACGAGGAAGCACCTCATCCCTTTGGAAGACTTCCCAGGGTTCTACGGAACACCAGCTGTTGCCATCTCTTCAGTCTGACTTAAGCCACTCAATCTTCTTCACGTGCAAGAAGATGCAAAACAGAGCCTTTGAATCAGGTAACAATGTACCCAATGAAAAACTGCACTTTTGTTAATTGAAAAGAGAAGGTAAATATTGGATAGAAAACCAACAGCGTTCACTATGAGGGTCACTTTAGAGGGTCATATGGTCATGATTGATTTTTAAGCACAGAGAGTATCTGAGTTAAGGGCCAAGGAGGAGCAGGGGTGTGAGCAGCTTCAGGAAAAGCATGAGCAGGTGGTAAGAAGCAAAAGCCCTGGGGTGGGCACAAGAATGGCGTTTTGCAGAAGGGAGAAAAGATGGTTATGGGGGGTGAGTGAAGTGCTGTGAATAGTCTAGATGAGGCTGGAGGGGTTGGCATGGACATATTCAATATGTCTTTTTGACTGAAAGTTATGGAAGATTTTGAACAAAGTAGTGACGTGATCAGATCTGCAAGTTTGTAAGATGACTCTAGAGAGTCTGTAGGAGATGGAGAATGGGGTGGGTGAGTGGATATTTAGAAAAAAAAATATGTCTATTTCCCAAAACTCTCAAGCAGAAGGCATGAGAGGAAGGAAAGAGAGCACATCTATGGCTGTTCTGGGTGTGTTCATCGGCCCCTCCTAATCTGCCTCTGACTTCCTCTGCCCTTCCCTGTCCTGCTGCATTGATAGCTCCCCTTGTTCTCCAGCTTTTCTGTGCATCAGGTAAGGAGTAGGATCGGGCTGGGACTCTAGCAGGAGATCAGGAAAATCAACAACAGAGGAAGGAGTTTGAGCTGGTTTTTTTTTTTTTTTTTTTTTTTGGTTTGGTTTTTTACCTCTCTGCCTGCTGGGGTGCCATGGATTGACTGGATCTCTCTACTCTACCCAGTTCCTACTGGGTGGTCTTTCCACATCTGCTCTCCAAACTGTCATGGTTCAGGGCTAGGAGCAATGATTTCTCCCTGCTGTTGCCAGCCCTGTTACAGCTATGGTTCAAATATGAATAATGTCCCTGAAGATCCCTGTGTTAAAGGCTTGGTCCCCAGGGTGATGCTAATGAGAGGTGCCTTGATCCCACTGGGCCCCACAGGAGATTTTGAGGTCACTGAGGGCACGAGCTTGAAGGGGATGAGAGAACCCTGGTCTCAGTCTTCTTTTCTGCTTCCTGCCTCATGATGTGAGTGGTTTGCTTTGCCATATGCTTCCATCATAATTTACTGACCTCATCAAAGGCCCAAATAAGTGGATCCATCCCATAGATGACTGGAACCTCCAGAATCATGAACGACATAAACCTTTTCTCTGTATAAGTTAGTGGTCTCAGGTGCTTTTTTATAGTAATGCAAAGTGGACTAACAGAAGTTTCCTAAACTTTACTTTCACATTTTGTAAAGAGTCCAACAATTAGACATTCTGAATATGCTGAATATTTACTTTCTGGACAAAGGTGGTATAGATGCCTGCAAAGAGTGGGTACTACACAATATCTCATTTAATCTCCAAAACAAAGTTGCAGGGTAAGAATTATAATCATTGCCTTAAACATGAAAATATTTACTCCTTAAATGCTAATTAACCTAGAAGGTGGCAGCAGGAAGCAGGTAGTTTGACATTCCATTCTGAGACCTGTAATTCTCTGTATTCTAAACTATAAAATATGACTTCAGCATTTTTTTCTTTTTTTCCTTTATTTCAGTGTTCAAAGTCTATTCCCTCTCTCTCTCTCTCTCTCTCCCTCCCTCCCTCTTTTATCCCTTCCTTTGTTATACACATTACATATGTGCCTTTGAGGGACTCCTCTTGTCAATGTTTTTATGGATAGTCTGTGAAAACGAAGGTACAGAGAAGGCCATTTCTTACCCACCAGAGGTACATAAGAGCCGTAAAGAAAATAAAATTCAATTCTTGCAAGTGACAACCACAGATAATAGATACTAGCAAAGCAGGAATTTGAGAGTGGGTTGTAAATCAAAACAACACAATACACAATCAAATAGATAGGGAATAGGAGCGATAAAGGCACTTTTCATCTATATATTTATCCACTCTCAGCAAAAGGCACTGGCTCTGGAGAATTTGAGCTCCTGGAAATGCCAAATCTCATTGCTGAGCAAGACTGGATGTTGACATGTTATTTCACACACAACCTTCAAGCTGCCACTCCGGCCTCCGTGGCAGAATCTAGCAACCCCCTGGGGAGGCTGTGATGGAGGGGGTAAGGAGGACAGGGTCCAGCCGTGGAAGCATGCACCAGAGTAGAGGTTGACAGATGTGTTGACAGATGTCTTGACAGTAAAAGGTTGGAATGCTCCTTCCCTGAAATACCACCAGAAGCTGGATGGCACCGTTATACCGCGAGAGCGATGATGCTCTTTAAGACTTATAAAGCCTCCTTTGTTCTGAAGGAGTTAGAGAGAGAGGAAACCACAGAAAGCATTGGGAACTTTGCTCATGTGCTGTGGATTGCCCTGGTGTCATGGCGGTTTGTGGAGTCTGGAGAACATAACAGGCTCGTGCAGGCCTATCTTGCTTCCGAATTCATGTTTTCCTGGTTCTAAAAATATGGTATCAGCGAAGTATATGGTGCTGAATTCAGGCCCATGAACCATGACCTTATTTTGTTTTCCTAAATTGATTCAATTTAGTTCTTGGTGCCCACAGAGCCATGGAGGGGTAGCCAATGTCTGGTTTGGCTGAGGAGCTCTTCTTTTCACCTGGGTTGGTCTGTGTCCCAAATGACTTCTGCATCCCAGTGACTGTGAGCCAGGGCGGGTGAGCTGCCCTGTATTGAGGTTGTCATTCCTCGTACACTTGGCCCAGGGCTTCATTCAGCTGCATTACCAGGTGCTAAGCTGGGACACAAAGCATCTGCCCATGGCTCCCAGGGGCACTGTTCTTGGTGTTTGCCTCCCACCCCAACCCCTTTGAAGCCCAGGTATGATTCCATCTATCAAAATACTTTCAGTCGTAGGCCTGAGCTTAGCCTCCTCCACACCTTGCACTTGACTCTCCCTTGACAGGTCTCTACCACCAGTCAGCCACTACATGAGACCTACCTAAAGCCAGATCTTGCCAAGGACCTATTTATTTATGACCTATAACAACAACAACAACAAGTCTTTACACGTTTAAATAGTAACATTTTAAAATAATTACAGAAATACTTATATGATATCCTTTACTTTTCTTGGCTAAAATACTTAGTATATGACCCTTTAAGAAAAGTTTGCCAATTGCTCCTCCAAGTTTCCACACAAAAGTGGCCAGACATCTCTGGTTCAGACCCCGACACGGAACAGTCATAACAGCCCCACAGTAACCAGAGACAAATTGTCAGCCAATTGCGAGGAAATGGGGCAAGGAGGGAAATTGATTTTGGTAATCTTCTAAGATCTTGTTGCAATGTGAGAAAACAGAATTGAATATCTCAACAAAGTATCTTGGCATGGAAAATCTAAACATTTTCTAAGGAGAGGAATTTATTTTCATTTCATCCCTAGACATGAAACTAATTTTATTGCTGTAAAAAAAAAAAAAAACGAAAGAAAGAAAGAAAGAAAAAAAAAAGAAAGAAAAGAAAATCTGTCTTTTTTTTTTTTTTTTTTTTTTTACATCTGACTGTATGAGGGTGGAGGGGTACTTTGTCCATTGTCTGGTCATGACTCTTCCTCAGGCTCTGAGGACTTTATTTTCCTGATAGCAGGGGAGTCCAGGAATGCCAACACTCAGTACCAACAGCTTTGCTCATGAAATACCTCTGATATTTTACCACTGGCATAATAACAAATTGCTTTGAGCCTTATGGTTTTGTTTAAATCAGTTTTATTAACCTATAACTTACATTCAATAAAATATACTTCTCTTAAGTATTCACTAGGAGTTTTGACAAATGCATGCACCATACAACTACACTTAAGTCACGGGACCTTTCTGTGACTTAAGTGTAGTTGTCCACTTTGCAGTGTGTCCATTCTAAAGGATGAATATATTTCTGGAACAGGAAACTACTGATTTGCTTCCTGCTACCCTGCACTGGTTTCCATTGCTATAGAATTTCATACAACCCAGTGACCTTGAGCAAGGGCCAGCAAACTTCCCTGCCTCAGGGCTGTCATTCTGAGTGCCTTTCAGCACTAAGGATGCAAATAAAAGGACAGTGGTCTGGTGGTCTTGTGCAGTGATCTCTGTTGATGGTAGACACCTATCATGTAAATGGGAAGGATACTATAAATATTCTTTTAGCCTAACTTCTTTTGCTCAAAAATAAATTATTTTTTCAGATTCACCATGCTGTGGTTACCCATCCATGTTATTTTATGTATCTTGATTTGTTCATTTAGTTGGGCCATTCTGAATAAATCTGCCATAGACATTTGAATACAAATTTTTGTGTAGACATAATATGCTTCTGTCTCTTCTGTAAAGACTTAATAGGTGTAGAATTGTTGAATCACGTTGAATCAATTGTTGAATCAAGTACATGTTCAGTGATATAAGATGCTAATGTTTCCAGAGTAATGGTCCCATTTTATAATTCTATCAGCAACATTTGAGAATTCTTATTGACATGTATAATGGGATCTCAATTTGAATTTAATTAATCTTTCACTGATGACCAATGATATTGAGCATATTTCAAGTGCTTATCTTTCATCTTCTTTGTTCAGTCTCTTCAAATCTTGTGGCCATTTTGTCAGATTACTATTGAGATGTGGGAGTTCTGTAGGGGCTCTGGCTAGAGTCATTTGTCATATATATGCATTGAAAACATGTTATCCTAGTCAATGTCTCATATTTCCATTTTCTTAATACTGACTTCCAAAGTGTAGTAGTTTTTAAGCCAAATTTATCAGTTTTTTTTTTCTTTTATGGTTTGTGCTTTGGGTGTTTTAGCCAAGAAAACTTTGCCTATCCTAACTTTGCAAAGGTTGTTCCTTCTGTTTTAATCTTTGTATTTTCAGGAATTGGTAGCATTTTACTTCCCTACATCTTATGTTTGTTCTATAGTTAATATTCTGATCATTTTCTGATATGGGGGACATAAGGTTATTACCTCTCTCTCTCTCTTCCCTCTTTCATTTCTTTTCTTTCTCCCACAATTCTTTGAAGAACTAAATATAGGTTTGAAAAACCGATACTATAAGCATTCATTTGCATAAGTGTGAAAATTTAATAAAACAGCATTCTTAAATAGGTAAACAAGAATGCAAAACACACAGTGACATGAAATCTCTATGTTGCAGAAAAAAAGAAGAAAATAAAAACTAACATGATATATAACTAGCATGATACAGTTATGACTGAGGGTTGTTTCAGTAACCTATGCTTTTAGGTGTTGGGAGGCAAAGTAAGAGGCCTGAGATACACATAAATCTAGGAGTTGAAGTTAAGATCACTGCACAATTCTGGGACCATTGAACTGAACTTATTGTGAAAGATTATATTTGAAAAAAATCTATGTATTGAAAGAGGTAGACGACAAAGGATAGTGTCTTCCTAGGCTGGTTATATGATAGAAAAAAAAAAGAATTACACACTGCAGATTTATGTCTCATTCAGGTTTATATTTTGAGCTTACACCACCCATGTAGGATGGAACCCCAACCTAAAACTTTAACATAAACATTGGCCTCCAGCAATGGCTGTCATAAACAAATGCAAACTAACACTTAAAAAATATTCTAAACTCTGGGTCTCATGAATTACTCAATTCAAACAACAATAACAACAAAAGATGTCAGCTAAAGATGAAGTTATTTTAAGACAGCATCTGAGCAAACAATTTAAATGAATTAGTGTCAATACACACTACAACAGCAGAATCCGTGCCATAAAAACTTGAGGTATTAAATGAAAGTCTAAAAAGGAACATAAAATGATTGTAGTCAGGACAAATAAGAGTCAAAGAAAGGAATAAAAGCTGTCAAATACACACCCGACATTACTTGAAGATAATAATAAGATTTGGAAAAATAAATGAAACTTTGAGAAACATAGAAAAATATATATAATCACTGGGCCTAAAAGCTCAGTAGATATGCATAACATCAGGTAAACACATTTAAAGGAAATGAATGAGCAGAAACATGTATTTGAGAAAAAAACCAATAGTGCATCATGAATGGTAAGATTCAAACCAAAGAAAAGCAATATTTAGAAACGAAGTAGAGAGACTGAGAATTTCCAACCATACATCTAATAGAAATTCTAAATGGAGTCACTAGAGAGAATTTGACAGGGAGAATATTCCTAACAGATAATAGCTGCTAATTTTTCAAAATTAAGCAAGGAAAGGAAACTTTCAATTCAAAAGTAGAGCAGAACTGAAGAATAACAAGTAGAAATATTTTAAAGTCATAAAAGAATAATAAATAACATTTGGTAGACAAAAGTAAGCACACCAAAATGAAACTTCTTTTTTTTTTTTAAAGAGAGAGTGAGAGAGGGGGAGAGAGAGAGAATTTTTAATATTTATTTTTTAGTTCTCGGCGGACACAACATCTTTGTTTGTATGTGGTGCTAAGGATGGAACCTGAGCCGCACGCATGCCAGGCGAGTGCGCTACCGCTTGAGCCACATCCCCAGCCCCAAAATGAAACTTCTTAACAGCAATAACAGAGGTTAAAAGACCTTTGATGTGGAGGGAAAACAATTGATAACTTACTTAGTGGAAACCATATAAAGTGGCTGAACTACATGAAATTGCTACAAAATGGCAATTGAATGTAGTTTAGCCACACAACAGATTCTGTTTGGACAAATTCTTTCAATAACAAAAGTAAAATCATGACATTTTCAGAAAGCAAAACTTTGCCTTTCACACAAGGATTCTTTTTTTTTTTTTTTTTTTTTTAGTATCAGGAATTAAATTCAGGGACACTGAGCCACATCCCCAGGCCTAGTCTGTATTTTTTATTTAGAGACAGGATATCCCTGAGTTGCTTAATGCCTCACTTTTGCTGAGGCTGTCTTTGAACTCAAAATCCTTCTGTCTCGGCCTACCTTATAGGCATGCCCCACCATGCTTGGCTACCCAAGGATTCTGGATGAAATAATGCACTTCAGGAAGAGGACGAATGAAGGCAGAGGATAAAGACAAATGCAAATTAGTTGAGCAGCCAATAATTTAACATGGCTGGACTGAGATCTAAACAAACATTGGTTTCATTAAGCCCTCAAAAACAATGACTAATCAGATTACATAAAACCAAGGGATAATAAAACAATAAGCATCATTATCTGAAAGTAAAAGAGGAAAACATTCAGTTACAAAAACTCTAAGAACCACATTCAGTTTAGAAGAAGGATCAAGATGGTGTTTCCTTTTATATTTTGGTTACACATAAGAGACTGTTAAAAATGTAATAGTAATCTTTGAAGAATAGAACTCAAATACATAATGTTTGAGTAAAGGAGAAAAGTAAAATAAATTGGATTAATACTTTAGAAGGCAAAAAGGAGAATAAAAGAAAGAAAAAGAAAAATGCCATTAAACTGAAAGCAAAAAAAAAGAGATAAAAAATCCAAAAATACAGCAAGTATTTAAAGTAACTTTATTTGTCATAACCATGAATGGGAAGTATCATGAAGACCCATTTGCAGGTAGATCAATAAAGAAAGTGGTACATCCTCAGGAATAAGTAGAGTGTTAACTATTGATACCTTCATCAACGTGAAGAATTCCCAAATGACTGGGCATAATAACCCCAAGCCTTCACATGACAAGTGGAAAAAGCCAAAGAGAATGTATACTTTATGATTTCATCTATAAAAACTTCTACAAAATGCAAATGAATGTCAAGTGACAGAAAGCAGGGAGTGGTTGGCTTAGGGGGATAACGATATGCTCATCAAATTCATTATGGCAATAGTAAAGGGTTGATATGTGGCAGATATTATCCAATTGTACAGTTTAAAAATGAGCAGTTTACATGGCAATAAAGATATTTCTAAAAAAATTGGTGTCTCTCATAGTCCTAGATGTCCTACTCAAGAAACTCATTGATTAAGAATCAGTAAACTCTGAACAAACTACCAGTTTTTGTATATAGTCTTTTGTTGTAACATCCATACCCATTCAACTATGTTTTGACGATTTTTACTTTCATGCTACAATGGCAGAATTGAATAGCTGTGGACAAAGGCCACCTGGGACAAACACCTAAAAGGTTAGGCCTCTGACCCTTTGAGGAAAAAGTCTGATGATGCAAGATCAAGTTAGGTTGGAAGTGAAAATGGACAAAGGTCCACAGTTACTGCATCATTTGAGGAAGAACTAGAAGAGAGGAGTTTGGAGACTACAAATTTAAGGAAAGGAGAAGGAGATGGAATTCAATCATTACCTTAATTTGATTAGTATGGGCTATGTACATGATTTGAAATATCAGATTGTACCCCACACATATGAACAATTATTACGTTAATCAAAAATGAAAAGCACTAGTGTTTTTTTTTTAAAAAAAACTAGAGTGACTATATTA